>NC_133324.1:393617622-393927299 GCF_042186555.1 Aquarana catesbeiana
GCACAATCGAAATAACACTCTCTCTCCGTCCACGCCAACAACACACTACACAGGGCCAATGTGCAGGCAGCCTTATATAGTGTGGGGCGTGGACTTAGTCCCCTTGAGCCATGATTGGCAAAAGGCACCCTGCCTTTGGCCAATTATGGCTCTCTTAGCTGAGGGCGCTGAGATTGGCCAAAGCATGCAGGTCATGGTGCATGCTTTGACCAATCATCATACAGCAATGCACTGCGCTCCCGCAGTGCATTATGGGCCATTACGCGCCACTGGAATTTGGCGTGAACGGCCCATAATGTTCGGTTTTCTGTGAACAGCCAATGTTCGAGTCGAACTCATGTTCGACCCGAACAGAAAGCTCATCATTACTGTAAATACAAATCCACAATCTGCCAGGAGAGAGGAGACAGATCGTGTGTTCCTAATATATAGGAACACCGATCAGTCTCCCCTTGGCAGTCCCCCCCCCCCCCCGAGGGAACACATTTAACCCCTTGATGGGCACCTAGTGTTAATCCCTTCCCTGCCAGCCAGTGACATTTATACAGTAATCAGAGGCTATTTATAGCTCTAATTGCTGTATAAATGTCAGTGGTCCCAAAAAAGTGTCAAAAGTGTCCGTTCTGTCCGCCGCAATGTTGCAATCCAAATAAAAATCGCAGATCGCCGCCATTACTAGTAAAAAAATAATAATAATAATAATAAAAATGCCATAAATCTATCCCCTATTTTGTAGACGCTATAACTTTTGTGCAAACCAATCAATATACGCTTATTGCGATTTTTTTTTTTTTTACCTAAAATATGTAGAAGATTACATATCGGCCTAAACTGAGGAAAAAATGTTATGAATTTTTTTAAATTTGGGGATATTTATTATAGCAAAAAGTGAAAAACATTGTGTTTTTGTTGCTTTTTTTTGTTTATAGCGCAAAAATAAAAACCGCAGAAGTGATCAAATACCACCAGAAGAAAGCTCTATTTGTGGGGAAAAAAAGGACATCAATTTTGTTTGGGTACATCGCCGCACGACTGCGCAATTGTCAGTTAAAGCGACACAGTGCCGTATTGCAAAAAATGGCCTGGTCAAGAAGGGGGTAAATACTTCCGGGGCTGAAGTGGTTAATCTGGGGAAAGGGGAGTCTTGGATGTACTAATAGATTTAGCAACAGTTACAAATTGAAGCAAAACTCCAGCTAATTCTTTATAAGCAATTACAGCAAACCATTCCTTACTGTTGAATTAAGGTGTCCACAATGGCTCCTCCCAGTCCTGTCCTGTCTGGTGCGCCAGACTGGGAGGAGCCATTGTGGACACCTTAATTCAACAGTAAGGAAATCACCCGGATGCTCAGTAGGACTGGGGTGGAGAGGAGATTGTGATCGTAATACCCCATGCAGTCTGCCCCGCTTGGGGCTGGTGGATCCGGGAAGCCATTGGGAAAACCAACAGCACGTAAATCATCCCGAATGCCCTACACGATTGGTATGGAGAGGAGATCGTGATTGAGATACACTACGCTGGTTGCCCCTTTTGGGGTTGTTGGATTCGGTGAGTGGGGACCCATAAGGGGGAGCACAAAAGTCACAGGAACTATCTGAGAGCACTCAAGTCACGGTTTTCTTTTGCTAAGAAAATTGCTTGGAACACTGGGTCTGAACAGTTTTTTCACCTTAAGGACTATAATCAAAAAATTTTTTTTCTAATTGATTTTTTCCTGCACCAACTAGTTTGAGGTGCAATACTTATTGATCACTGGACTTTGATTATGATGTGTATATACATACATTTAATTGCACTGTTTAGGTAGAGTTTATTATATGCTTTGGATATTATTTGCACCAGTAGAGCACAGTTATGGTTTACATTTATATGTTACAGCCACCTCACCTTGTGGTGGTTATGGTGTAGACCTATCACAGCCGTAGGGGCTTTAGCACACATCCCTTACCTATAGGGTTGTCCGAACTACCACTGAAGACAGCTCCTTGTCTATTTATTTGTTATTTATTTATTTTTGCTGGTGTATATATATATAATTATAGACATATATTTTTGGTAACTAATTTTTCCTGCTGGTATTAGGTACCTCTATTGGGATCATAGTGGGGAAAATCACCTGGGGATATAACACAATTTTAACCCCCCCCCCATATATTAACCCAATCAATCCCATAGGGAGCGCCATACCCCTTTTCAATTTAATTTAATAATCAGCGGAGTATCCTTAGGGAAGCTCCTTTAGGGGGGCAGCATACCTAAACGGTTGTCCTAAGCGCAGCTTTCACATTTATTTTAATGGTCCTCTCGCCTCTTGTTTCTGTGGTATTGGGAAGGAGGCATAGTTTCGGTGTTTGAGAAGTTTTGTGAGATTGGGTTACCACTGCCTCGAGACAACAGTCTCCAGTGTCCTGGTTCTGCGTACTGCTCCGCGTACTCATTGCGGTATGAAGAGGGAGCGCTGTGCTAGGCTGTCTGGGGTTGCTCAGACGGATCGGTTCCTCTTCCTGGTCTGGGGAGATCAGCGTAGACTTATCCATGTCTGGTATGGAGCACAACACTGGCTGGGGTAATTAGTGACGGGCTGCTGGTATGGGCTGAGGAGGAAGGGGAATTATAGGAAATGCCTGAACTGCCAGTCTTATCTATGGGACTCCATAAGACACAGAGAGTGGCCAGAGGGGTCCTAGTGATCAGAGAGGGGCTATAGGTGGGGCTATTGGAATTAGGGGGCTTTGGGTGGTATTCCTATGGAAAGCAGGGTAATATTTAGGGGTGGGGCTGTGGACAGCTAAGTTGCATTTTGGGGTGGGGTGGGGTTATGGAGGGGGAGCTTTGTGAGCAGGACTATTGAGAGTAGAGGGGACATTGTGGGCGGGGCTATGAAGAGTACAGGGGAGTTGTGGGCATGGCTGCGGAGAGCTGGTTGGGGTTATGGAGCTAAGTGATGGGTGAGCGATACTGATGTGCAGTAACCTAATGATGTGCAGTAATCTCTAGCAACCAATCAGTGAGCAGTACTGATGTGCAGTAACCGCTAACAACCAATTAGTGAGTGGTAATAATGTGAAGTAACCTCTAGAAACCAATCAGTGAGCAGTAATGATGTGAAGTAACCTTTAGCAACAAGTTAGTGAGCGGTAATAAAGTGAAGTAACCTCTGACAACCAATCAGTGATCAGTAATCATGTGGAGTAACCTCAAGCAAACAGTCAGTGAGCGGCAAGGATGTGCAGTAACCTCTAGCAACCAGTGAGCGATAAGGATGTGCAATAACCTCTAGAAACCAATCAGTGAGCAGTAATGATGTGCAGTAACCAGTCTGCAAGTAGAAATGATGTGCTGTATCCTTTAGCAACTAATCAGTGAGCCGTATTGTGTGCTGTAACCTCTAGCAACCAGTCAATGAGCGGTAATGATATGCTGTAACCTCTGGCAACCAATCACAATCACTGCCTGATCTAAAGCAGTAAACTTATTTTTAGTCTAGCTGCCCAAGAAAATGTTTGCCCAAGGTCCAATCAATAAAAAAGATGGCTCTGGTAAGCTACAATATAATACATGTTTGCTTTTGGGCTTACTTTTTTTTTTCTACTGGAGTGAAGTCTGTACACAAAAACTGTATCCAGCAATGAGTGAATATTATCCCAGAAAACGTAAACAATCAGTGTAATAATAGAAGGTAGAAGTCATTATGTGACTGTAGCACACTAGTGACTAGCTACCTATTCAGGTGAAAATATAAGCTTGTAGATGCAGATGGTCCTCCTCAAGAGAAGGTCCCTCATATGGTAATACATTTTGAAATTGGTGCTGCTGGGATACCGCTATTTTGTGGCCAGCGAGGGCAGATCTAGAGAGTCATGTACTGTGCGTCCATGCCCAATGTTTTAAATCTTCAAACACTGTCTTTTAAAAAAAACTTTTATTGAACCTCTATTTTTTTTTATGTAATATTTATTTTGAGAACATTTTCAAATAACAACATACAAATGGACATAAAACAACGCATAAAGGTAGAAAGGATACTACACAGAAAGTCCTTCTCTAGGTATACATTTTCGTCAACAGAGTTACTCAGGGATACATGCACTTGAGGGATTGTATCCGGAGGGACGCTTAACATCATTTTACCATCACATCACATGAATTCAAACAACTATGGGTCTCCCCTACCATTCCCTTTTGGGATATCCCTGAGGAGGGTTAAGGCCCTCAATGAAAGACAAGGATCAGATGGTAATCCAAGGTACCAGGGCCAAAAGAGAAACAAAAACATAAACATACACAGAAATCAGGATAAGAATAAAAATAAAATAAACTAAAAGTAAAAAGTAAAAAGGGTGTTACACCTGTTAGCATGTTAAACCAACTTGAGCTGTGTTAGGTTTGTCAGAGCCGTCTGTACCTTCGCTCTTTATGCAGTGCCACATCGGGACCTCCCCAGTCCAGCTTCATCAATCGGGGGGGGGATACCGCCTGTGAGGGTCCCGGGGGCAGACACCCCCGCCATGCTGACATAGTGTATCCAAGTAGACCATATTGAGTAAAACTTCTCATATCTGTCTTTAGAGTTCGCCATCCACTCCTCTGCAGCCATGATATTATTGACTAATGTTATCCATTCGGTGCCTGATGGCTTCTTCCAATATATTGGGAGTAGTCTTCGAGCCACATTAAGCAGGTGGGGCAGTATCGATTTGCGGTACTGACTGAGAGGAATGGTGGGGTAGTGCAGTAGGGATTCCATAGGGGAATCCGGGAGCTCCAGATCTAGAATGATCTTGATCTGAGCATGAATATCCAGCCAGTAGGGCCTTAACTTGGGGCATTCCCACCAGATGTGGAGGAATGAGCCTCTGAGGCCACATTCTCTCCAACATGTGGCCAAGAGAGACTCTATACCACCTGGTCATAACTATTCTTCTGCATTTTCATATCTACTGTGCTTGAATGCGTGAGGCGATAAAGATGGTCCAACTGAGGCTCAGTAAAGACGTGCTGAAGGTTCCTCTCCCATTCTCCAATGAACCCCGGTTTCCCCTCGTTATTCATGGATTGCAGCAAGTCGTATAGTACCGATATTGCATAGGGGATAGCAAAGGTTGACATAAATAGGCGTTCAAATGGCATGCCAGGGTGGGGGAACGAGCCCCATGGGGTAGGCTATTAATGAAGTGCTGGAGCTGTCTATAGCGCCACTCATCCATTGGGAAGGGGCCGTATTGTTCCCTCAGTGTGGCCAGCGGCAACAGGCCTTGGTCCTGAATAAATCTACCACATCTGGACTCTCCATCGGCCGCCCAGGTCCAAAAGAAGGATGGATGTTCCCCTGGAGTGAACCAGGGGAAGCCACCCAGGGGCGCCGGAGGGGAAGTCAGTGGAGCGAGCTTTCCCCTCCTATTCAAAGCATCCCAGATTGTCAAAGCATGGGAGGCCATGGGAGAGACCAGCGTTGAAAGACCCCTGCTCTCCGCGGGGACCCAGGGGGCATGTGACAGGTTCCTGCCAGCCAGAAATTTATCAAGTGGCACCTAAAGTTTGAGAGGGGCACCATGATACCAGTCTAGAATGTGCTGTAGAGCTATAGCCTCATAATATCTGCGAACCACCAGGACCCCCATACCACCCTTTGCTTTAGGGCGCTGTATCGTGCGGAGAGCCAGCCGGGGGCATTTCCCACTCCATATGTATTGTATAAACAGGCTGTTGAGGGTTGAGAAGAAAGTCCTAGGCAAAGTATTAGGCACCATTTGCAGGAAAAACAGGATACAGGGCGGCACATTCATCTTGAGAACACTGACTCGGCCCATCCACGAAAAAGCGGATCGGTCCCAGTTTTCTAAGTCTACTCTGATAGTGGAAAGCAATGGCACGTAGTTACACATGTAAAGCTGGGAACAACTTGTGGGCAGGTAAACCCCCAAATGTTTCAGGGATGTTTGAAACCAACTAAATGAGAAGGCAGTCTGCAGCTGTGTACGTAAACCCGGAGGGACACTCAGTGACAGGATCTCTGATTTGTTAAAGTTTATCTTAAAATTTGACAATAGGTTGAATTCTCTCAACTCTGCTATGATGTTAGGCAACGATATCAGGGGTTCAGAGACATAGAATAGGACATCGTCAGCGTAAGCGGACAGCTTATGTTCAGTCGGCCCTACCATAAAGCCCTTGATATCTTTATTAAGGCGGATCTTATTAAGCAGCGGTTCAAGGGTTAAGGCAAAAATAAGAGGGGACAAAGGACATCCCTGGCGTGTCCGATTACTAATCGGGAAGGCATCTGACAGTAGTCCATTCACCTTTACCTTGGCGGTCGGGGAACTGTAGAGGGAGGATATCCATGCAAAGCATGTTGGGGCCCAGGCCAAGCCTGGTCAGTAATGTTCTCATGTAAGTCCATATCTAGTCAGATATGGTGTGTGGGTAGAGAGCCAGGATGAATATAGGATGAATCTAGGAAATTAGTATTGGAGAAAGAGGAAAAAAAGAAAATGTTTCAGAAACAGAGTCTTTTTGGGGAAGGTGAACTAGTGGGGAGAACCCTGGCATTGATAGCTAGAGCAAATGGCCCCTCATCCACTATATCAGCAATTTGGGATAGGGAAGGGAGAATTATAAGAGCTACTCCGGGAATAGTAGAGATATTCAAAAATTATTATATGAAGGCCTGTATAGTACTCCACAAATCAATGTAGAGGGGGAAATGTGGGAGTTTTTTGAAAAACTTAACATAACCCCTTATCCAGGGAGGATAGGGAAGCACTGGAAGCCCCGTTGACATTGGAAGAGTTGCAAAGGGTAATAGTAGATATGGCGAACCAGAAAGCACCAGGGCTTGATGGTCTGCCTATAGAAGTCTATAAGAGATATGGGGATGTTTTGCTTCCAAAATTATTGGAAGTATTGAATGGGGCCGTGGTGGAAGGAAGATTGCCCATGTCTATGACCGAAGCCACAATAATAGTATTATTAAAAGAAGGGAAAAATCTGCTTGATGTAGCCTCATATAGACCGATCTTGCTCTTGTGCTCTGATGTCAAGATCTTGGCAAAAGCCCTGGCAACCAGGTTAAAAAGAATAATTTCCAAAGTAATACACCCAGACCAAACCGGTTTTATACCGGATAGATCGGTGAGTGTGAATTTAAGGCAAGTATATTTAAATACACAGCTACCAATAGAGAAAGGGGGGAATAGAGCCATTTTATCACTAGATGCGGTCAAGGCTTTTGACAGCCTTGAATGGCACCATTTGTGGAAAGTACTGACGGAGTTTAAATTTGGCCCTAATTTTGTGCAATGGTTAAGACTTTTATATGATAAACCGAGGGCCAAGGTTAGGGTCAATGGGGAGTGTTCTGAATGGTTCCGGTTGGGGAGGGGAACGAGACAGGGGTGTCCATTGTCACCCCTGCTCTTCGCCCTCGCACTGGAGCAATTGGCGGTTGCCTTAAGAGCCTCTCAAGAATTCTGGGGATTCAAAAGGAGGGAGGAAGAGAAAGTCGCAATGTATGTGGATGATATCCTGTTATTTTGGAAGATACACAGGTCTCTTTGATAGCAGCTATGTAAATAATTAAAGAATTTGGATATTTTTCTGGGCTGAAAATCTGTACTTTTGCCAATAGACCCCCTTGTAGAACCTCTTCCGCAACAGGTAGACTCAATAAGAGTAGTAAGTCAAATGAGATACCTAGGGGTAAGTATAACAAGAGACCCAGGGCAGTACATAACGGGAAATGTAGTACCACTTATGGTAAAACTAAAACAGAAAAGTCGACTGTGGGGTCGTCTACCTCTCTCGGTCGCCGGTCGGTGTAATTTAATTAAGATGGTATGGATGCCGCAAATTTTATATGTAATACACAATTCCCCCGTTTGGATCCCAAAACACTGGTTTAAAAAATTGGACAGTTTGTTTAGAGAACTAATTTGGAAAAACGGGGTGGCAAGGATTGGTTTGCAGGTATTGCGGCGATCGAGAGAGGCGGGGGGCCTGGCTTTACCAGACCCTTGGTGTTATTTTCTGGCAGCTTAAATGCAGTATATGAGAGGCAGTAACTTGCCCGAAGAAAGGGGAGGAGGAAGTAATATATTGATGAATAGTACTAGCCATGACACAATAGTGGAAGCAGTGGAGGCAGATTATTTTGGCTCCAGTTGTCCTACAGTTCAGCTAATGGTCAGAAGTTGGAAGACCGTTAAGGCTGTGTTGGGTTACACGGGTTTCTCTGAGTTCTCTCCAATATGTTATAACAAAAACTTAAAAGAGCTTAATGCAATATGTAAAATAGAGGAATGGGACAGGAGAGGTATCCACTGCTTGGCACAGCTATATAGGGCAGGTAGGTTGAAATCATTTCAAGAGATAAGAGAGGAGTATGCAGTTCCCAACCGACTATTCTTTAGTTACCTGCAAGTTAGACATGCTCTAGATGCACAATTTAGGGGGGAGGTGATAGAGTTGAGTGAAATGCCATTGCTTAGGAAACTGGTGAATACTAGATCTTCTAGAGGGTTAATATCTGATATGTATAGGTGTATAAACATGGTGGGGCAGGAGGGAGTGGTGGAGACTAAAAACAGGATTAAATGGGAGAAAGATGTTGGCACAATAACGGAGGAACAATGGAAATATGTCTTGTTATTAGGGCCCAGGGTCTCTCTTTCACCGTCACAGGGGGTATCTCACCTGTATTTGATATATAGGTCATATTATACACCAGTAAAACTATTCATGTTTGGAAAGAGACCAGATGCTAAATGCCAACGCTGTAGGGATAGGAGAGGCGATTTAATACACATGTTCTGGCAATGCCCCAAGCTACATAGGTATTGGGAAGGGATAGTTGAAAAAATTAACTCTGTGTTTGGGGCATCGTTAGACATGGAAGCCAGAACCTGTCTTATGAGCTTGATGGAGAAGAATGGCATGTTAAAAGACACCCAGACTGCAATAATTAGATGTTTGTTCCAAGGAAAGAAGTTTATAGCACAGAAGTGGCAGGCAAAAGATCCCCCGACGATGGCAGAATGGATGAAAGAGGTTAATGATATGATTATGAAGGAGAAACTCTGGTATGGGAAAAGAGGCAGTATGAAGAAATATAAGAATATATGGAAGTTATGGCTGGAGCAAGAGTGGTCCGAATAGGTATAAGTGTGTTAGGTAGAATGGTAGGAGTGATTGTAGGCTGAAAGCTCGGGGTAGCTGGGAGGGGAGTGAGGTAAGAATGGTTGGAGCGGTTGGGGGGGGGGGGGGGGGGTGGAAAGGGGTAAAACGTTTGGTTGTATATATGTATGTCTGTTTTTTTGCAATGTTTTTATATGCGATGTAAACAGTATTGTTTGGTGGACAAATATATATTCCAAATAAAAAGTAATGAATTAAAAAAGTCCAGTCCACTCTGTCTAATGCCTTCTCAGCATCTGTGGAAAGCAAAAGACAGGGGTGTGTCGTAGCCTGAGATTCAACCCAATGAATCAGTTGGAGCGCTCTATTGGAGTTTTCCCTTGCCTCCCTTCCCATTACGAACCCCGTCTGGTCAGGGTGTATGACTGTTGGGAGAATCGGTTTAAGTCCATTGGCCTAGATTTTTGCCAAAATCTTTACGTCGGTGTTTAAAAGTGGTATAGGCCTATAGTTCCCTGGCATGGTGTGGTCTTTCCCTTCCTTTGGGAGGACTGTGATATGCGCCATCAACGCCTTACTGGGCATTGCTGTGCCGGAGGCCAAAGCTGTGAAGTAAGCACACATGGGTCTAGAAAGCACCTCAGATTATTTCCTATAATAAGCATTCGTATAGCCATCGGGGCCAGGACTCTTCCCTTTAGGAAGGTCTTTAATCACCACATCAATTTCCGATAGGGAGATGGGGGCATCCAGCTGCTCGCCAATTGAAGCCTCCAGCTGCGGGGATTGGGCCTCTGTGACGTATTGTAGGATGCGGTCGACCTATTGGGTTTCCACGGGGCCAGGTAGAGTACCTGGGAGATGGTATAGCTGGGCATAGTAATCCCTGAAAGTGTTGGCTATTTTTGAGGAGTGAATAACTGATACTCCCGTCGTTGAGGTGAGTTTATGTACATGTCCCAAATCGCGTTGGTGTCTAAGGACTCTTGCTAGCAGCCTCCCACATTTGTTACCAAATTCATAGAATTTGTGTGCCACATGGCGTATTCGAGTCCTGAATTTAGTGTCCAGCAGAGTGGCCAGTTCCTGTCTGAGGGATTGCAGCTCTGACGCCATTGCATGGGTGACGCGTCTTTTGTGGACGAGTTCGGCCGCACGTATTTTAGCTAATAGGTTCTGTAATTCCCCCTCCCGAGCCTTCTTCAATCGCTCCTTTTGATATCCCCTCGGACAACCGCTTTATGTCCCTCCCACACCGAGCCCATGCTCACCTCGCCCGGTTTGTTCTCAGTAACGTACAGGGAGATGGTATTGGATACCCGTTTTTGAGCTACAGCGTCATCCAGGATGCCTTAATTCAGGTGCCAGCTCCATGTCTGTGCCTCCATAGACAGGGGACGCAGGGAGATAGAGACCGGAGCATGATCTGAAATAGTGATGGAGCCGATGGAGGCGCCAGCTAGGGAGTCAAGGGAGTATTGGTCCATCAACAGGAGGTCTATACGGGTATAAACATTGTGTGTAGCCGAAAAACAGCTATAGTCCCTGCCTGCTGGGTGGAGTAGTCTCCAGCAGTCAACCAGGTGGTGCGTCTGCAAGGATTTCCAAAAATGTTTCAAAAAGGCAAATGAGTGGGTTGAGCGGCTTGAGGACGTGTCCAGTTGTGGGTTGGGTCTGACATTGAAATCCCCTCCTAGAATGAGCTGTCCCTCCCTGAAGGAGGACAGAGACTCTAGGACAGAATCCAAGAAGGTAAGCTGTTTGCTATTTGGGCCGTACACAGTTGCAAACGTAAACCTACGGTTTTAAAATGGTGCCCTTGACAAACACAAACCTGCCATCAGGGTCAATTAATTGGTCCGCTAGGACAAAGGGACAATGTTTGTGGACCGCTATGACAACCCCCCTAGATTTGGGATGGGGGGAATTGCCGAGGTACCAGGATTTGTACAAATGTCTGGGGAGGCGGGGTACCGAGTCAGTGCGAAAGTGCATTTCCTGCAGAAAAATTATGTGTGTCCCCATGCGTTTCATCTCAAGCCACAACTTACTGTGTTTTGATGGAGATCCCAGGCCACGCATGTTGTAGGACACGACTTTCAAGGCTCCGATGGTGAAAGGTCACAGGGTGGAGTCATCGGGCTGTCGGCAGGGGGGAGGAGGGACCCACAGCACGTCCAGGCCAGCAGAAGGGAGCATACAGAGCATACCACGCATAAGCAAGAGCCTAGAAAACAAACCACAGTTATTGTAGGTGAACTCAGCATCAAACATAGGAAACACAGTAACCTATTAAACATAAAAAGGCCAAGAACCCAAAGGGAATAACAAAGTGCAACTTTGCCACTGGTCGGGTGCCCCCACCCCCACCCCCTCAAAACGAGGAGACGGTGAGGGCCAGCGAGCAACGTCATTTCCCAAAAAGGGAACAAAACTCCAAGGAGTTGACCTATTGGGGAAAGTGATAAGGCATGGAGAGTGAGTCTGCTTGGGTACCCGCTATCAGCATGAGGTGCATAGTTTGCACCTCAATCTTGGGCAGAAAGGTGATATGGCAGATAGTGGGGGTCATGTAATGTCCAGAAACGTCTTAGAGGCCAACTTTAGAAGGCACAACCGTTCAGGCTTCCTCCCGCGGGGAGTGAGGATGGGGTGTTTGGCTAGGGGGGCCTCTTCTGGATCCGCGTCGGCATCCTGTAAAGTCGCCAGCAATGGCTTGAGAGCGCGGCGTTGCATGAGCGTGCATCTGGAAAGGTCCGGAAAGAAGGTTAATTTAACTCTATCAAAATCCACATGTCTGACTCCTTGGACTTGATTCATGATGTGCTCCTTAAGAGAGTATTTGTGTAGTTTACAGATAATGTCCCTTGGCTTGTCAGGATCCTCAGAGGGTGGCCACAGGGCTCTATGGGCCTGGTCTATTTCAATGTGCTCAGGCGCCTGGCGGCCTAATATTTGCTTAAAGACCCCTTGCCGGGTGGGTACAATGCCTCTCGGGCCTGTGGCTTCTGGCAGACCCCTGATGCATGTATTAACCCAGCGGCTCCTATTTTCAAAATCGTCCATTTGATCCAGCAGAGCCTCAAGCCTGCGGCCTTGCATTTTGCAGTGGTCAGTAAGGGCCTGCGTCTCCAGGGCCTCCACTCTACCTCCCAGATGCGCTGTGTCTGCCTGCAAGGCCTCAATATCTTGTCTCAGGGCCTTCTCCAAATCAGCCTTAATAGGAAGGGAGAGAATGTGGGAACAGACGTCTCTATCCCCCCAGGCATCACCTCCATTTGTGGGCTTTTCTGAACTGTCAGAGCCAGAGGGGGGGGGGGGGGGGGCAGGCAGGGACATCAAAGGCATGTGCTGGTAGCTGATCGGGGAGGCCGCCCTGGCAGCGTGGCCGTCATCTTGGCTGTACTTGCTGTTCCTCTGAGGGACCCTGAGTAGAAGTCATCCAGCGATTCGGACCGGCCTCAAGGGGTCTGCTGTGGCTGCGGGGATGTCTTGCGCTTTGGGGGCATCTTTCTGTGTGTCGATCCCCCCGCGTATGCTGCCATTCAGGCTGAAAGATGAGCGGGTCTCACGGATCTCAGGGAAAGCACGTCTTCACTCGTGCATGCCATAGCCACGCCCTATTGAACCTCTATTTAAAACATTATATGAAAGCACTCTATAATATGTATAAAAAAAGTTTAAAATAAAATATTAAAAACTTATGGAGAATATATAAAAATAAAACATATATAAATATTTATATATACTGTATGTATAAACATGTATAAAAATGTCAGGCTAGCAAAAGTCTCATTTGAAGTTAAATGAAAGCAAACAGTTCTACCACCGAATAAAGAGTTTGTATATCCACAGTGTCTCAGCTCTAGACATTATCATTAGTACCCAGTGGGGGGTGGTGTGGATGATAGGGCTTAATGAGGGGAGCAATAGTGCCCAGCAAGGGGTGAGGAGGAACAATAGTGCCCAGCAGGGATGGAGAAGAATAATAGTCCCCAGCAGGGATGGAGAAGAATAATAGAGCCCAGCAGGGGCAAAGAGAAACAATAGTAGCCAGTGGGGAGTGGGTAAGAACAATAATATGCATAAGGGGATAGAGGTAAAGATTGACAACACTTCTCTTGCCCAGAATGCTATGTTACGCATTGCTGCTCTTTCCTTCCTCCTGGTGCTGAGGATTTACAGGGTGTGTCTGGCAAGATATAATTTCGCTACATAGTGGTTGGCTTTCTGCATAGAACTTGAATTGGGTGTTGGAACAAACACTCCAGCACTTGGCTTCGGGACACAGTCCGGATTTGCGGGACAATGAGATTGTGTTGAAATCCCAGGACAGTCCCACAGAATCCATTGGGGGTGCACACTTTTATGTTTTAGTGCATACTTTAACCATTTTTAACGCAACAAAATGCAGCAAACACACAATTGCACTAAAACACACAGGGGGAAATTTACTATAACTGGTGCATACAGAATCTGGTGCAGCTATGCATAGCAACCAATGACAGAGTAGCCACATGAAAGAGCTTGGGAGCAGATTTTTATCCATAGTTAAGCCGGGTACACACTACAGTTTTTTTTCGTGCAACTCCGTGGGTTGCATGAAAAAAACCTGACAGATCCGGCTGGGAGTCACTGTACCAACCATGCAAGGTCAGTCCAGCAATCTGCCCCGCTGAGCTGTTGTGTTCTGACAGGGGGACGGCCCCCCAGCCAGAACACTGTGATCAGCGCTCTCAGCTATTGGCTGAGAGCGCTCATTGGGAATCAGTTGAATGCTGGTTTTCCAGCATGCACGTCCTCCAGAAGCCAGCCGTTTGGCTGGCTTCTGTCGGATAGACCGACATACACACAGGCAGAATGTCGGCCGGTATTTTTTGAATACAGGGCTTAAAGCGAACCTTAACCACTTGCTGACCATTGCACGCCCATTTACGTCGGCAGAATGGCACGGGTGCACAAAAGGGAGTCTACGTATATCCTTTCGTTTTTCCCGCCTAGTGTTCACGTGCAGGCGCCCGCTGCACACCGTAGGAGCATCCCCCCGGGTCCCGTGGACTCGATGTTCGCTGGTGGCCCGCGATTGCAAGGAGGAGAGGCAGCACGGGGAGATGCCTATGTAAAGAAGGCATTTCCCTGTTCTGCCTAGCAACATGACAGGGATCTACTGCTCTCAGTGATCGGGAGCAGTAATCTGTCATGTTCTAGTGAGCCCATCCCCCCTACAGTTAGAACACACTGAGGAAACACACTTAACCCCTTGATCGCCCCCTAGTGTTTAACCCCTTCCCTGCCAGTGACATTTATACAGTAATCAGTGGCTATTTTCAGGTCTGATTGCTGTATAAATGTCAATGGTCCCAAAATAGTGTCAAAAGTGTCCGATCTGTCTGCTGCAATGTCGCAGTCACGATAAAAATCACAGATTGCCGCCATTACCAGTAAAGAAAAAAATTATAATAAAAATGCCATAAATCTATCCCCTATTTTGTAGAAGCTCTCCCTCCCGAAGTCTTCTGGGACATATGCAGGGCTTTTTTTTTCTCAGAGAATAGGTGCAGGAACTCCCCTCTCCCGCGTCACCATTTGTCTCTGCCCCACTACCCACCTCCAAGCACCGTTCCTTGTTTCCACCCCATACCCACCTCCCAGAACCATCTTTTTTTAGAGAAAACATAACCAAGTATCTTTTTTGTGGTGCTATGTAATCGTTATGCATACACATACATGTTTTTCAAGCACTTTACATATCAATTTATTTGTATTGGCTGCGCACTTATTTTTTGTATATGTATTTGGGTTGAGTATTTAAGCCTTTTATGAGTTGCGGCACCTCTTTATATATTCAATAAATAGATAGATGTGTAGGGTAAGCGCGAGATAGTTACTTTTTACACAAGTCATTTTTATGGAATTTGATAATTATAACAATAAAGGTAGTAAAATGGATCCTATGCAGCCAGCAACAATAGCCCCCCCCCCCAGTAAAAGACACCCCCAACAATAACAGATTCCCCTTGCAACAATAGACCTCTTTAAACAAAATACCACCGCGCAATAACAGACCCACCCCAGGAACGATAGACCCCACCAGCAACAATAGACCCCTCCTCAACAGTAGATCACTTCCAGCAACAATTGACCCACAGCAACATAAGACCCCCCCAGCAACAGTAGACCCCTTCCACAACACTAGATCTCCACAGTAGATCCGCCTATCCACAATTGACCCACTAGCAACATAACACCCCCCCCCCCCAGCAACATTAGGTTCTCAGCAGCTGGCACCATTGGACCCTTCAGCACACCCCACTACCCCTTGCCACTGCATACATTCAGTGCTGGAGGTGCCGGAACTGCATTCCCCCACGTTCCCGCTGAAAAAAAGCCCTGGACATATGACATGTCCTAGAAGACTTTGGGGGCCAGTCACAGACCGCAGCGCCGCTTCCACATGCGCATAGAGCACCTGGCTGTGAAGCCGCAAGCTGTCACAGCCGAGCGCCCATAGTAGAGATGCCAGGGAGGACACAGCTGCGGTGAGTACATTGCTGGACCGTGGGACGGGTGAGTGGCTGTTTATTAAAAGTCAGCAGCCAAACTTTTTGTAGTTTCTGACTTTTAACGTGTTCCCGACCAGCCGCCACAGTTGTACTGCGGCAGAATGGCACGGGCATGCCAATCGCCATTATGCTACGTCAGGCGCGCGATAGCCGAGAGGGGGAAGTGATGTCATCTCTCCTCGTGTCGGTCTTTTCCGTTCCAGACCAAGGAGAGATAACATCTAAAAGTGAGTTGCACAACACTACACTGACACCAGGTCAGGTAGGCACACAATTCACCCCCCCGATCACCCCCCCCCAGTTAACCCCTTCACCGCCTGTCACTGTGTCACCCAGTACAGCAATCAGATTTTTTTTGATCGCTGTACTGGTGTCTGCGTCGCCCCAGGCAGCGTCAGATTAGTGCCAGTAGCGATAACACCTATGCACGCATCATACGCCTCCTTTAGTAGTATAGTGTCTGAACAGATCAATATCTGATCTGATCAGAACTATGTTAGCGTCCCAGCAGTTTAGGGCTCCCAAAAACGCAATGTTAGCAGGATCAGCCCAGATACCTGCTAGCACCTGCTTTTAGCCCCTCCGCCCAGCCCTGCCCAGTTAAGTACAGTATCAATCGATCACTGTCACTTACAAAACACAACACACATAACTGCAGTGTTTGCAGAGTCAGGCCTGATCCCTGCGAACGCTAACAGTTTTTTGGCAGCGTTTGAATCAGTCGCTGACAGGTGCTTTTTTTCTTGTGACTCTCACTACTGTACCAGTAAATTTAGAGACCAAAATGTCAAATCGAAGGTACAGTAGTGAAGAGGCCTACACGTTTCTGAGCATGACAGATAGTGAAGAGGAAGTCACTCATCTGTCAGATTCAGGTTAAGAATACAAACCAGTAGACAGCAGCGGCACCCTGACAGATAGCTCTGACGACGGAGTTGTGGTCCCTGCCAAGGTCAGGCGTACCAGACCCCATTCTTCTCCTGTCGTTGAGGTGCAAGATCCCTCGTATGGAGCAGAGAGTCAGTACTAGCCCTGCTCATCCTTCTGGTGAACTGGCAAGCACCAGCGGCCTAGTACATCCTGGTCGTACATCCAGCACTGCAGTAATACTTGGTGACGTGGCGAGTCCCATAAGTGCAGTTCAAGCTCGCGAGGTGGCAAGCACGAGTAGTTTCCCACTGGGAAACAAAGACAGGCCTGTTGAGTCCATAGTGCCCTTCCTGCTGCATTCAACAATCCTAATTGGGAACCTACCACTTCTGCAGCACCCGTACTTCCCCCATTTACTAGCCAACCCGGAATTCAGGTGAAAACAGTTGATTTAACCCCACTTGATTTTTATTCGCTGTTTTTCACCGAAGATCTCTATAGATCTGTTGTGGACCAAAGCAATTTATATGCTGGTCAATTCATCGCCGCTAATCCCCAGCTGACCCTTGCCAGAGAATGGAAACCAATTACGGTTTCCGAATTTAAGAACTTCCAGAGCCTATCCCTCCTCATGGGCATAACCAAAAAGAGTGAGTTGTGGTCATATTGGTCCACTAACCCAATTCACTATATGCCCGTGTTCTCTGCCTCCATGACCAGCACACGATATGAGCAGATCTTGCGGTTCATGCATTACAACGATAATGAACTCTGTCGTCCTCGGGGTTACCCTGAATTTAAAAAAAAATTTGGCCCCTCGTAAACCACCTCAACCAACATTTTGCAGCCTTGTTTATTTCCCATCAAGTTGTCTGTGTTGATGAGTCCCTGATTAAGTTTTCTGGCTGCTTGTCATTCAAATAGTATCTTCCCAGTAAGCGTACCAGATGCGGGGTCAAGATGTATAAGCTCTGTGACAGGGCCACAGGCTATACATATAGTTTTATGGTTTATGAGGGAAGAGATAGTTACGTAGAGCTGGAGAACTGCCCTGACTCTTTAGGGAGCGCTGGTAAGATTGTGTGGGACTTGGTGTTACCCTTATTTGGAAAGGGGTACCACTTGTATTTGGACAATTATTACACAAGCATGCCACTTTTTAGTCACTTGTTTGATCATCAAATGTGGCACCGTGCGATCTAATCGCCGGGGCTTTCCCCAGCGGCTTGTAGATTCCCATCTTAGGCTGGGGGAGAGAGCCTGCTTGAGATGTAATAATTTGCTTGCTGTGAAGTGGAGGGATAATAAGAATGTTTTCGTTCTGTCCTCCCTTCACGCAGACACGGTCCAAATTCCTACGGCGACTGGTGTTGTGGAGAAACCCCTCTGTGTCCACGAATATAACCTTAACATGAGAGGGGTGAACCTCAACGACCAGTTGTTGGCGCTGTACACAATTGCCCGTAAGGCCAGACGCTGGTACAAAAACGTGTCTGTTCATTTATTTCAATTGGCTTTGCTGAATGATTTTGTGCTATACAAAGCTTCAGGATGAACTGGATCCTTCCTTAAATTCCAGGAAAAGATCATCAGAGCCCTTCTGTTTCCAGATGGTGCTTTGGCCCCACTTCCCAGCCCAAATGCAGTAAGCCGGCTGCATGAGAGGCATTTTCCGCATGTCCTCTCTGGTACCCCTACCAAAAGAAACCCCCAAAGAAGATGTCGTGTCTGTAGAAAGCGTGGATATAGGCGTGACACCCGCTATTATTGTCCCTCCTGTCCTGACCAACCTGGTCTTTGCATTGGTGACTGTTTCGAACGCTACCACACACTAGTATTAGCATAGGGTACAGCACCATGCAGTCCTAGGCACACGTCTCGAAAGATGTGATGGCCATCACATTTTAAAAGACTAATCCGTTCAGTTTACAGTTTTTTTTACAGTTTTTATAAAAGTGAAAAAAGTGAAGAAAAAAAAACACACACACACAAAAACACAAAAAAAATAAAAATAAAAAAGCCAAAAATAGTTGGTAGTAGTGGTTGTATTTTTCTTCTCTCTCTCTTTCTATTGTTCTCCCTCTTATGTTCGCTCTCTACTGTCCGCTCACTATTGCTCTATATCTATCGTTCTCTGTTTTATTTTTACTATGTTTTATTGTATTTGATTTGCAGGTATGGTATGTTGTACTGTAATGTTTGTTTTATTGTTAACCATCATTTGCTTAGCAGGTACGCCATTCAGCTGCAGCACAGGTTTATTTAGCTTGACAGCAACAGTGTTTGCTCCCACGATACGTAAAGCCGCGACTCTAGCGCTGTTGGAGGTGATTTCACTACCACAGTTAAAAAAAAATGGTGCATGTGTGCCCGTCATTAGAAGTGGGTGGATGAAGGGCAGTATTCTAATGGTGGGCATACCCACCAATCAATCTCTTTTTTTCGTTCAGCCCACAGGCTGCATGTAAAAAAAGAACATTACAATGTATGCCCAACAAGGACCAGCATTGTACTGGTATGTTGCTGGACTTTGAGCGGTTATACCAGAATGATGCCTGCAGGTTTAGGTATCATCTTGGTATCATTCTTTTTAGCCAGCGGTCGGCTTTCATGTAAAAGCATCCCTAGCGGCTAATTAGCTTCTAGACTGCTTTTATAAGCAGTGGGAGGGAACATCCCCCCCCCCACCGTCTTCCATGGTTTTCTCGGGCTCTCCTGTCCCAACGGGGAACCTGAGAATGCAGCCGGTGGTTCCGCCAGCTGACCATAGAGCTAATCAGAGACCAGAATGGCTCCAATCATCTCTATGGCCTAAGAAACCGTAAGCTACAAGCATTTCATGACTTAGGTTTCGCCGGATATAAACAGCACCATTGGGAAATTGGCAAAGCATTTTATCACACCGATTTTGGTGTGGTCAGATGCTTTGAGGGCAGAGGAGAGATCTAGGGTCTAATAGACCCCAATTTTTTCAAAAAAGAGTACCTGTCACTTCCTATTGCTATCATAGGGGATATTTACATTCCCTGAGATAACAATAAAAATGATAAAAAAAATGAAAGGAACAGTTTAAAAATATAATAAAAAAAAGCAAAATTAATAATTAAAAAAAAAAAGCACCCCTGGCCCCTCGTGCTCACGCGCAAAGGCGAACGCAAGCATCGGTTTGTTGTCATATGTAAACAGCAATCGCAGCTTGCATGTGAGGTATCACCGCGAAGGTCAGATCGAGGGCAATCATTTTAGCAGTAGACCTCCTCTGTAAATCTAAAATGGTAACCTGTAAAAGCTTTTAAAGGCTTTTAAAAATGTATGTAGTTTGTCGCCGCTGCACGTTTGTGCGCAATTTTAAAGCATGTCGTGTTTGGTATCCATTTACTCGGCATAAGATCATCTTTATTATTTTATCAAACATTTGGGCAATATAGTGTGTTTTAGTGCATTAAAATTTTAAAAAGTGTGTTTTTTACAAATAAATTGTGTTTGAAAAATCGCTGCGCCAATTTTGTGTGAAAAAAAAATTGCAACACCCACCATTTTAATATGTGGGGCATTGCTTTAAAAAAATATATAATGTTTGGGGGTTCAAAGTAATTTTCTTGCAAAAAAAAATTATTTCATGTAAACAAAAGTGTCAGAAAGGGCTTTGTCTTCAAGTGGTTAGAAGAGTGGGTGATGTGTGACATAAGCTTCTAAATGTTGTGTATAAAATGCCAGGACAGTTCAACCCCCCCCAAATGACCCCTTTTTGGAAAGTAGACACCCCGAGCTATTTGCTGATAGGCATGCTGAGTCCATGGAATATTTTGTCACAGGTTTCGGGAAAACTTTTTTTTTTTTTTTTTGCACTAAATGATATATTGTTCAAACATGGCATGGTTATATGTGGAATTACACCCCAAAATACATTCTGCTGCTTCTCCTGTGTATGGGGATACCACATGTGTGGGACTTTTTGTGAGCCTAACCACGTACAGGACCCCAAAAACCAATCACCGCCTTCAGGATTTCTAAAGGCTTTAAAATTGTGATTTTACTCCTCACTACCTATCACAGTTACGGAGGCCCTAAAATGTCCAGATAGCACAAATCCCCCCAAATGACCCCATTTTGGAAAGTAGACACCCCAAGGTATTTGCTAAGAGGCATGGTGAGTATTTTGCAGATCTCATTTATTTTTGAAAATAAAAAAAAGAAATTTTTTTTTTCTTTAATCAATTTTCAAAACTTTGTGACAAAAAGCGAGATCTGCAGAATACTCAACATGCCTCTCAACAGATAGCTTGGGGTGTCTACTTTCCAAAATGGGGTCATTTGGGGGGGGGGTGCTATCTGGGCATTTCATGGTCTTCGAAACTGTGATAGGCAGTGAGAAGTGAAATCAAAAATGTACGCCCTTAGAAAGCCTGAAGGCGGTGATTAGTTTTCGGGGTCCTGTACGCGGTTAGACTGCCAAAAAGTTCCATACATGTGGTATCCCCGTGCTCAGGAGAAGCAGCAGAATATATTTTGGGGCGTAATTCCACATATAACCATGCCATGTTTGAACAATATTTCATTTAAACTTGTGGCAAAATATAAAATATTCCATGGACTCAACATGCCTATCAGCAAATAGCTTGGGGTGTCTACTTTCCAAAATGGGGTCATTTGGAGGCGTTTTGTGCAATCTTGTCATTTCATGGCCTCCGAAACTGTGATAGGTAGTGAGGAAGTGAAATCACCATTTTACGCTCTTAGAAAGCCTGAAGGTGGTGATTGGTTTTCGGGGTCCTGTACACGGCTAGGCTCCCAAAAAGTCTCACATATGTGGTATCCCCATACTCAGGAGAAGCAGCAGAATGTATTTTAGGGTGCCATTCCACATATGCCCATGGCATGTTTGAGCAATATATCATTTGGTGACAACTTTGTGCAAAATTTTTTTTTTTTTCATTTCCCCGCAACTTGTGGCAAAATATAAAATATTCCATGGACTCAACATGCCTATCAGCAAATAGCTTGGGGTGTCTCCTTCCAAAATTGGGTCATTTGGGGGGGTTTGTGCTAGCCTGGCATTTTATGGCCTTCGAAACTGTGATAGGTAGTGAAGAGTGAAATACATAATTAAGCCCTTAGAAAGCCTGAAGGTGGTACTTAGTTTTTGGGGTCCTGTACACGGCTAGGCTCCCAAAAAGTCTCACATATGAAGTATTCCCATACTCAGGAGAAGCAGTAGAATGTATTTTGGGGTGTAATTCCACATATAACCATGGCATTTGTGAGCAATATATCATTTAGTGACAACTTTGTGTAATTTTTTTTTTTTTTTGTCATTTTTCAATCACTTGTGACAAAAAAATAAAATATTCAATGGACTCAACATGCCTCTCAGCAATTTCTTTGGGGTGTGTACTTTCCAAAATGGGGTAATTTGGGGGGGGGGGGTTGTACTGCTCTGCCATTTTAGCACCTCAAAAAATGACATAGGTAGTCATAAACTAAAAGCTGCGTAAATTCCAGAAAATGTACCCTAGTTTGTAGACGCTATAACTTTTGTGCAAACCAATAAATATACGCTTATTGACATTTTTTATGAAAGACATGTGGCTGAATACATTTTGGCCTAAATGTATGACTAAAATTGAATTAACTAATTTTTTTTATAACAAAAAGTAGAAAATATCATTTTTTTCAAAAATTTCAGTCTCCATTTATTTCACAAAAAATAAAAATGGCAGAGGAAATCAAATACCATCAAAAGAAAGCTCTATGTGTGGAAAAAAAAAGGACGCAAATTTTGTTTGGGTACAGCATTGTATGACCGCGCAATTACCAGTTAAATCATCGCAGTGCCAAATTGTAAAAAGTGCTCTGGTCGTTGAGCAGCCAAATCCTGCGGGGCTGAAGTGGTTGATAAACAAATGACTGGAACTCCACTTTAAGAAAGTGATTTGGTGATACTAACATGTGCCCTGCTGATTCATGTGAAGTATGAACTGTAATACAGTAGGTGTCCTGAGACTTGTACAATCATTCTGCAAAAATAAATTATAACCAGACAGTGGTGTATTTAGGTTTTGTGCTGCCCTAGGCTTTTACTAAACTCGTGCACCCCCTAATTTAAATATGACCCACCCCTTCCTTTAAAGGCCACAACCCTTGCTGTTTAAGCCCCCCGCTCTGAAATTTTCGAGTGGGGACACTAGTTCTAAAGGGCCTGGGGGAGGGGGAAGCAATGGATTCCCTTAATTTGCATAGACTTCCTCTCACTTCCTGTTTGGGTATGGGACAGGAAGTGAAGGGAAATCTCTACAATGGGACAGGGATGGTAAAAAATAAACTGACAGGGGCTATAACCCTCCCTTACTCTATCCAAAATAAAAAAAAAGTGCTGCCTATAGTTCTACTTTAAGCACAAATTTCTGATCATTTTATGGAGAGGACTAAGAAGATATAACTATGCCAATGATGCAGCAGAAAACATATAGCACAGTGAGGAAGGTTTGTGGTCCAGGATGATAGGACAGTCAAAATTAGAAGCGGCACCCCCCCCACAGTTGCGGAATGCCAGCCTCCCGCATACCGGAAGCAGTGCGGACGCTTTATGTGGGGGCTAGACTAATTTGCCTCTCAGCCCAGTCCGCCAAACTAACTAACAGTATAGCGCAAGCTGTCAGCGACTCTTTCCGTTCTGTACCCCTTGTGGCAGTAGGACCCTGTGCTACCTGGAAGATTGCTGGTTTACGCCAGATTTTGGAGGGAGAGGCACGCTGATTGCACAGCTGTGTGCTGGGCTATTTAATTGTGACCTGGCTATGGCTCAGGGTTCCACCCAACAGACAGGAAGTCTGTGTATGGGAGTCAGGTGGACTCCCATTCCTCTGAGAGGAGTCAGAGGCTGCAGGGGGCAGCCGGGGTAGGCATGTCTGCAGGAGGCAGACGTACTTGGTGACAGAGCAGCAAGTAGAAAGCAGCAGGAGTAAGCTAGGAGAGAGCTTCACTCTAGGAAACTCTTTTGGGTCTGAGGAGCAGACCTAAGGCCTAGGCTAAAGGCCTGAATAAGCCGTATGGCAAGAATGTAAGCCAGGAGGCTAAAGTATTGAGTGTGCAAGATACAGTAATGGTGGAACCCCCTGCGAGGGCTACTGATGTATTTGTGAACTTTTCCGTGCTTTTAAATAAAAGTGGGCTACCAGGCCCTTAAAAATACAGTTTTGTACTGGAGTACTCACTGACAACGCACCTACCGTTTGAGTCTGATACCCCAATCTTACACCCTGCAAAGTGCTGCCCTAGGCCTGGGCCTTGTTGGCCTAGGCCAGGATACAGCATTGTAACCGGATAATATTTTTTTTTTATTATTGCATGTATAAAAGGAATGTGGTGTTTCCTTTATAGTTTTATCTATGAAGCTGAGGGCTTACTGTATTTTGATCAGCAGGCCATTTAATTGTGACTATACTTGTAGCTGTTTTCTTTAGTTTCCAGTTTTGTCATGGAAAGGCTATTCTGCCGGTGGTGTGGAAAGTACCTTTTGTTGTAATTAAGTCATGTAGACAGGTTGTCTTTGTTTTCTTTGCCTTTGTCTAGTCAGGTAGCAGCTGTTTATTGCAGTGTACTCTCAAATGCAATTGTTTTAGTGGGACATCTTTCAGATGCATGCTAAGTGGAGCTGAGTAGCGTATGAATGATTATAAATAAGTTTTCAAAAGAAATGACAGGATAATCATTTATAGCAATAAAAGGAAACAATATATAAATTACATTCTTACATTGTGAAAAACACCCACATCCTTTTAGTTTGATTGCTTTAGAAGTGTATAACATAAAAAATATAATGTCGGGAAGCCAAAGACTGAAAAGTTTTGACACTGATAAATGTGCTACCTTGATAACTACATGTGATTACTACAAACAAACTCCTGAAATGACCAAACTGACATCCGATAGTAAATGGTGGAAAGCCAATCCAACTCCCGTAAATGCATATAACCTCTTGCTGACCATGTATCACATATATGCGGCTGCAAAGTAAAGTGGGCTTTAATGCCCAATTGCTACAGACATGCAGACATCTCAAGTCTCCCGCGAGGTGCGGGAGTCTCCTGCATTTCCGCTGCGGCTCCCCGACACCTGCAAGCGTGGGTCACCCAAGTCACCGCGGCCGTACTCCACTCGTACGTCCGCGGCGGATCCCGGATCATGGCATGCTGTGTAAAGCTGGCAGCAGGGCTGGTGCTAGACGATTTTGCACCCTAGGCAAGACCAGCTACTTGCTCACCCCCCCAAAAAAAACCAAATGAATGGCCCTGTGCAGAGCCATTAAATAATAGCACATTACTCTATTTGATCACAGATCCCAGTGTGTATTGTGTGACAATCTGTCACAGCGTTTTTTTTTATAATGGCACTTTTTAATTATTTCACTGTGTGCCATTATAAAAAATATATTAGTGGCGGGAGTGGCCACAGTGGCAGAACACCAAGGCCCGATTGCAACCTTTGCGACCCTGGATTAAGAGCATCATGGGCCTGGTGCTGAGTATTTTAGTGGGCCCTGGATTATGAAGCCCCTTGCCTTGTATGCTACATTAACATTTTCTCTACAGCCCCGCCTTTATTAACCACCACTTGTGCCTAGGCACTCCTTCCATCACCACCCACTGCACCTGGGACCCCTTTCCTCATTATCTACTGCGCCTGCAGCCTCCCTTGCTTTACCACCCACTGTACCTACCACCCAACATGCCTGGGCCCTCCACCCCATAATATCCACCATGCCTAGGTACACCTTCCCTTACCACCTGCCGTGCCTGTAGCCCCCTTTTTTTCAGAAATACTACAGGAGGTGATCAGAGACTGCAGATGTACTGCAGGAGATGGTCAGAGACTACAAAACGTACTATAGGAGATGGTCAGAGACTGCAAAACGTACTACAGGAGATGGTCAGCGACTGCAAAACATACTACAGGAGATGGTCAGTGACTGGAAAACGTACTACAGGAGATGGTCAGAGACTGCAAATCGTACTACAGGATATGGTCAGAGACTGCAAAACGTACTACAGGAGAAGGTCAGAGACTGCAAAATGTACTACAGGAAAGGGCCAGAGACTGCAGACATAGTACAGGAGATGGTCAGAGATTGCAACCATAATACAGGAGACGGTCAGAGACTGCAGTTATAATACAGGAGATGGTCCAAGACTACGGCCATAATACAGGACATGGTCAGAGACTGCAGACATGATAAAGGAGATGGTCAGAGATTGCGGACATGATACAGTAGATGGTCAGAGACTGCGGACATGATACAAGAGTGGGTCAGAGACTGCAGACATGATACAAGAGATGGTCAGAGACTGCAGACATGATACAGGAGATGGTCAGAGACTATGGTCCGAGACATTCTACAGGAGATGGTCAGAGACTGCAGACATGATACAGGAGATGGTCAGAGACTGCGGACATGATACAAGAGATGGTCAGAGACTGCAGACATGATACAGGAGATGGTCAAAGACTGCAGACATGATACAGGAGATGGTCAAAGACTGCAGACATGATACAGGAGATGGTCAGAGACTGCAGACATGATACAGAAGATGGTTAGAGACCTAGCAGTGACCAGTATGGAAAAACATTGCTCACTGCACTATGTGTAAACAGGAGTTTACAAGATATAACAAAGTACCAAAACAAAAAACAAAAAAAAAACCTTTACCACCAGCAATTCCTCAAGCACAGGAGGACAGTAAATGGTTAACAGGTCTGTGAAGCTCCCAGTCTGACCAGCTAATTCCTTCAAAGATAACAAGGAAAAGGTCAAACAAATCATGGATGTCTGACAGGGACTCAGGCACAAATAGCTCTATAGAAACAGCTGAAGTTGCAGTGTCTTGCAGAAGTCTAATCATCATTCTCCCATCCTGTGTACTGTGTGCAGTGTACAATGTGCACTGTAAATAAAAACAAAGGTAAGAAGCAGTGTGAGAAGATGGAGGGGAAATCATCCCTCGATCACTGTGAGCACTGCCACTGCCTATTCTACACACAGGACGGGAGAACTCACTGATGATTAGACTTCTGCAGCCGGCATTACTAGTGAGTCTGTAACATGTTTGATAAGATGTGATCATACCTTTTCATGCTCAGGTATGTCGGATCCTCTCCATTCCTCACTGCTCTGGCCACTAGCATCTTCTGATCAAATGTGGTGGGCTGGACAATCTGATTGACTAAGGAGGTGGTGGGAGGCAGAGCAACTTAGCAGTCATGCCCTTCCACTCAGAAGAGCAGCGCTATTGGCCGCTTGTCACACTGGTCTGTTCCTTTCCCTCCAGCATCTGAAAGCCAGTAGGGGGCACACCGCTCTGCAATGCT
Organism: Aquarana catesbeiana; assembly: GCF_042186555.1. Classification (NCBI taxonomy): domain Eukaryota; kingdom Metazoa; phylum Chordata; class Amphibia; order Anura; family Ranidae; genus Aquarana; species Aquarana catesbeiana. The sequence goes on from NC_133324.1 coordinate 393,644,559, forward strand.
ACCCCCTGCCCAATGCACTGAACTCCTTGCTGTCCGGGCCCCCCTATTAGCGGCCCTGCCGGGAGCCTGGGGGTCGACGAGGAGGAGGAGGAGGTGAGGCAAGGGTCAGCTGCGCCCCTAGACGGCAGTGCACCCGAGGCGACTGCCTAGTTCGCCTAATGGGAGCGCCAGCCCTGGCTGGCAGTATTGTGCAACTGCCAGCACTGTCTGCAGCTGGGTACCCGCCGGCAGCCGGACATCCTCACTCGCCCAGAAGACCAGTCTGTGTGAGGAGGAGTCACACTGATTCTGGTGTGCACAGGCTGGTCCTCCAGAGTATGTGAGTTCTTGCAGAGTGTGGATAGAGTGACACAGTGACCCTGAACATCACTGTGTCACTCTCTCATCACATCTCCTCACTCACTATAACTCAAGATCCCATAGCCGTGAGTGAGTCACAGCATGGGCCATTTTAAATGTAATTAGGACACTGAGCTTTACCTCAGCTCCAGAGTTTTCCTGCCTGACAAGGAACCATCTGATGCCTCCAAAGAGGCGATCCAATGCTAAACAACAGTCCAGGGCACAGACTGCAACCCCATCCACATGCGTGGATTCCACCTTACTCCAGAAACTACAGGCCTTATTGGTAGACATGGAGGACAGTTCCCCTGCTGACACCCCTGCACCCCCCTCACCCCAGTCCCCCACAGGTGACACAAACATGATCTTAGCAGCGATTGAAAGCAGTAGGACATCTCTATTGGTACGTATCAATCATCTGGCGGAGGAGTGCAATCTTATCTGTAATGATTTGGATAAAATGCGGGGGCGCCTCTCAGAATCCGAAAATCGGATCTCAGAGGTGGAGGATCGAATGGGACAACATGCTGACCAGCTCACTGATCTGAAAAACACGATAAAAGCTCTGGTGGCCAAGTCTGATGATGCGGAAAATCGAATGAGAAGTAACAATGTTAGGGTGCTGGGCCTTCTGGAGGGCTGGGAGGGAGATCACCTGGCAGACTTTGCAGAAGCCTTCTTCAAACACTTGCTGGGACTGGCTGATGTCTCCCCTACCTATGTGGCGGAACGTGCTCATCGTGTTCGATCTATCCTAGGTGCACCTCCGCACCCCTTCCTGGTATGTTTCCTAAACTACCGAGATTGGGATCGTATACTCTCAGAGGCCAGGAAGCACCTGAGGCTGCAATATGGTAAGGCACATATCATGCAATTCCCTGATTTCTCTCTGGAGCTTCAAAAAAACCAGAAGACCTTCACTGACGTTTGTCACAGACTACAAGACCGCAACATTAAATATGGAATGCTCTATCCTAGTCGCCTGAGAGTTCAACATGAGGGCGCTATCAAATTTTTTGACACCCCAGCTGAGGCTGATGCCTGGCTCATTAGGCTGTGTTGAAGACACAGTGTGCTACTCTATCGTGTGAGTCTCTGGGGCAGCTGTGAGGCGTGTTTCTCCTGACCTAAGAAGGTATGTTATATCCTACATGGTTCTTCTATTTTGCCTAGCGTCTGTGCTGCCCTGTTCCTCAGGCTTTTATCATTGTCCTCTATGAGTCTTGGGCTGTGGCCCTTGGTCTTTGAGCAGGCTGGATCATGGCTTACCCTTCAAAGGCCATTCCCTTAAAAATATGCGAGGGACTCATGGGATTTCTGTCAACTGGGGTCTTTATCTCTAAAAAGACTCCCATGTTACTCCCTTTCTAAGTGCTGGGCTATCATCTTCTCATGTCTAGGAGATCCTACATTAAGCGAGCTATTCACACGATACTCTACAAGATAAGTTTGCTTCTCCCTTCTATTGGCTTATCTCGGTGACAACTGAAGTTTGTGCCTGGGATGTAACTCTTCATCCCGGCTGGAATGCAACGTTGAAGCTATTGGAACTTTGTTAGAGATTTTAAACTGACCTAGTTGTTGTCAGTATAATGGTTAATAGGGTGCTCATGTCCTAGAAGGACTGTTCTGGGATAGAAACTGACCTAGTAGGTCGTTTACAGTTGTATATTTTTTGACCAAGTTTTTGTTTTTGTTTCACTAACTATGCTCCAGATTCTTTTTGGTTCAGCTCTCCAATCTATGTATCATTGCAGCACCTTTTTTTTCAGTGTTCTCCAAGAAATCAACTCTTCCTACTTCGTACAAAATGTACTATATGTATATGTCTATGGGGCTCTACTGTTTAGGTCATGTGTTTCCTTATTTGGATTATGGATTCGAAATTGTTATCATGGAATGTTAGGGGGCTCAATGATAAGTTTAGGAGGGCACTAATGTTCAAATATCTGAATTACCACAGACCCCACATTCTTTTTTTACAGGAAACCCACTTAAATGGACAACAAGATTTTGGCACTACACAGGTCATGGGTTCAGCAGGCTTTTCACGCTACCTATTCAGGTTACGCTAGGGGTGTGGCAGTCCTTCTGAACAAAACGCTGGCATATAAGGTGTTACATCTCATTACTGATCCACTGGGAAGGTATATTATCCTATTATTGGAAATTAATGCTATGGTATTTGCCTTTGTCAATATTTATATACCTCCTCCCTTTAACCAGCAGGTCCTGTACATCATATATGATAAATTGCCATCTCTAACTTTCTCCCAGCTGTATATAGCTGGGGACATCAATTCCGTTATGGATGTAAAGCTTAACTCTTCCAATCCTTCCAGAACCCACACTCCTGATTTATGTAACTGGGCTCAAGCTTTGGACTATACCGAAATTTGGCAATGGAAACATCCAGAAATCAGGACCTACTCCTGTTTCACTACTACCCATAAATCAGGTTCCCGGATTGACCTACCCTTTGGCAATGCACCAGCATTGACTGCGATTAAAAGTGTATCCTATCTTCCCTCTGGTCTCTCTGATCATGCCCCCCTGGAACTATGTATTGCTTTGAAGGAGTTCCAGTTGCTGGCATCTAGCGCCCAAATGGATACAGGACCCGAAGGTGGGAGAACTGGTCTCACCCAAACTTAACCAATATTGGGAAACTAATGAGGGATCTACCTCACAAGCTATGGTATGGGATGCCTTTAAGGCACATATTTGGGGTCAATATATATCTGCCAATAAAGCGGTCAGATCAGATTTGTCAACACAAATAAAACACCTGGAAGAAGGTGAGGTGAAAGCGGTTGAAACCTTTTCTGGCTCACAGACTGTGGATAATTTTGAGCTACTTATCGCAAACGAGACGTGAATTGTCTTTACATATGGCTTCGGCTACGCATCTGGATCTGCGCTTTGTGGCTGGTAGGGTGTTCGAGTCCGGGGACAAAAATGGGAAAATGCTGGCTAATCTGGTGGCAGAACATAGGTTTCAAACGGTAATCTCAAGCATACGTTGTGCTGATAATCCTGTAACATCTGATCCTGTTATCATTCTACATGAATTCACCGACTATTTTAGTCAGCTGTATTCCGCAGTTCCAGGTCGGTCCAAAACCGTTATCCAGGAATTACTCAGTATCCTAGACCTCCCCACACTTTCACCAGAAGAAGTAGTGCTTCTCGATAAACCCATTTCATTAGAGGAAATTGAAGCAGCTATACACTCCTTCCCCAGTAAGAAAACTCTGGGTCCAGATGGTATCCCGGGGGAGTGGTATAGGATGTATACCTCTATCCTGGCACCCAAACTACATTGCTTGTATTCTGAATCTTTAGAAAAAAATATGCTAGCCCCCTCTATGTATCAGGCCCACGTAGTCTTAATTCCCAAACCAGGAAAAGACCACTCCAAATGTGCCTCCTACAGGCCCATTTCTTTGTTAAATTACGATTTAAAGATTTTAACAAAAATTTTGGCCACGAGACTGAAGAAAACTATAGATCAAGCATAGATCAAACAGGGTTTATAGCGGGGAAATCCACGGATATCAATGTCCGCCATTTTTTCACTCATTTACAGCTACCCCCAACTGAATCCACTTCTAGAGTCTTGGCAGCACTCAACATTGAGAAGGCCTTTGACTCTGTGGCCTGGCCTTATATGCTCTCAATGCTGGAGGTTATGGGGTTCGGGCCCGAGTTTTTGAAGTGGGTGCAATTGCCTTATTTCTGCCCTTCAGCCCAGGTTAAGCTGGGGGGCGAGCTCTCAGAACCCTTTACAATTAGGAGGGGTACGAAGACAGGGTTGCCCATTGTCTCCGACTCTGTTCACTATTGTGATGGAGCTGGTGGCAGTGGCCATAAAAAAGGCCTCTTCCGTTGTTGGTATCTGTGTGGGAACCTTGGTGGAAAAGATAGCCATGTATGCGGATGATCTCATATTGTTTCTAAATGACCCGGGGCCATCTCTTAAGGAAGTGTTACGTATACTATCTGAATTTTCCATTCATTCAGGACTACAAATTAATTGGGGAAAATCACCCATTTTATCTATTGACAGAGAGGCCCGAGATGGAGCTGACCCTACCCTACCTCTATTATGGTCCTCCAGTGTCAGATACGTAGGCATTGAGATTTTCCCGGATACTTCGGACTATTGTGTCTTAAATTTAGTTCCACTCCATGACAATATGAAATCTAAATTAAGGGCATTGACCAATCTCCCCTTGTCTTTAATAGGACACATTAATCTTTTTAAAATGAAGTGCTCCGGCATGCGCTAGTGTGGAAAAATATTTTAAAATAATTAATTCTAGTCTAACTGCTTTCATTTGGGGCTCACAACAACCGACATTTAAGTTGACAATTTTGCAACGGCCATGGCTACAGGGAGGATTGGCGTGCCCCGATCTCTACAAATATTTTCTAGCTGCCATGTTCACACATGCCCATAACTGTCTCACACAGAATGAGACCAACGCGGTGGTAGTATTAGAGGCTTCCTATGTGGGCTCCTTTGAGGCTCTTAAAAACCTCCTATACAGAGGGCCCTCTGCTTCCCTTCTTTTGACTGCAGCCATGAAAGCCATATAGAAAGCCTGGTTGCTGGCCCAAGCTCTACATCCTAGTCCCCCCCAATCATATCTCACCCCCCCCCCCCATGGCTCAATCCATTATTATCGGAATTTGCCTTTATACCTGAGGCTGGAGATCTAAAGAGAACTAAAACCCTTTGACACCTTAAAATTACACTTTAACCTACCTAATGTATACTTTTTTAGATATTTACAATTGAGACACGCCTTTTAAATACAATTTAACAAACAACCAGTAGCGTTTTATACCTCGACCCTAGAAGAAGTACTTAGAGATGACACCCTCACCAAACCCCTCTCAACTATTTATAAGACCATGTCTCCCTCTGTCCACTCGGGGTTGGAAGCTCTGAAATCTAAATGGCCGCTGGACGTCCCTGACCTGGATGCTGAAGGGTGGGAAGAAACATGGGAATGTGCATTTTTACAGCTGGTTTCTGCAAGGGACAGGTTGATCCAGTACAAACTCCTACATAGGATCTACCTCACACCTGTGTGATTACACAGAATATATTCCTCTGTTCCTGCAGAGTGTTGGTGGTGTGCGGCGGACTCAGCAGACTTTATCTACGTATTTTGGCAATGCCCTAATATTCAAATATTCTGAGAAGCGGTAGTCTCGGGCATACACTCTGTGACCACTATTCATGTGCCCCGCACTGTGGAGGTTTGTTTGCTGGGTTTGGTGGACACCCTGGCTCAACTGCGGGCTTCTAGGACGCTGACAGAATTATTATTGTTCTATGCAAGGAAAGTTATTCTTCTCCAATGGAAATCCCCATCAGCTCCAACCCTAACCTTGTGGAAATGTATTAATGTCAACTTATCACTGTACAAAACCACCTATTTAGCGAGAGGATACCGTAAAAAATTCCACAAGATCTGGGACATTTGGGTTGAGGACGTGTCTACCAATACTGATCCTGACTCTCCTAATTAGTAGCTTACATTATAAAGGCTCAGGTGGACATGTATATTGTAGGTAATTGAACCCACGTCCAACCCACACATCTAATAATTGTGACTTCCATCTTATTACATATGGCTTAAAACTACCCCTGAGCAGCTGATACCTACAATATTCTAACAATCTCAGTAGTTACTGGAGCATATAGTTTTTTGTTCTAGTGCCAATAACGACACTACTGTTAAGAGGGTTTTTTTCCCTTTTTTTGTTTTTTTTTGTTGTTTTTGTTTTTTGTTGTTCTTTATATATATATGTCTGTTTTATTGTGATGTATGTGGACCAAGCCTGGGTATGCCCAATAAGCTCTGTTTTGTATCTCAACTTAAAACTCAACAAAAAGAATAAAAAAGTAATGCAGTGTGGTATCGCAAAAATTGGCCTGGTCATGACAGGGGGTGGGGGGTAAATCTTCCAGAGGTCAAGTGGTTAAAATGCGTATGTATGTGTGTGTATATATATATATATATATATATATATATATATATATATATATATATATATAATACAGTACTGAAACCACTTAGATCCCTTATATAGAGGAACATGCATGTACCTGACAGTCAAAATCAAAAATGGCATGGGTATGAGTAACAAAATAATGTAGAGCTAAGGTTAACCCTGATATTCAGCCTTGACTTCAGTCTTGTACAGTTGTACAGGATCTTTTCCTGTACTGAAGTTGCTGACTCTTATTTCACTACACACTGTAAGGTTCACAAAGTGTACATTAGAAGCTGCAGAAAATCAGGTGGAGCCCACCTCATTTTCTGGCTGATGGACATCAAGCATTATCTAGCAAATTTTTCCCCAGCCTTACTGGCTGTAGCCAACCACTCTTACTCAAGACTTTCAATAGTCCCAGTTCAGCATCAGATTTGGCCCATACCCTGGGCCGTCTGCATGCAAAAAAAAAAGGGGTGTGCTTACACCCTAGACCCTCCCAACCCCCATTTCCCATTGATTAGCTGTCACTGCCCATGCAGCTAGTACAGCAGTACAGGAATTCAAAAGCCCCACTCTTCTGCCCCTTCTTTCCTTAGGGCTTTGGGAATGGATCAGAGCAATTGTACTGGCACGTGACCACTCATCAGTCTCGGAAACCCTTAGGAAAGGCAAGTGAGCCTTTCAGATTGTCAGATCGCTGCTGTCAGGGAAGGCTTGCCCATAGCACAGATTAAGTTTCCAAGTACATACGTATGCACATGAGCAGGCCGGGCAGATGTGCACAGATGTGGGCATAGATTTGCACGTGCATGGCTAGGCGCGTGCCTGTCACCGATACTGTTGCCAAGTGGGCTATTTAAACAAGTCTGCAGCATTGGCTCATTGCTGTTTGGTCTACAGCTTCTGTGTGCTTGCTCCTGATTCCTCTGAATTGTCTGCTACCTGCCCTGACCTCAGCTTGTGGATTCTGCCTTTTGTTCTTGCCGGATCTGCCTTACCTTTGCTGACATTGGCTTGTGACTACCCTCTTCCTGCCTTTTATGCCCGATCTGCCCGATTGTTGCTGACCCTGATCCTGCTTATCCAGACTGCTACAACTCCTTCAATCAAGGGATCTCACATCTGACTTTTGGTTTCTGCTGCACACCCACAGTCTGCCACCAGCCAAGCTCCTTGCCAGCTCATCTGCCACCAGCCTGTCCTGCTGCCACATCTGCCTGCTGACTACTGCTACCACGCAGACTACTGGACTGATCACAGGCACTCATACATCACCATGCTCTCATGGCTGCTGTCTCACTACCAGTGGACCCTGAGTCTGAGCTGTACAAGAGAGCCTTCCTCTTCACATCAGGCTCACTAACAAGATATGTGTAAGCTGCACTGCCTGCATGGGCATTGAGAGCTAATCACCCATGGTGTTGGGTGTAGTGTGGACTGTAAGGTACTAGTTCATCTTTTCATTTTTTTGTGAAATGGTGCAGGACTGGGTTTACGAGCATGGGGTTGCACAGGTGTTCATGTATCCCCATGCCGGCCATCCCATTGCTGTCTATTAGGATGCAGCGGCTGCACAGACACAGCCATTGCTCCCATTGTGTCATCTGTATGGGTGTGGGCGCATGGCCCTGAAAGCACCCTGGGTGTCCGTGCATTAAGGTAAAAAATGCATTAAGGTAAATTCCCTGCATTAAAGTGGAGTTCCAGTCCCCCAAACAATTTTTTGTTGTGACACGCACCAGAGAAGTGACACCATCAAGGAAGCTGGCAGTTGTAGCGGGTGCTGTCAAGCCCCCTCCCTCTGCCCCCCTATCAGGGAAGTGGTGACAGGGCCAGCGGGCTGCAGCTCAGCTGAACAGGGCCAGCGACGTTGTGACAGGGGGGAGGCGAGCTGCGGGCTGTCAGAATGTTTCCCCCATTTGCCCCCTCCTCTCTTTCTCATTTCAGCAGAGAAGAGATAGTAGCTCTCTCACCTGTTTGCATCATTTCCTGTCTGCAAAGAAAGCAAAATTTTGGCAATAGGCGATTCGCAAGGATACATGATGCCGCTATCCCAGGATTGCAATGTTTTTTTACCAAAAACACATAGGAAAATACATATTGGCCAAAACTGATGAAGAAATGTAATTTTTTTTAAAAAATGTATTGGGTATGTTTTATAGCAGAAAGTAAAAAATGTTTTTTTTTTTTCAAAATTGTCGATCTTTTTTTGTTTATAGCGCAAAAAATAAAAACCGCAGAGGTGATCAAATACCACCAAAAGAAAGCTCTATTTGTGGGAAAAAAAGGACATCAATTTTATTTGGGTACAGCATCGCACGGCCTTGCAGTTGTCAGTTAAAGTAATTCAATGCTGTATCGCAAAAAAAATGGCCTGGTCATGAAGGAGGGTAAACCTTCCAGAGCTGAAGTGGTTAAAGTAGCACAGTGCTAAATAGCAAAAAATGCCCTGGTCATGAAGGGGGTAAAACCTTCCAGAGGTCAAGTGGTTAAAGTGGTAGTAAAGTCCCCCTGGACACTTTTTCCCTACAGGTGTACTTATAATAAAGCTTACCTGTAGGTACAAGGGATACCTCCTAAAAGTGCGCTGTTTGGAAGATATTCAGTGTCTCTGCAGCCGGTGACTTCACGCGCTCTGAAGGAATGGCAGAGCCCTGTTTTGTAAACAATGACTCCCGTGCACATGCGGCTCATCATCACAGCTCGGGCACTCAAAGGACCGGAGCCTGCAAACCCAGAAGGAAGGGATTAGTTTTAAGGTAAGTCTTTCATAATGCCTTTCATACTAGCACATTACTGTATGACTTTACCTTGCAGAGAGAAGGTTTTTAATTTTTTTTGTCAACTTTACTTCCGCTTTAAGCAGTTAAAGAAATCTTTTTTTTTTTTTTTTTATTTGGTATAAAAGTTTTTCATACATGAATAAAATCTGACCATTGTGAGAACCCCTGTCAGGTTTGTGTCAACCCACTAACTTCCGATTTTGTTGGACAGTTAGGTCTCTGTGAAGGCATTGTACACTTTCAAATATTTTTGTTGTTTTCAGGGCCAGTTCACACTAGTGCGATGCCAGACATTGCATGTGATTCGCACCGCATTGCACCTACATGCGATGTCTGTGCAATGCGAATTTCAGCCATACAAACTGTATGGATGAATTTGCATCGCATTCGGATCAAATTTGTGCAGGACCCTTTTTTTGGTCAGTGCCAGAATCGGATCTGATTCTGCAAATCACGCTTCGTTTTGCAAACTGATCGTGGAGCGTCGTTAACTTAACATACACTCCGCAATCAGTTTACGTGAACAGATTTGCGATTTAGATGCGGTGCGAATTTGCAGCGAATGCGCTGTGAATTTGCGCCTCATCTAGTATGAACCAGCCCTTAGTGTATTTATTTTCCATGTGCTGTTTTTTTTGCCTTGGCTGTAATAATGGGCTTAAATTGTGGCTGAAGTTTGTAGTGTCATGGTTTATCAATCCCTCGATGTCCATGGTTTTGCACAGTTTGCTTGTTTCTTTGGTGAATGAAGACAAGCTACATCTTTTTCTGGGTCACATAATGTGCAGTGCATGCCTGCCTTGCCATTTCCTCTTTGTTGCATCACAAATGTGAAAATGCTAATGTGATGAAACAATGATCTCTCTGTTAATTGCTCTGCCTGCTTGTGGCTGTGTTAGATCTAATTACAAGCTCTCACCTGCACAAGCACTAGACTGAGAAAAAAATAAATGAATGGTGTGAACCTCTGCGCTTGTGGATGAGATAAAGTGAAAAAAAATAAAATAAAAAATAAATATATATATATATATATATATATATATATATAAATCTTATTCTATAACAAATGTGTTCTCTGTTTTTGCTGCAGCCCCTATTGTGTTCCCACAATGGCAGTAATAATAAAGTGTGATGTGGTGTTGCGCAGTCTCACAGTAATAAAATAATAAAATATGATCAAAACAATAAGTATGAGTATAAATAAATAAAGCAATAACAATAATGTGAAATTATTCCATCAATATCAAAATCCAATGAATAGTGCAAAAAAATTAATATGTTGAGTGAGTTCATAAAGGTTAGCTTAACCAAATCTAGTCTTCAAACGTAACAACCACCGTCTTCTACTTGAGAAGCATTCACGTGTATTTTTACAGACTTAAACAGTGCACTTCTGCCTCTGTGCGACCATTACATGCTCACAGAACTCTCACCTAATTAAAGTGGAGTTTCACCCAAAAGTGGAACTTCCGCTTATCTGTTTCCTCCCACCCTCTAGTGCCATATTTGGCACCTTTCGGGGGGACGGAGGAGTGGTTACCTGTTTTTGACAGGTACCCTTTTCCCACTTCCGCCAGACCTTGACGCGGCGAAGTACGTCAGAGGTATGGCTTCCTCCTCCCCCCTCCTCCTTCCCCCACCGCCGGGCCACTAAGAGAGGGCAGCCGCACTTCACTCATGCGTAGTAGGGACCCAGCCGTGAAGCCGTAATGCTTCACTGCCGGGTTCCCATACCAGCAATGGCGGCGGCAGCCCCCAGCAGCTGATGGAAACATCAGCTGCAGTTCTGACATCACTGGACTCCAGGACAGGTAAGTGTTCTAATATTAGAAGTCAGCAGCTACAGTATGTGTTCATTTTTGAAGGGGTGGGCGGAACTTCGCTTTAAGAACTAATGCAAGCCTTTTGGTAATAGGGTAAATGAACTTCCAAGTTACTCCAGTGATCTCCACTTTCAGTAGATAATTACCCAGGGTAATATGGTGATGGTCCCTTTAAGACTCCTATGGTCCCTTTAAACCTCTGCTGCATCCGCTCAGCAACATGTTAGAATAAGGCATAACATGCCTCTCATAGTGTAAAATTGTTTGTGACAACACTTTATTCAATAAGAAAGACTTTCATCAGTATGGGAACTGCATCGCATACTAGCTCATTATGAGATACTGAGAACAAAGCCCTCCAGCAGCGCCCCCACACCACTGAGAAGGTTGACATCTTCCCTAGTGTTTCTTCCGGATCCGTGAGAGGTCGGAGCCGTGATGACCTCACTCCCACGCGCATGCCGCCGGTCATAACACAGGGCTCTGAAGAAACGGCACAGAGCGCAGAGCGCATGCGACGATGACGTCATCTGCTGCATATACAGTAAATAACTCCTAAATATCTCCTAAACGGTGCAAGTTTAAGGGATATTTACAGTACCTATAGGTAAGCCTTATTATAGGCTTACCTATAGGTACAAACAAACCAGGGACATTTACTTCCTCTTTAACCGGTTCCCGACTGGCCGCCGCAGTTATACGTGGCAGAATGGCTCCCCTGGGAGAGTCGTCGTAGCTGTACGTAGGCCCTTTACGACACTGCCAGAGGCGCTCGCACTTCCGCAGCATGTGCCCAGAGCCGATGCGAGTGCATGGTGGGTGCGATGACCGCCGGGCACCCGCAATCGCTCGTGACAGAGCGAGAACCGGGATCTGTGTGTGTAAACACACAAATCCCAGTTCTCTCAGGGAAGAGGAGACTGTGTGTTCATACTAAGTATGAACTCCAATCTCTCTCCTCCCCTTGTCAGTCCCACCCCCCTCACAGTTAAAACACACACTAGGTAACACAGTTAACCCCTTGATCGCCCCCTCTAGTGTAAACCCCTTCCCTGCCAGTGTCATTTATACAGTAATCAGTGCATTTTTATAGCATTGATCGCTGTATAATTGTCAATTCTCCCAAAAAGTGTCAAAACTGTCCGATTTGTCCGCCGCAATGTCTCAGTCCCAATAAAAATAGCAGATCACCACCATTACTAGTAAAAAAAATAATAATAATAAAAATGCCATAAATCTGTCCCCTATTTTGTAGACGCTATAACTTTTGTGCAAACCAATCAATATACACTTATTGCGATTTTTTTTTACCAAAAATATGTAGAAGAATACATAATGGCCTAAACTGAGGAAAAAAAAATTTTTTTCAAAAAAAAATTGGTATATTTATTATAGCAAAAATTAAAAGATATTGGGGGTGATTTACTAAAGGCAAATCCACTTTGCACTACAAGTGCAAACTACAAGTGCAAAGTGCACTTGTAGTTGAATGTCCCCCGAGGGGGATATTCAAGGAAAATAAAAACAGCATTTTAGCTTGCACATGATTGGATAATAAAATCAGCAGAGCTTCCCCTCATTTCATATCTACCCCTCAGATTTACAGCGACTGCACTTCCAAGTGCACTTTCAGTGCAATTTCAAGTGCACTTTGCACTTGTAGTGCAAAGTGGATTTGCCTTTTGTAAATAACCCCCATTGTGTTTATTTCAAAATTGTTGCTCTTCTTTTGTTTATAGCGCAAAAAATAAAAACCGCAGAAGTGATCAAATACCACCAAAAGAAAGCTCTATATGTGGGAAAAAAAGGACGTCAATTTTGTTTGGGTACAGCGTCGCACAACCTCGCACTTGTCAGTTAAAGCGACACAGTGCTATATCGCAAAAAAAGGCCTGGTCATTGAGCAGCCAAATCTTCCAGGGCTGAAGTGGTTAAAGGTATCTACCATACATATAATTTAAAGGATTGGTGTTTTTCCCATGTCACCCTCAAAGTCACATTAAAAGGGTGACCCTCTATCCACTATATGGCATTTTTTCTGTTTAATAAATGTTTATGAAAAGAATTTTCAAAGAAAGAAAACAAAAAGTGTAAGATCAGTTAGAAATTGGTTGTATGTGAAGAATATTTACATTTTTGATAATTGAGAAGGTACAATGGGACCACAGACGCCAGGCCAAACCTGCAAACATGCATAGCTTATCAAGAAAAACACTCCATGCATAATATTTGGAACAAAGTAGGCCGCAGCCTGTTTTATTGGTTTAAACCAGGATTATTTATAACACCATAAACTTTATTTACTTAAATAATTTTATAAACCAAAATCATCCAGAATTCACCAAAGCTCAATCCAACCACTAAGACTCAGGCTGACCATCATCTCCTTTTAAACATAGTCTCACATATCCCAAATGACAGGAGAGCTTGAAACACCAGCCCTCCTGTCACCATCACCCCATACCGCGGTTGCCTCAATGCATGTTTGCAGGTTAAGATAAAAGATATCCATTCCTACGTCTGATAAGTGCATACCATCGAAACGATACATACCTTGAATTTCACCTTCAAGGTTAATATGACTAAAGAAAATCCCTAAATCTGGAACAAGAAACTTTTCCAAAGTTCACTCTCTTACAAACTTTTTCTATGGGCTTGAATGTAACCAATCCAATTATTTCTGAAAATACCAAAACTGTATTTGGAGAAACAGTTCAAACGTCTGGAAATTAGTTCAAACGTCTTCATTTTTCCAATATCATTCCCACCCAGGTGAATTATAAGGATATCTGGAGAGGAAACAATAACATAAAGTCTGCCTAACTCAAAAACGAAATCACTCCAAATCATACCCCTTCGACCATGCCAAATAATAACAAAGTTATCTAAACAAGAGTTTAGATCCAGACCCGAATTCTCTGAGTAAACTCTAGCAGCCGCTCTCTTCTGTGCCCAGAAGATAAATGAATGTCCCAATATTACACCATACAACGATTACCTGAAACAGAGTAATGAATTAATATAGGCGAATATACAATTTATAAGAGTCTGAGTCTAAATGAATGCGTTGTAATATGCAAATGACTCAATTTCAACTCACAAACATCTCTTTGATACACTTTTAAATTGACTTAAATTGACTGTATTAAACGTTAGAGGTGAACCATCATAATGAATGAACAACAAATCGGACAACCCAGGCCTGATGTTAATATAAGATTTCAATGTTTTAACAGGACAAACAATTTCGTCCCAGCACCCGTTTAATGAAATCCAGGAGCTAAGACCCAAAGAATCAGTTTTACTATATTTCAAATATATTCCTAACCTGTCATCAAACAATAACATGTTAGATAACAAAATACCTGACCTCCCAGCCTTTATTGGAGATAATAATTCTGAAATCCTGAAAGCCGCAAAAAAGGCTATTGAAAAAAACGCAATAAACAAAATTACCTCAAACTCGGATGAGCATACTAAATTTGTGATATTACATCATTTAGATAACTCCGTTGTAAGTTGTAACTCCGTTGTAATGGGGGATCTAGTGTCTTTAGTCAGATTCGTCCTTCTATAACCTTTCATGGCCTGTTTTACTGAAAAGAAACTTTGACAGGCAGAAAGATTATGAAGGCGAAATAAAAAGGAAATGGCAGATAATGTTTTATTAATGCGAGACCATAACATTTTTTTTCATTAGTGAATGAAGAAATAACAGCACTAAATTTTCAGAATATCCAGAAATATCAGCTTGTAATGAAAGATTAAAAAGACAACCACAAACCATGCAGAAGAATAATCCTTCCAAGTTAAATTAGCCAAAGAATCCTGAATGTTCGCCAAAATTAAATCAGATCCCACAAATGAGGCATAAAGCCCCGACTAGGTCCGCTTCCGGCATCAGGGAGAAAAATCGGTCCATCTGCAGACGAGAGAGAGGGTCAGCTATTATGTTAACCTTACCTGGGATGTATTTAGCCTTTAATCAGATACCACAAAAAGGAAACCACCTGTGGAGACTTAGAGGAAAGACAATTGTCAGCGAATAACACACCTTTGTTTTCAGAACTGATTAATATTCTCCTATTGGCAAACTTAGGCAAATAATTCTAGCAGAACTATATTTTTACAGAAGCCATTCACAATCCACCGATTGGACCAAGTAGACGCGCACCAATGTCTCCTCCAAATCAACCCAAACCCAACTGAGCCTGCTGCATCTGTGGCTAAGCAGAAATTGCTATCACTAATAAATTCCTGCTGCCACAGAGCTTTCCCTTTAAAATGCTCTAGAAACTTTACCCAAACCAACAGGTCCTCTTTAATATCCGATGACAATCTAATATGAGCCGCTGGATTTTTTAAGCCTGAAACACTACTGTATAACCTTCTAGAAAATACCCTACCCATTGGACGAACCCTGGATGCAAAAGCCAATTGGCCCAATAGTGACTGCATTTCTTTTAAAGTTACTTTTTTCCTCCTTATGAAAGATAAAATTAACTGCATGAGCTTATATATTTTATCATTAGGGAGACGAAACTCACCTGCTACTGTGTCCAAGGTAATACCTAAAAATTCTATTGTGGTAGTTGGGAAAACAGTTTTCTCTTCCGCCAAAGAAATACCAAAATATTTACAGACTGAAAAGAATGCATGTAGCAAATGAAGATACTCATCCGACCCACCTGAACCCATAAACAAAAAATCATCCAAGTAATGGATCGAAAATTGGGAATCAGCCACCTCATTTACTACCCATTCAATGAAAGATAAAAAAGATTCAAAATTCATTTAAAAACAAGACCCTGAACAACCCATTGGCAAACATTTGGCAAAATAAAACTTATTTTTAAAACAAATACCTAATGAGTTAAAACAATTCAGATTCAGTGAGAGAAGCCTAAAAGCTGACTTTATGTCTGCCTTTGCCAACAAAGCTTCCTTACCTAATACCTTCAGCTTTTGAAAAGCTGACTCAAATGATGATTACGACACTGAGATCAAGTTTGGATCTATCTGATCATTACATAAATTGCCAAACGGAAAAGACAGATGGTGAATGATATGAAACTCATTTGGTTCTTTCTTGGGGACTACCCCCCAAAGGAGAAACACGAAAGTTCACAAACGGAGGAAAATCAAATGGACCTTCCATTCTACCAGCTGTCACTTCCTTAAGCAGTTTTTGCTTAACCACATGAGGGAATTCACTAACTTATTTTAAATTCCTAACTATAGTACAACCTTCTTCAAAGGATGATAAATCAAAACCTACCATAAAACCTTCAGTTAACATTCAAGCTGTCTGCTGGTTTCGGTGAAGTTGAAGCCAAGGGAGCATTCTCTGGATAATCACCGGTGAATCCACTTTTTTGAAAATGGTCCTTTTGACCTGGCTGTAATTTCCGAAAACACTTAGAAGCAGGGCCTGAACAAAAGGCACACTCATGCCTATATTTACATGCATTTAACCATTTACAGTGACTATCATTAAATGCAAAACAGCCATTTTTTTGTATACATTCCCTGATGCATCTCCAGGAGCTGTGGTGGCTTGGTGGACAAAAGGATGCTTCTGTGGTAGAAATAAATTCAGCCAGAGACTAATGTATTTCGCACCCCACTGAAGTAAATGTTGAACCGCCAATTTCTGATGAAAAGTTTCATCATAGGATAGCCATGAAAAACCACTAAAGCTCCTATATGCCTCAATGATTATATCAATATGCTGGAATAGGGCTGAACTCTTCTCTGGACATTTCTCACAAATTACACCTGCGTATATGCAGAATGCTTGTAACCAGGTATAAAATGACTTTAACACTGTTTTTTGTTTTTCATCATCCAACTTATCATCTTTTTTTGTCATATCTCTGAGAAAAATCGCTTGCCGGAGGAAGAACTGTCACTAAATTTATGTAATCACCCTTCCAAATTTTTTTTTTTAAAGCAAATGAAACATGAAAACCAAGCGGGGAAAGGACACATAGCATACATTCCCTACCCCTCTCTTGTAACTGTTTCTCAGAAGGAGAGTGAAGGGACTGTACAGCAACAGCAGGACTCTGAGACAGAGATGTCTATAAGACAAAGCTGCTGACCAGACCCCCGCTGCTGCTCCGCCACTCTCCCCTACACCATACCTATTTTCCGATTGAGAACGAATAACCTGAAGTAATTGTTCTAACGATGAAGATAGTGAAGAGAGCTTGTCTAATGCCACACACTCACCATTATTTAAGGTCATGTTTGCTTGTGCTAAAGGATTTGCTCCAGGAGATGCACACCGCACAGAAATGGAACTGCCGACTTTCTCTGCCCCTGCTGTTGCAGCTCTAATCTCTGCCCGAGGACTGCTGCTTCTTCAGATGCCCGCAGCCCCAGCCAGAATCCTGACCCTTCTCGCTGCCATGGAGACGATCTTCAGCCTGATGAGGCAATCTGGCTCCATCCCCTCTTCTCCAGAGGCCTCCGCTCCCGATTGCTGTCTTCCTGCCGCCGAAGTCTGCCTCTCTCTGACTGGAACAGCAGGCATGGCTGGGCTGTAGCTCCTCCATTGCTGACGCCGCCTCTTGTTGGCCCTCCAATCTTCCTCTTCCTCTTGCTGGATGATGAATTCCTGCCTCACAACCTCCGGAACATTTTCCGCCGGATATTCAGACCCTTCCATCCTGACTGGACGATGCTGCAACTCAGCTTCTCCGTCCCACGCAGACACCTCCATCCCTTTGCTGCTCCCTCCGGCTGCTTCATCAGTATCTTGACCCATAGGTATGGCGAGACACCACTGGATCCATTCCTCTCCTCCTGCCACTTCAGCCCGATCCAGTAGCTGTCTTGCCAGAGTCTTCATGCCACCAGAGATAGCCTCTTAGAGCTGTCAGTATTATAGCCCTTTTGCCTGAAGCTCTTTGCGACGACTCTTGTCTGGTGACTAGCAAAAATTCCTGTCAGGGGGCCCCTTAAATAGACTCCCCACAAACCCTCTAGAAGGTTCTAAGGTCACCTGACCCTAACTAGCCAATCCCTAGTCAACCCCTTAACCTTCTTGAAACTTCCCTATCATATGACCCAATCCCACCTATTAGAATAAGCCCCATTTAAAACCTTGTCAAATTAATAATTTAGCCGACACCGTGGCCCCATGTTACCCAGGCTACCCCCCTTTTAGCCCCCATTCCAGAGTGTTATATATAAAGCATTACAGTCAGTCTCAACATATAAGAGCACCAAGGTATAAAGGATATCAGCAAATCGAACACGTAGAAAAGGAAAGAATAACAAAAGTATAAAGAGAAAGGGGTAATGGGGGTGGAAGGTAGATGAGAGGGAAAGCTCCTTTGGCATTATGTGAAAGCATAGATTGCACATACACCAAACAAGTGTATACGATGTGCCATATAAAACACATATTGCAGGTTAATGTGGGGTGGACATAATATCCATCTAAGTGAGTGTGGATTTAAAGGCAAGCCAACAAGCCCATACTATGCGATAATGGGAAGAATTATTATGTTTTTTTTCGACCTTTTGAAACCACTGTTTGATGGTAGGGGCCTGTTATTGCTTCCTTGGTAATGGTGTTAGGGATCTATCCGCTGTGACAGACAGCCCCTGTCAGTGATAGATTGGATGTATCTGCCGCGCAGGATCTTGAGGTTCTTAAGATAAATGAGTGACAGTGAGAGGTCTGTAAGCAGCAAGGTGTTAAGCACTGGCCACACCTTGCTCCCCCACCTAATTTGACTTACCTGAGTGTAATCAGTAGTGGTGCTGAGAGAGGAGATGCAGGCTGTGAGAGAACATGCCTGCAGGACTGAAGCAGTTCCAGTGAGGTCTATCTGTTAGCCAGGAGGCTTATATTAGTTTAATGGACTTTTGTTTTGGGATGTTTTTCTACCCATGCGAGGGAAGCCTTTTTGTTTTCTTTATATGCTGACCAAATAAACATGGGCAGGAAGGCCTTAACCTTGAATACGGCTGGATTACATGTCTTAAAACTCTTCACTTGGAGCTAATCACCCACACCGCATTGAGCAGGTGTGGAGTAATGGATTGCCTGTATTGGCTGATCGGCTTGCCTGTACAGTGGAATAAAGCTAACCAGGGGTTTGCTGCAATTTTACTACCCTGAATATTTGCTATCAGGGTTAGAATCTTTTCCCAAAATGGCCAAATAATGGGGCAATGCCACCAAATGTGAGAGTGGGTCGCTCTCATCCCACAGGCTCTTCCACAAAAGGGAACATCTAGAGTAGGTTGGCCTACATTTAATGCCATCTAGTTAAGAGTTTGCAGTTGATCTCCTCTAGTTTAAAATATATGAGATAATTGTAGAATGGTATCTTGTTGTCACTCCCAGAGTGTTTCCTGTAAATCTGCTTCCCAAGAGGATATGTATCCTGGGCTTGAGGGAAGTAAGGCTTGGTAGAATTGAGAGATACATTTACTTGGTGGTGTGTGTGAGAGGAGAATATGGACTCTATCAGAGTCAACTCCTGTAGGGATCTGAGAGGTTTGGGTAAGGAACGTATTAACAAGATAATTGCAGGTAGCGCCAGGAATCCATTGGTGAAATGGAGTCTGAAATTTTTATCTCTTCCAGGGGTAAAAGTGAAGATTGGGATAAAAACATGGTACAGTGGGAGAGGTTGCGAAAGCAGCCAGAGCAGGAAGGCTCTATCCATGAGCCCCTGTTCATATCGGGCCGATTTGACATGCCAAGTCGGAGCCTATTGTCGGCAACGGCACCGTCTGAATCGGTGCAACGCTGACTTCCAAAAAGTAGTTCCTGCACTACTTTTGGCGACTTTGGGGGCAATTTCAATAGACATCTGTGCATAAACCCGCACAGGAAGTAGTGATTGTTTAGAAGAGGCATGAACAGAGAATTATAATTCCGTTTATAGTGAGTATGTAGTGCATCCCAGACTGCCAAAGTCAAAATAGTGGGTGTAGAGGTTAAAGGTGAGAGATTCCTGTAATTTTTGTGAATCCATGGCACTATACCAGAAGTGGACATACACACAATTCAGACCCTAACCAAACCCAAAGTTTACAGTGGTTAGCATGCTTCCAATCCGAGATCTGTGACAGAACCAAAACTTGGAAATATTTTTTAAAATCAGGGAGTGCTAGGCCACCCTGACGTTTTGATCTAATCAGATTATTGAGGCATACTTTATTTTTAAAACCTATGTTTTCTTTAATAAATGTCCCACATGGTAGTGCCTAGCTCCCCATGTTCATTTTGACAAAATCTTGACTATTAAACATTTAAAATGGCCAGAATTTAGTATCAAATGTTATTTCTTTTTCAAATTTCCGAACTCTAAAAATGATCCCGTTATCTGAATTGAGTAATTATATACATATTCGTAATTTTTATTTACGCATTATTCTCTTGATTTAACTACTTCTCGCAGCTCTTTTGAATATACATGTAGCAACTCTCTCAGACAAAAAGGTTTGATTTCCACTCTCTATAACCTCATGATTTCTGCTGAAAGTGAATGTAAATTGCTTTATATGTCTAAATAGGAAGGAGAATTGAACAAACATTATAGTTTACAAAGGTGGGAGACCAGATGTAATAGCATGCATAAATGTACTAAATCTTTGATGGTATGTGAATCTGCACTTAAACTCCTTACTTGCTGGTACTATACACCTCGGTGCTTAATTTTGATTTTTCCACATCTTCCCTATGCTTGTTTTTGAGGTTGCCCTATTTCAGGCTCCTGTATTTAAAGTGTAGGAAATTATTACCTATCTGGACAGAACTATTCTCTATATTTGACAAAATTACATATAAAAAACTTGCTTTAACATATGAACACTGTCTTCTTTTTGATAATATCCCAGAGGTTCCTAAATGCCTCTCAAATTTTATCCATACTATATGTGTAGCCATGCACTAGGCCAGAGCTCTAAATTGGAAATCTGATGCAGTACCATTTCCACAAGTGCTTTCTCGAGTTGACCAAATTATGTATGGAAAGCATTTTTCACACCTTACATGATTCTAGACCCTCTTTTGGTGCTAAATGGACACTTTGGTTTCTTTACAGACATCCAGACTAATATAATTTCCAATCCTCACTTTATGGACCTTTACTTTATTTTTGCTCTCTGCTTTATACTTATACATGTACTCTTTTCTTATTTTACATTCCTCTTTTATTTTACTTGAAATTGATAATTATATACTTAAAGTGTTATATTATATCTTTATATGGATGTTTGCAATTTCATTACCTTACCTGTAATATTGTGATTCAATATTGCTTTATCTTCGATATGTGTTCCTTTATATTGTCAATTTATACAATAAAAAGTTTGTAAACAAATGTACAGATTTGGCCAACATTCTCTGTCTCCGGTGAGCTCTATGGAAAAAACTTTCCCATAGGACTTTAATACATAGCAATAAATACATGAATAACAAACAAATATAGTATTTCTTGGAGGTTACAGCTACAGCAGCAGGATTCAGGCAACAAGACACATTTCATGGATTTCTCTACACAGACATATGTCTTCTAAACACATCAATGAGCTATTACTCATTCATGAATCAATAGGTTTCTGGGAATTCCAACTGTTCAAAAATCAACTGAAGACGGCTTCTTGGTTGCAAACAGACACCTAGGGGAAAGCTCTATATTAGATGACGATATGAATTCTGCTTTGATGACTCATTCTAGTTCACTGACAATTTTGCTATGGGACTACTAAGTGGGTACTCCAAATCATCAGATATTGGCTGTGTACAAATATTTATAAACCTCCCAAGGGAGGTTTATAAAAAGATATCCACAAATGATTAGGTAACACTTTCAGAACCATATATGTATCACCACTATAGGAGCACAACTTTTTTTTTCCCGTGTAATTATTGTCAGCTAGCTTTTTTTTCTACTTTAGTTTACTTTATTTAAAAGGATTGTTCTGGGATAAAAAATACAGTTTAACTTGATAATTGATATACACCTCTGGTGCCCAACCTTTGACCCGAGATCCATATGTGGCCCTTTGATACTTGTTGTACAAGACCAGACCCAAGCAGTAAGCAGTGGGAGCATTGCTTGTAAAGAGGTAATAGCAGTGATTCCTACTAGCCTTGTGTAACATGTCCATTCTCCCCAGTCTCCAATCTCCAACCACACCTGTAGCATGTCTACATTCTCTGTAGTCAATTCAACTGTCTCTGAAAGTCCTCTCTGGCATAACATATACTAATTATATTGGGCCGTTTAGTAATGTCAGTGACTGCAGTTGAGGCACCCTATGCTTTATAAATTGACTCGTTGGTTGGTCTGCATAAGATTCTTGCTGTTAATTGTAAAATTATCTTCTAACACAGCCGGGGTATTTTTTAATAACTACAGATGAGCAATAGTGCCTGGGTTCAGGTCACGTGGGGTTGTAAACTTATAATTGCCTATACGTCCACTTGAAATTGCAATCTTAGGCCCAAATTTCCTACAGATAAAGAACACATGTAGGTGTTTTACTACAAAGATTGAGAAACTGCAGATAACACAGCAGTGTAAAATTGGCCAACAGCAAAACAATTTTAACCACTTCAATACAGGGCTTTTATACACCCTTCCTTCCCAGACCAATTTTTAGCTTTCAGCGCTCTCACACTTTGAATGACAATTACTACTGTAGTCATGCTACACTGTACCCAAACCAAATTTGTATCATTTTTTTCTCACAAACATAGCTTTCTTTTGGTGGTATTTAATCACTGCTGTTTTTTTATTTTTTGCAATATAAGCAAAAAAAAGAGAGAAATTTTTGAAAAAGAAAACACTTTTTTTAGTTTCTTTTGTAAAATTTTGCAAATAAGTAATTTTTCTTCATAAATTTGGGCCAAAAAGTATACTACTACATATCTTTAGTAAAAATAACCCAAATTAGTGTATATTATTTGGTCTCTGTGAAAGTTATAGAGTCTACAAGCTATGGTGCAAATCATTGAAAAATGATCACATCTGATCACACCTGATGTACTGAAGGCCTATCTCATTTCTTGAGGCCCTAACAAGCCAGGAAAGTACAAATACTCCCCAAATTACCCCTTTTTGGAAAGCAGACATTCCAAGGTATTTAGTAAGAGGCATGGTGAGTTTTTTGAAGTTGTAATTTTTTCCCACAATTCTTGGAAATTTTTTTTTTTTTTGCACAAAATTGTCATAATAACAAGTTATTTATCTCACACAGCACATGCATACTTGCAATGACACCCCAAAATATATTCTGCTACTCCTCCTGAGTATAGTGATACCACATGTGTGAGACTTTTACACAGCCTGGCCACATACAGAGGTCTAATATCCAACTAGCACCGTCAGGCATTTTACGAGCATAAATTGCACATCTCATTTGATGACAACCTATCACACTTTTGAAGGCCCTGGAGCACCAGGTCAATGGAAACGCCCACAAAATGACCCCATTTTGGAAAGCTAACACCCCAACGTATAATCTATGAGGCATAATGAGTCTTTTGAATGGTTCATTTTTTTTCAGTAGTTTTTGGAATATGTGGGAAAAAAATGAAAACGCATTTTTTTAATACAAAGTTGTTCATTTATAAGATATTTCCAACACATAGCATGTACATAACAAAAATTACACCCCAAAATACATTCTGCTACTCCTCCTGAGTGTGGCGATACCAAATGTGTGAGACTTTTACACAGCCTGGCAACATACAGAGGCCCAACATTGAAGTAGCACCGTCAGGCGTTCTACATGCATAAATTACACATCTCATTTCTCAACCACCTATTACAATTTTGAAGGCCCTGGAGCACCAGGACAATGGAAACGCCCACAAAATGACCCCATTTTGGAAAGCTAACACCCCAACGTATAATCTATGAGGCATGATTAGTCTTTTGAATGGTTCATTTTTTTCCCGAAGTTTTTGGAAACTGTGGAAAAAAAATGAAAACGCATTTTTTTTACACAAAGTTGTACATTCATAAGATATTTCCAACACATAGCATGTACATAGCAAAAATGACACCCCAAAATACAATCTGCTACTCCTCCTGAGTATGGCGATACCAGATGCGTGAGACTTTTACACAGCCTGGCCACATACAGAGGCCCAACATTGAAATAGCAGCTTTAGGCATTCTAGGAGCATAAATTACACATCTCATTTCTCAACCACCTATTACAATTTTGAAGGCCCTGGAGCACCAGGACAATGGAAACGCCCACAAAATGACCCCATTTTGGAAAGCTAACACCCCAACGTATAATCTATGAGGCATAATTAGTCTTTTGAATGGTTCATTTTTTTCCCGAAGTTTTTGGAATATGTGGAAAAAAAATGAAAACGCATTTTTTTTTTATACAAAGTTGTCCATTTATAAGATATGTCCAGCACACAGCATGTACATAGCAAAAAGGACACCCCAAAATAAATTCTGCTACTCCTCCTGAGTATGGCGATACCACATGTGTGAGACTTTTACATAGTCTGGCCACATACAGAGGCCCAACATCCAAGTAGCACTGTCAGTTCTAGGAGCATACATTACACACAAATTCCTGCCAACCTATCACATTGTTGAAGGCCCTTCATATTTCTAACACATAGCATGTACTGTACATACCAATTACAAACCAAAATACATTATGCTGAGTAAAGGGTAAAGAAAAGATTACCTGCAGTTTTAGTAGTGCAGTGGTCCACAGAGAAGAGCATCGGTTCAGACAGCAGGCAGGAACGTGGACAGCGACAGCAAAACAGGCAGCAGGCAGGAATAGTCAGTACAGGTAGAGATGTCAGCACAGCCAAAGCATTAGTCCAGATAGCAGGCAGGGATGTGGTCAGCAGCAGCAAAAGGATCAAAGGATCGTCCATGCAGCAGGCAGGAATACTGTCCATAGTTAGTACATGCAGCAGGCAGAGGTATGGTCAGCACAGCCATAGTATTTGTCCAGGGAGCAGGCAGTACCATCAAGCTTAGGGCATCGGTCAGGAAAGAATGGGGACAGGGGTAGAGGCTTCTCCCACCCAAATCGCTTTGAAGCCCCTGGGCAACCAGACCCTGTTATGGGAACACAGAAACCCAAAAACTGGTTTTCTGAACTCCGAACACTATTCTGGAGCCCCTCACATATGTGAGACCCCTATGTAGCAGGGTGAAAGATCATTCCAAGGGGCAGGCAAAAACATGGTCAACAGGCCGAGGTCAGTGCAGGTAAAAGGCAGAAATAGACGGTAGGCAGAGGCATAGTCGATACAGTCCAGAGTCAGTTCACGTGAAAGGCAAAAACATGGCGGAAAAACAATGCAGACGGTAGGCAGAGGCATAGTCAAGAAACAGGCCAGGGTCAGTTCACATGGAAGGCAATGATATGGTTGGTTGAGGAAGGGAAATATTCAGGACAGAAATTAAAAACGGGGAAATGGCAGTATTAGAAATATGGACTAATAATTCCAGAGTGTGATATCGCCTGAAGCATTCTCCGATGCAAAGGCCAGATTGGGAGGGACAGTCGGTACAATGAAAGCTGGTATCATTCCTAATTCCTTTTTTGGTGCACACCCGACATTTTTTTTGGCGTCGTCTTCTGGATCCTGTTGGTGGAATATGGTCCGGGAAATGGCACTCATGTAGTCTGCTGACAGAATCGGAGCGATTGCTTTCTGGGGGGGATACTTGCTGATAAATCAGGGCAGTGACAATGTCTTCAATAAACTTTATGAAGGTGGTGGGTGTTTCTGTTGATTTTTGGTAGATTATGAAATAATTTAAAAGAGCCAAATGAAAAAAGTAAATTGTGACTTTTTCGTACCAGAATAGGGATTTTCTTGTTGAAAGATAGGGCTGCAACAACTGATCGTTTAAATCCACCCCCCCCATGTATTTATTGTACTCAGTGATACAGGTAGGCTTGCGAACGGTACCGTCTCTTCTGTGAAGTTCCACCGAGGTGTCATCATGGATGGTGGACATGATGTACAATCTTTTCTATCCTTCCACTTCACAGCCAACACTTCTTCGTTCCTCAAGCTTGTCGATTCCCCCTTTGAATGTTTGTGGTGACAAGACGCTATGGGAAGCCCTTTCGTTTTTTTCTTGCTGTACCACAGGCCAAAGTTTGTTTGAGATATAGGTGGCGGAGAAGGGGCAAACTAGTATAATAATTGTCCATGTAAATATGGTACCCCTGTTGGCGGAATGGGAATGCCAACTCCCAAACAATTTTCCCACTTATTCCCATGTACGAGGCACATTTAGGGGGCTGGAGCTGGGAATCTTTGCCTTCGTACACGCGGAATGAGTGCACATAACCGGTGGTGCTTTCACAAAGCTTGTTAAGCTTCAAGCCGTACCTCGCCCTCTTACTGGGGATATATTGCTTGATTCCCAGCCGGCCTGCGAAATGCACCAGGGATTCGTCCACAGATATATTTTTGTCAGGGACATAAACTTCGGCAAACTTCTGGGAAAAAAAAATAATTAGGGGGCGAACTTTATATAGTTTGTCAAAGTTTTGGTGATTTCGGGGGGGCACTGTGAGTTGTCACTGAAATGCAAGAAGCGCGTTATGATTTCATATTGGGACCTGGACATGGCTGATGAAAAAACTGGCATATGGTGGATGGGTTTGGTCGACCAATACTTATGAATTTCATTTTTTTTGTAAGCCCCATGTTGAGGGTTAGGCCTAAAAACAATTTTAGCTCCAATACTGTTAGGGGTCGCCATTCAAAAGGGCGGGCATAGCTGGAGCTGGGGTTGGTTGTAATGAATTGTTGGGCAAAGAGATTAGTTTGGTCCACGATGCCTTGAATCAATTCGTTAGGGAAAAATAAATTTAAAAAATCCATTTGTGAAAAACCTGCAGTGTTGACCTGCATACCTGGCTGTGCTGTAAAAGGGGGGATCGTGGCTGACCCTGTGGTAGAAGGCAGCCACAATGGGTTTGCCAAGGAATCTGGAAGATGGGTTTGGGCCCTACTTCTTTGGCGTGCACTTGTGCTGGGCCTTTCCTCCTGGGGTCTAGCAGCGCTTGTACTGGGCCCCTCCTCCTGGGGTCTACCGCCGCTGGCACTGCTGGTAGCTGCCTGGTGTTCAGATCGTCGTCTCTTTGGACGGAATGCTTCCTCCTCTGATTCGGATCCTGATGTGCTGCCTTCGGGGGGGGCTCATATTCCGAACCAGAACCAGAATCTGAACTGAGCGGTGAGAGCTCCCCGTTGCTCTCATCGGTCAGACTCAGTATTTGGTATGCCTCTTCTGGGGTGTACACCTTTCTGGACATAGTGGCTGACTGGCTGTATGTACTCTGGTGGCAGGTGGTGAGGTGGCAGGTACTCTGGTGGCAGATGGTGAGGTGGCAGGTACTCTGGTGGCAGGTGATGAGGTGGCGGGTACTCTGGTGGCCGGTGGTGAGGTGGCAGGTACTCTGGTGGCAGGTACTCTGGTGGTGAGGTGGCGTGTACTCTGGTGGCAGGTACTCTGGTGGCAGGTGGTGAGGTGGCGGGTACTCTGGTGGCAGGTGATGAGGTGGTGGGTACTCTGGTGGCAGGTGGTGAGGTGGCGGGTACTCCTGATGGACAGGTACTCTAGATGACAGGTACTCCTGATGACAGGTACTCCTGATGACAGGTACTCTTTATTTAGGGGGGGCAATCTGGGCACAGTAGTACATATGTAATAGGTAACTCACTGTTAGCTGATCTCTTCTCCTCACACTGGATCGGTGTGTGAGGAGAAGAGCCCAGCAACAGCAATTACTCACAGTGTTTCTGTTTACATTACTGACCGGCTGTGATTGGACACAGCCGGTCATGTGGTGAAGAGCCATGTCATTGGCTACAGTGATCGGGGCTGAGCTGTATCCAGGGGAAAAGCCTCAGCCCCGATCACCGCTCTGCGCGGCACTAGGAGAGACGATACAGGCTGCTTCCCAATGCCGCTCTGCATTGATAGATCCGCCGTTACCGCCGCCCCGCCGCCCGCTGCCGCCGCTTCAATGCCCCCATCGGGGAACGGCTGTGTCCTGAGGGACCCAACGGTACCCCGATCGCCGCTCTGCGGGCCCCCGGGGGCCTGCAGTAGCAGCGGAAAGCCGAGGCCATCATATGATGTCCTCCCAGGATGGGGGATCCCATCTGTGGACGTCATTTGACTATGGCCGGGTATTGAAGTGGTTAAATAATATGTGTAGGCCCAAATTTAGTAGAAACAAGGAGCACAGCAGTGTTAATTTTGTTGACTAAAACCGACTAAAACATTTTAGTCGACTAAAATACGACTAAAACAATTGAGATGACTAAAATCTGACTAAAACTAAAATGGCATTTTAGTAAAGACTAAAATGGAACTAAAACTAAAATGGCATTTTAGTCAAGACAGACTAAAACTAAAAAAAAAATTTGACGTCAAAATTAAAACTGGTCTGTAGTGCATGTTCGTACCTCAATACCATAAATAATAACATATTCGATTTTTCACTCCAGCAGTACAGTATATAATGAGTTTGGAAATTGTAGAGAAATGCTTAAGTAATGCATTACAATTTAACTCTACCCATTAGATTTTAGTCGACTAAAATGTCCTGGAGATTTAGTCGACTAAATACTACTAAAACTAAAACAATTGCAGAAGACTAAAATGGGACTAAAACTAAAATGCCTTTTTAGTCCTAAGACTAAAACTAAAACCAAATGAAATTCGCTGCCAAAATGAACACTGGAGCACAGCTAAGGGGTTTACTGCAAAAAAATTGAAACTTCAGATGACACAGCAGTGTAAAATTGTTCAGCAGCAGGACAGTTTTGATCAGGACAAATTTCCTACCTAATGTATGCCTGAATGTGATGTTATGTGATGGATCTGTGTAAACACACAGATCCACGTCCTGTTAGGGGAGAGGAGACCGATCGTGTGTTCCCAGTACAGAGGAACACCGATCGGTCTCCTCCCCTTGTGAGTCCCCTCCCCCAATCCCTAGGTAACACATTTAACCCCTTGATCACCCCCTCTAGTGTTAACCCCTTCCCTGCCAGTGACATTTATACAGTAATCAGTGCATTTTTATAGCACTGATCGCTGTATAAATGTGAATGGTTCCAAAATAGTGTCAAAAGTGTCCGATATGTCTGCCGCAATGTCAGTCACGATAAAAAACACAGATCGCCGCCATTACTAGTAAAAAAAAAATAATAATAAAAATGCCATAAATCTATCCCCTATTTTGTAGACGCTATAACTTTTGCGCAAACCAATCAATATACGCTTATTGCGATTTTTAAACATTTTTTTTTTTTTTACCAAAAATATGTAGAAGAATAAATATCGGCCTTAACTGAGGAAAAAAATGTGTTTAAAAAAAAAAAATGGGATATTTATTATAGCAAAAACTTGTCATTCTTCTTTTATTTATAGCGCAAGAAATAAAAACCGCAGAGGTAATCAAATACCACCAAAAGAAAGCTCTATTTGTGGGAAAAAAATTTGGGTACAGTGTTGCATGACCACACAATTGTCATTCAAAGTGCGACAGTGCTGAAAACTGAAAATTGGCCTAGGCAGGAAGGGGGTGAAAATGCCCTGTATTGAAGTGGTTAAACAATGCAAAAATAAAAGGTCCCCAAGTCAGTGCACACAGGCAGGTCACATCATATATGAAAATGTACCTCAGTACTGCAATGCAAGGAAGTTTAGCTGGCCATACACTATACAATTTTCCTGTTCAACTTTCCTTTAGATTTACCAAAACCATATAATATGAGGTCAAACCTAAACCCTTTCAATTTTTATGCAATCAGACAGGCCCTTGCACTACATAGTTGAAGGTAAATCTAAAGGAAATTGAATCAGAAAATTGTATAGTGTATGGCCAGCCTTAGTCATAGTTTGTTATAGCAAATGTAAACTCAACCACTAAAATCTCATATACTCTTTAACAGCTGGTGATACTTATTTAAGGACAGCAATAGGCACAGAGGATGGGTTCGGGAAGCAGAGCACTGTGCTCCGAGCCCACCCACTTGTGTAACATTAGCAAAATAATATTCGCTAATGTCTTCCTGATTCTCCTTCTGGCCAATCAGGAAGCAGGTTCTGAGACTCGATTGGCCAGGGAGTCTTAGCAATGCCTGTTTGGCCAGGAGGAGAAGCAACGGCCCTGGCTCTTCCCCCGGCAAGCTGGAGTGAGAAGCAGCATCAGCCTCCTAAGGTAAGACCACTGATTGCGCCGTCCGGTTTGTTTGCCGTCCCCCAAATATTGAGCACCAGCAGCCACTGAGTGTATCTCATGATAGCTGTAATGCTGGTTATACACAGCTCTGATTCAAAGAACCAGGAAAGGCATCCTATCCTCCTGGCTGGTACAGCACCTATCTGACTAGTTCATCCCGCTTACAGGCCTAATACAAACAAACTTTGTAATGCAGCAACATAGAGACACACTCCTGCAGTTCCTCTGCACTACCCAGAAGTAATGTCAGTTGTTTTGGATCAAAAAGTTGCAAAAGGCACCAACACAGGATGGGGCTGTGGGAGCCCGAGGTAGCGCAGTGCCACGTCCTAAATTTAATTTGAATTAAAAAAAATGAAGTAGAAAAAATGGACTTTCCAGGCACCAATCATAGAAAAATATACAATAATATTTTATTAACATTTAATACATTACCAATTACCATTGTAATGTATTGATTGTTAATAAAATATTATTGTATATTTTTCGATAATTGGGGCCTGGAAAGTCCATTTTTTCTACTTCCTTTTTTATTCTAATGTCAGATTTTACTTCTAGGTCACGACTCATGGTCTAGAAGCACAGTGAGTGAACAGAGAATATTACAGTGTGTGACAGAATGTCAATGACTCACATACAACCAGCGAAGAGAGCTGGAGAGATAGAACAGGGTGAGCTAGCTATAGAAGATAAAAAGGTGTGTTGACAGTATGCCCCTCTGACTTTTTTCACTGCACCCCTGATTAGAAAGGCTAGATCTGACCCTGCAGAGAATGATGATATAACAGTATTTGAGTTCCTAGAAGTTCCAGAAAGGCAAGATATTTCTTTTTCCTTTGATGGCTATGATCAATGCATAGATCTGTTGTCAATTTCACCAGAAAGCTTAAAGGGGTTGTAAAGGTTCATGTTTTTTCACTTTAATGCATCCTATGAATTAAGGTGAAAAAACATCTTACGATCACTGGCCCCCAGCCCCCCCCCCCCCCCGTTTTACTTACCTGAGCCCTGGAAATTTCCGCGTCGTGAACGCGCTCTTCCTTTGCTCTGTCTTCTCGGCTCTTCATTGGAAAGATTTATAGCAGCACAGCCATTGGCTCGTGCTGCTGTCAATCAACTCCAATGAAGCAAGGGGCGGGGCCGAGTCCTGTAGTCGGCAGCTATGGACGTCGAATACAAGTCTCGGGAGCGCACTGCAAGGTAACCCCCTTGGGAGAGTGCTTCCCAGAGGGGGTTATCTGAAGCAGGGAGGAGCTGAGACAGGCGTCGAGGGACCCCAGAAGACGAGGTTCGGGCCACTCTGTGCAAAATGAGCTGCACAGTGGAGGTAAGTATGATATGTTTGTTATTTAAAAAAATAAAATATTCAAACCTTTAGTGTCACTTTAGGTTTACCCAAGTTTTTTGATTTTGGAAAGTGTAGAGAATTGTTAAAGTATCTGTGAAAGGACATAATACTGACACATAATCACACACATAGGTTTGACTTGATGGACTTGTGTCTTTTTTCAACCTCACCTACTATGTAACTATGTAACTACTATGTAAATATATATAATATATATATGTTAAATATATCATGGGGTAAAACAGGAAATATTTGTGCTATACCATAATCATATACATTTTTGTAAAATAGCACCAATTACTATTTTTTTGTGGTTTTATTTTAGAGTCACATGACCACAAAGCCTTCTGTATTGCCCTCCTTCCTCCTGTTGGGGAATGTGTCACATTATAAAGTGGATCAGTATGTCTTGGTCATGCACAGTAGGGAAGTACAATCCCTGCTGTGTTCCATATGGCTGACACTGCGTTCCAGCAAGGCTCCTGCTGGCAACTGCTGTCAATCAAGAAAACAGGGCTGCCTGGGTCGCTTGGCTGACAATCTGACCACAGGGGGCGCGTAGGCACAGTGTCCTGTATTTCAAAAGAGGAAGAAGGGATCCATGAACTGATCATGCCAGCATGGATCTGCTTCTGGCATGGTCAGAATGAAAAATAGAGGAGGGGAACTGGTAGGGTCACCAGGTATGTAGGAAGCCTAAAAAACAGGCACTATTTAGCTTACATAACATAATCAAAATACATATATACAATAAAAAGTTTTAAGGTAACATACACTTTAAACAACTTTCAAGTTTTTTTTTTTTGTTTTTTTTTCCCATCTGTGTTCCATTCAAAAGATTTCCCTTCATTTCTTGTCCTGTGGAGACAACAGGAAGTGAAAAACAACTTCTCCAAAGTCTTCAACACTAATCACTGGAACAAGTGTCCCCATTCGAAGAGTTACCATTTACGTCTCAAAATGATAGATTTTCCCATCAGTTTCAGCCTCGGTGACAATGGGAATCGAGGCAATTAGTAGAAGTAATTAGTAAATCTTCCCAGCAGAAACACAGACAGCAATAAAAATCTAACATATATTTTCTAATCTTACCCTACTCTATCCAAAATGAAAACCAAACATTTGTGGTTTCATGTACATTTTGCAAAAGGTCATGGAGCTGTAGTGATCAAAGATTAAAAGAGGTAATACAATGTGTTGTGAATTTATAATATATTAACAGTAAGTTAATTGTCTTTGCATGACTACTTTATAGGAAATCAAACTTCCAAAGAAATGATAAAGAGAAATATTTTAATGAAGGCATTCCTTGTAGATGCATTTATCCTCAGGTGCATATTACAGATTCCTTGTTTATCTTTCATGCTTAACTCACTTTCCTTTTCCTCGTCTCAAGTGCAGCGTAGGTTGGCATGTGACCCTTTAAATGAGCTTACTGAAAATCGCAGCAGACGTCAGTAGCGTAGAGAGAGATCTGGTCAATCCAGTTTAGTTAGTATGTGGTAAAGCTGACTGGCATGTCAAAGTACAATTGCAAGTTATTCGTATGGAATCTCTGGTAGCACTAAATAAGAAATCTGTTTAATAAATGCATACACCTTGCAGGATAGTTACTGAGTCACCAACAGATCTAACCACACCCAAACAGCGAGGAAAAACTACCGTTGCCTTATAAGGCAAACTGTCACACATTTGTTCATATGATCAAAACTCAAATATATAACTTTAAATATACTGTATGTATCTGCTTAGTCCTGCTCAATCTAGTCCATTGGTAGGCTCAATTTTTGGCAACAATAAGCATTGCTGTGGTCACAACCAGGTTGTACAAACAAAAGAAATTCAGAGGTGTTTAAACAGATTAACCCTTTTGGTAAATTACAACATTTCCTGACTTTTGGGCTGCATCCATGGAACGTTTTTCAGAAAGCGTTTACAGGTTCTCATTATTATAAAGGAGCACAGATATGTACCAAGTATTATCTATTATCGGAGCATATCATGTTAAAGTGTATGGTACCCCAACATTTTATATTCTTGATATGTGTCATGTGTTGAAAAGTATCCTGCTCTCTTTGTATTGCTTCCTTTGTGTGAAATTCCTGGTGTTCCTGCCATTCCCCTTGCTTCCAAACTGACCATTCTAGGCATGAGAGCACACCCATCCCAGTGTGGTCAGGTTTTAGGGTGTGTTGGGACTCGGAACACAGCCTGCCTGTCCTCCAATGGCCATGGCTTGTGCTGACACTCCCCTTTGCACAGCCAGTCACTGGGAAGATTAGTGTACTGCTCTCTCTCTGCCTCCAGATCTCTAAGCTCCTTATGCAGCTGAGAACAGAGGTCATGTGATCACTTATAAGAAAAAAAACTATTCATAAGAAGTGTGCGTGTGTGTATATATATATATATATATATATATATATATATATATATATATATATATATAGTGGAATCTCGGATTACGAGTATAATCCTTTCCAGGAGTATGCTCGTAATCCAAAGTACTTGCATATCAAAGCGAGTTTTCCCATTGAAGTCAATGGAAACGAAAATAATTTGTTCCGCATTGACTTCAATGGGATGCAATACCACATGCGACCAGAGGCGGGGGGGGGCCTCGGAAACGGCCGAAAAGGCCCGAGGACACTTCGGCTGACCTCAGCAAACCTCGGAAAGACTTCCTACCCGAGATTTGCTGAGGTCAGCCGTGCTGTACTCAGGCCTTTCCGTGCATTTCCGAACGTGACGTTCAGCTCTGCTCGGCTCCGGCGCCCCCCCCACCTCAGGCCAAAAGTGGTATTGGCCTGAATCATGCTCGTTTTGCGAGACAACACTCGTAAACCGAGTTTCGATTTTTAATAATACAGTGCTCGTATTGCGAAACACTCGTTAACCGCGTTACTTGCAATCCGAGGTTCCACTGTATATATATATATATATATATATATATATATATATACACACACACACATACATACATGCATACATACATACATATAATGAAACCTTGGATTACGAGCATAATCCATTCCAGGAGAATGCTTGTAATCCAAAACACTCGCATATCAAAGCGAGTTTCCGCATAGAAGTCAATGGAAACTAAGATAATTCGTTCCATATTGACTTCTATTGTATGCAATATCGAATGTGGCCAGAGGTGGGGGGCGCCGGAGGGACTTAGACAATACTCGGAGACCGCTTGGATGCACTTGGAAACCCTCAGGAACGGAATATTTCCGAGTATTTCCAAGTGTTTCCGAGTGGCTCCGAACGGCTCCGAGTGTCCCCGCCCCTCTGGCCAAATGCGGTACAGCACACCACAGAGGATTGAATCCTGCTCATTTTGGGAGACAACACTCGCAAACTGAGTCAGGATTTAAAATAAATAATAGCTCGTATTGCGAAACGCTCGTTAACCGTGTTACTCGCAATCCGAGGTTCCACTGTATGTATATATATATATATATATATATATATATATATATATATATATATATATATATATATATTTACATACACACACACGCACGTTTTGACTTGCATTTCTATTTTAAGCGTAATGGGTTGTTTTAACAGGTAAGGGTTCACAAATACTTTAAACAGACAATTATCATTTATATGGCTTGTAGAAAGAAGGTAAATACATACCATACTTTATAAATAGGTTTACATGGGGTAGGGGAAACCCAGGAAACTCATGAGAAAAATATACAGGCTGCCATTGATGGTCTTCTAAAAGTGTTGCACTGCCTGGCAATCCTCAGAATTTGGCTAGAGTTAGGAAGGGTTAGGACCTCTATGAGGTTTTATTTGCTGTCTGTGTTCCAGTATGAAGATTTCCCTTTCTTTCTGTCTTGATTACCCATGTTGCTGGGGGAAGAAAGTGAGACAATTGTCCTTCATAGAAACACAAAAAGCAATAAAGCCTTACTCCATTCCCACCCTCCTCCCCACTGTCTCAGCTCGCATTGGAGCACTCCCTGTTTCAGGGACGTTTTTTCGACTGGGCATGATGGGCAGCTGCCCGGGGGCCACACTTGCCTGGAGGGCCCCACCCAGTGACCCAGGCCAGGGCCGATCCTCAGCGCTACTGCTGCAATCTGCTGCAGATGACTGACTGCACTGCACTGGTTGCTCACTCGCTAGAATCACCAGCCGCCCGGCGTCTTGCAATCAACCAATGACGTCAGTCTCAGTCTGAGGCCGCGGCTGCCCCAGCATTCATAGCACGCGCCTCCGCGGCTAGTGAACAAGCTCCGCCCACCTCTGCAGGGTTCTTCAGACAACGTGGCTCAGAGGGAGCGGAGAGGAGCGGAGCGAAACTTTCGGCCCTGACTGATGCTGCCTTCACCTTGCTGTGACTCACTGCACCAGGCCGGCGGCCCCCTCAAATAAGTCTAATGCCCCGTACACACGATAGGATTTTCCGATGGAAAATGTGTGATAGGACCTTGTTGTCGGAAATTCCGACCGTGTGTAGGCTCCATCACACATTTTCCATAGGAATTTCCGACACACAAAGTTTGAGAGCTTGCTATAAAACTTTCCGACAACAAAATCCGTTGTCGGAAATTCCGATCGTGTGTACACAAATCCGACGCACAAAGTGCCACGCATGCCCAGAATAAATTAAGAAACGAAAGCTATTGGCTACTGCCCCGTTTATAGTCCCGATGTAGGTGTTTTACGTCACCACGTTCAGAACGATCGGATTTTTTGACAACTTTGTGTGACCGTGTGTATGCAAGACAAGTTCGAGCCAACATCTGTTGGAAAAAATCCATGGATTTTGTTGTCGGAATGTCCGATCAATGTCCGACTGTGTGTACAGGGCATTACTGTGCTGTCTAGTAAGTTGTAAGTTGTGCCTATCAAACACAGCGACTGTGCCCAATCAAAAGTTGCCATTGTGCCCATCAAACACAGCCATTGTGCCCAATCAAAAGCTGCCACTGTGCCCATCAAAGCTGCCACTGTGCCCAATCAAAAGCTGCCACTGTGCCCAATCAAAAGCTGCCACTGTGCCCATCAAACACAGCCATTGTGCCCAATCAAAAGCTGCCACTGTGCCCATCAAAAGCTGCCCCTGTGCCCAATCAAAAGCTGCCCCTGTGCCCAATCAAAAGCTGCCACTGTGCCCATCAAAGCTGCCACTGTGCCCAATCAAAAGCTGCCACTGTGCCCAATCAAAAGCTGCCACTGTGCCCATCAAAGCTGCCACTGTGCCCATCAAACGCAGCCACTGTGCCATTAAACGCAGCCACTGTGCCCATCAAACGCAGCCACTGTGCCCATCAAACGCAGCCACTGTGCCCATCAAACGCAGCCACTGTGCCCATCAAATGCTGCCGCTGTGCCCAATCAAAAGCTGCCACTGTGCCCAATCAAAAGCTGCCACTGTGCCCACCAAACACAGCCACTGTGCCCGATCAAAAGCTGCCACTGTGCCCGATCAAAAGCTGCCACTGTGCCCATCAAAGCTGCCACTGTGCCCATCAAACGCAGCCACTGTGCCCATCAAATGCAGCCACTGTGCCATCAAACACAGCCACTGTGCCCATCAAAGCTGCCACTGTACCCATCAAAGCTGCCACTGTGCCCATCAAACGCAGCCACTGTGCCATTAAACGCAGCCACTGTGCCCATCAAACGCAGCCACTGTGCCCATCAAATGCAGCCACTGTGCCATCAAACACAGCCACTGTGCCCATCAAAGCTGCCACTGTACCCATCAAAGCTGCCACTGTGCCCATCAAAAGCTGCCACTGTGCCCACCAAACACAGCCACTCTGCCCGATCAAAAGCTGCCACTGTGCCCGATCAAAAGCTGCCACTGTGCCCGATCAAAAGCTGCCACTGTGCCCATCAAAGCTGCCACTGTGCCCATCAAACGCAGCCACTGTTATATTGTTCAAACGTTGTGTTAATGTTTAAACAATGATTTTGTTGGAAGTACCAATAAATATAGCCTTATTGATAATTTGCATTTTTATTCTCGTGCGTGATTGTGAAGACAGGGCCCCAGTGCACTGTATTGCCCGGGGGCCTATAATGCTCTTAAGATGGCCCTGCCCTGTTTCTAACAAAAAATCTGTATGCAAATATTTTTTTCTTCTATTTTCAGTTTGGTCATGTAACATCATGGCTCCTCTCCTTCCTCCCAGATCTGGCACCTGTCTCTGCATCGTTCTCCTGTGAGTCCATGGTGCAGTGCCGGGACAAGGTCATTCGGTGCCCAGGGCGAAGATGAAAAACTGCGCCCCCCCCCCCGCTGTGAAAAGCTACAGTGCTCACAGATGATGGGATCTATACTAATGCATCAGTGACAGTGCATTAACCCCCTTCCTGCTGCACGTTACCAATACCATTGCTAATTAAGCAAACTCCCCTCAGAGACTGCAGACATGATATAAGACAAGAGATGGTTAGAGACTGAGGACATGATGCAGGCAATGGTCAGAGACTGCAGACATGATACTGTGCCCATCAATGCCGCCTCACTGTGCCCATCAATGCTGACTCACTGTGCCCATAATCGCAGCCTCTCTGTGACCATAATTGCAGCCTCTCTGTGACCATAATCGCAGCCTCTCTGTGTCCACAATTGCAGCCTCACTGTGCCCACAATTGCAGCCTCACTGTGCCCATCAATGCCGCCTCACTGTGCCCATCAATGCCGCCTCACTGTGCCCATAATCACAGCCTCTCTGTGACCATAATAGCAGCCTCTCTGTGACCATAATAGCAGCTTCACTTTGCCTATGAATGCAGACTCACCATAACCTGCCCTGGATCACACAGCGAACATCTCCCGCAGCACTGTGTGTCACATAGCTGGGTCCGTGTGTGTGTTCGGCGATGCTGTAACAAGGTCCCGTCCCCCTAGACCGGCTCGTGTTATAGGCAGAACACTGATTCGGTTTGCTACGACATGAGCCGGTCTAGGGGGGCGGGACCTTGTGCCGCTGAACACACACACAGACCCAGCTCCCTGACACACAGCGCTCCGGCCGCTGTGTGACAAACAAGAGGAGGAGGTGGGAGGGGAGCGCTGCAGCCACAGATCAAAGCGGCCCCAGGACAGGCAGCCTGTAGCGTGGCCTCTACTACGCCCCCCTTTCTCCAGTAAATGGTCCCGCCCAGGGCATCCGCCCCTTCTGTCCAAATTGGGCCCAAAGTGTCAAAAGTTTGTGTGGCCACCATTATTTTCCAGGACTGCGGAGTTCACCAGAGCTTCACAGGTTGCCACTGGAGTCCTCTTCCACTCCTCCATGGCAACATCATGGAGCTGGTGGATGTTGGAGACCTTGTGTTCCTCCACCTTCCGTTTGAGGATGCCCCACACATGCCCAATAAGGTTTAGGTCTGGAGACATGCTTGGCCAGTCCATCACCTTTACCCTCAGCTTCTTTAGCAAGGCAGTGGTCGTCTTAGAGGTGTGTTTGGGGTCATCATCATGTTGGAATACTGCCCTGTGGCCCAGTCTCCAAAGGGAGGGGATCATGCTCTGCTTCAATATGTCACAGTACATGTTGGCATTCGTGGTTCCCTCAATGAACTGTAGCTCCACAGTGCCGGCGGCACTCATGCAGCCCCAGACCATGACATTCCGACCACCATGCTTGACTGTAGGCAAGACACACTTGTCTTTGTACTCCTCACCTGGTTGCCGCCACACACGCTTGACACCATCTGTACCAAATAAGTTTATCTTGGTCTCATCAGACCACAGGACATGGTTCCAGTAATCCTCTGCTTGCCTTCAGCAAACTGTTTGCGGGCTTTATTGTGCATCATCTTTAGAAGAGGCTTTCTTCTGGGGCGACAGCCATGCAGACCAATTTGATGCAGTGTGCAGCTTATGGTCTGAGCACTGACAGACTGAACCCCCAGCCCTTCAACCTCTGCAGCATTGCTGTCAGCACTCATACATCTATTTCCCAAAGACAACCTCTTGATATGACGCTGAGCATGTGCACTCAACTTCTTTGGTCGGCCATGGCGAGGCCTGTTCTGAGTGGAACCTGTCCTGTTAAACTGCTGTATGGTCTTGGCCACCATGCTGCAGCTCAGTTTCAGGCTCTTGGCAATCTTCTTATAGCCTAGGCCAGTGATGGTGAACCTTGGCACCCCAGATGTTTTGGAACTACATTTCCCACGATGCTCATACACTCTGCAGTGTAGTGGAGCATCATGGTAAATGTAGTTCCAAAACATCTGGGGTGCCAATGTTCGCCATCACTGGCCGAGGCCATCTTTATATAGGGCAACAATTTTTTTTTCCTCAGAGTTCTTTGCCTTGAGGTGCCATGTTGAACTTCCAGTGACCAGTATGAGAGCGTGAGAGCGATAACACCAA
The DNA here is from genome assembly GCF_042186555.1 of Aquarana catesbeiana. Classification (NCBI taxonomy): domain Eukaryota; kingdom Metazoa; phylum Chordata; class Amphibia; order Anura; family Ranidae; genus Aquarana; species Aquarana catesbeiana. The sequence continues at coordinate 393,684,477 of NC_133324.1, forward strand.
ATTTAACACACCTGCTCCCCTGTAGGAGTCCAGGGCTTACTACGCATGCACCAATGGCACGTTGCCACAAGAGGAAATCCGTGCCAACTGAGCATGCGCCAAAGACGCCTCAGGGCGCCAACCCGCACTTGCGCAGAAGACTTGATGGAAAAGGGCAGAAAAATGCCCAGGACATGCACAGGAAGTGACCTCAACCTGATGGAGAAAGGCGGGAAAATACTCAGGATGCACACAGGAAGTGACATCAACCTGATGGAAAAAGGCAGGAAAATGCCCAGGAGCCGCACAGGAAGTGACATCAACCCGATGGAAAAAGGCAGGAAAATGCCCAGGAGGCGCACAGGAAGTGACCTCAAACTTCCCTATATAAGCCCAGCCCAGACACTGCCAATTTGCTGGATTATCTTCAGTCCCCCCTTGTTCCTGTGCTAGTGTGTGATCTGTCTGAACCTGTTGTGACCTGGAAACCTGTTTGACTACTCTTGATTGCTGCTTGCCTTTGACCTCAGATTTGTACCTTAACTATTCTACTTCTTTGCGCCTTTTGTACTCAGCTGCCAGATTGGAACCGACCCCTGTTTGGATCTCGACCATTCTTCTTCTAAATAACCCTTTTATGCTTTGTTGCCCAACTGGACTTGATCTCGGCTTGGTTCCCGGGCTAAGGCTTGCATGGTGCTCCACACCCTTAGCACCCCTGCCACTCGGTGTCCCCACCAAGTCTCTGTCTCCATCTACAGAGGCTTTAAGGACCCGAGGTGCAAGGGAGGCCTCCCCACTACTTTGGTCTCACATCAGGTACATGGACCTTGTGACATCCCCATTCACACCTGAGACCTTGTAACACTAATAAGTCACATGAAATCGGGGAGGCAAAATGGCTAATTGGGCCCAATTTGGACAATTTCTCTTAGGGGTGTACTCACTTTTGTTGCCAGCGGTTTAGACATTAATGGCTGTGTGTTGAGTTATTTTGAGGGGACAGCAAATTTAAACTGTACATTTCTTCAGTGTTGTCACACGAAAAGATATAATAAAATATTTACAAAAATGTGGGGGGGCGTACTCACTTTTGTGAGATACTGTGTATATATTTATACAAAGTTTTCAGAAGCTCAAAGTAATGCTGATGGGGAGGAAATCGCGTGTCGGCAAAAGAGGCTTTGCGTGCCACTTGTGACACCCGTGCAGGGGGTTGCCTACCCCTGTGATAGACCAACACAAAGTGGCACATAATTGTGAAGTGGAAGAAAAATGATAAATGGTTTTAACTTTTTTTTTACAAATAAATATCTGAAAAGTGTGGTGTGCATTTGTATTCAGCCCCCTTTACTCTGATACCCCTAACTAAAATCTAGTGCCAGCTGTGTGTAATTTAATCTCAGTATAAACATAGCTGTTCTTTGAAGCTCTCAGATTTGTTAGAGAACATTAGTGAACAAACAGCATTATGAAGGCCAAGGAACATACCAATTAGGACAGGGATAAAGTTGTGGAGTAGTTTAAAGCAGGCTTAGGTTATCAAAAAAGATCCCAAGCTTTGAACATCTCACAGAGCATTGTTCAATCCATCATCCAAAAATGGAAAGAGTGTGGCACACCAAACCTACCAAGACATGGCTGGGCAAGGAGAGCATTAATCAGAGAAGCAGAAAAGAGGCCCATGGTAACTCTGGAGGAGCTGCAGAGATCCGCAGCTCAGGTGGGAGAATCTGTCCACAGGACAAATATTAATCGTGCACTCCACAAATAAAGCCTTTACGGAAGAGTGGCAGCCATTGTTGAAAGGGAGCCATAAGAAGTCCAGTTTTCAGTTTGCGAGAAGCCATGTGGGGGGCACATCAAACATGTGGAAAAGGTGCTTTGGTCAGATGAGACCAAAATTTTACTTTTTGGCCTAAAAGCAAAACACTATGTGTAGTGGAAAGCTAACACTCTACATCACCCTGAACACACCATCCCCACTGTGAAACATGGTGGTGGCAGCATCATGTTGTGGGGAGGCCTTTCTTCAGCAGAGACTAGGAAGCTGGTCAGAGTTATTGGGAAGATGGATGGAGTCAAATACTTATAAGAAAACCTGTTAGTCTGTAAAAGACTTGAGACTGGGGCGGAGGTTCACCTTCCAGCAGGACAACAACCTTAAACATACAGCCAGAGCTACAATGGAATGGTTTAGATCAAAGCATATTCATGTGTTAAAATGGCCTAGTCAAAGTCCAGACCTGAATCCAATTGAGAATCTGTAGCAAGACTTTAAAATTGCTGTTCACAGACACTCTCCATCCAATCTGACAGAGCTTGAGCTATTTGGCAAAGAAGAATGGGCAAAAATGTCACTCAGTCTCTAGATGTGCAAAGCTGGTAGAGGCATAGCCAAAAACACTTGCAGCTGTAATTGCAGTGAAAGGTGGTTCTACAAAGTATTGGCTGAATACAAATGCACGCCACACTTTTCAGATATTTATTTGTAAAAAATTTGGAAAACCATTTATCATTTTCCTTCTACTTCACAATTATGTGCCACTTTGTGTTGGTCTATCACATAAAATTCTAATAAAATACATTTATGTTTTTGGTTGTATCATGACAAAATGTGGAAAATTTCCAGTGGTATGAATACTTTTTCAAGGCACTGTGAGCACCCCTGTCAATAGTTTGTCTCAACAATGCCAATTTACCTGAACAACTTGGTTTGTATAATAGATTTATTCACCTGATCACCAGGGAAAAATAAAGGAAAAAAGTCTAAGGCCTCATTTATACTTGCATTGCTCTCTTGGCTATGACATATGTACACACCCCTAAACTGCCTGTGCAGCTAAAGGGAGCTTCCTGTGTCCTGCCACTGCTGCCTCTGTGTCCTGGGAGATGAGGAAAAAAGACCAGAGGACCATAGCGCTAGATCGAAGTAGTATTCAGGTAAGTATATGGGGGGTGGGGGGCATAGAACTACTGGGACATTTTTTACCTTAATGCAAAGAATGCATTAAGGTTAAAAACGTTCTGCCTTTAGGCCCCTTTCACACGGACACCTCTGTCTTGCAGATTCCTCTTGCTCATGGGGGGGGATCACTCCACTGATCCCCACTAAGCAGGTGGATGACAGGTCCAGACACGGACACAGTCCTGCTCCCCTATAAGGGGAAATCGGGTGGAAATAAACTGTCTGTCTGTTTTCATCTGATCCTATCCAATCTGATCTGGCGGGCGAATGAAAAATAGCACCCTCATCCATCTGGATTTTGCGGGCAGGATCAGATGGTGGCGGGTGTCAGTGGACATGTGTGCGCTGACATTGGCCGCTACATAGAGAAGACTGCAAGATCCAGTCAGGACTGCCTGAAAAATTGACAGGTGGACCTGATCAGAAAGCCTGTGTGAAAGGACCCTCAGCACCTCTTAAACTCACCTCACCCTTCTTAAAGTCAAAATTTAAAAGCATATATTTCTTTCCCCATTGTATTTCAAATATAGATCAAAGCCTGCTATGCTATGAACCAATGAAAACTTTAGAATTTAAAATCATATATTAATTTCCACATTGAATACCAGTTATTTCTAGCCTACTCCTATTAATCTGAACAATTTTGAAGTTTGTAAACTTACTCTGTAAATATCCCCACACATTTACTTCCTTCCTTGAATTCTTTGACACGTATTCACTATGTCCTGTGAGTAAGTACTGCTGTGTCACACATTTCACAGAGCAGAATAAGTTTTGGCTGTCCAAAAGTGCGACCTCTCGCAATTCTTTATCCAACTGAAGTGACTTATATCGATTTGAAGAATCAATTTCTGAAGAAGGGATATAAGCCACTTCAGTTGGATAAAGAATTGCGAGAGGTTGCCCTTTTGGACAGACAAAACTTATTGGTCCCCAAAATAAAAAATACAGATGGTAGTAAAAAGAATATGGAATGGTCTTTCCTGACCACTTATTCTTCACATTTTTGGTGGGTAAATAGAACAATACAAAAATATTGGCAGATTTTGAGAGTGACAAAATATTGGGACCTCAGCTCCCAGAATGACCTAAGGCCCTTTATCCTAAAAATCAGACCCCTAAAGACCTAGTGGCACCTAGTGTTATAGACCCTCCCCCAAAGATCAGTATGTTTGGTAACTTGAAAGGTTTCTTTACGTGTAGGAGGTGCTCAGTATGTGCATCTTCCAAAACCATCAGAACCTCCTCCTTTTCGTCATATGTTACCTCTAAGACCTATTCCATCACCAAGTTTATTACTTTTGGGACCATAGGCGTGGTCTATTTGCTTCGGTGCCCGTGTGGCTTCCAATATATCAGTAGGACCACCCGGGAGCTTAAAATTAGAATAGGGGAGCACCTTTCCAATATAAGAAGAGGGTTCATTGGCCATAGTGTCTCCTGGCACTTTCACCAATTTCACAATCGAGACCCTTCATTATTAGAGGTCATAGCCATAGAGAAATGTGTTCCCCACTGGAGAGGAAATGATCTAAAAAGACATATTTCACGTTGAGAAACCAAATGGATTTTCGACATGCGCTGTTATAGTCCCTTAGGCCTTAACATTGAGTGGGACATCAAATGTTATATCAATACCAGCTAAGGGGTTCTCGAAAATGATATTTTTTCCTTTCACTGTGTACACGTTTTTTTCTTGGTATGCATTTTCTCTTGGTATTCACTCCTACCCATGTGGGTAGGAGATTGGGCTCAATATTGTTTTACTGGGAGGTTTATCCTCCTCCCCTACTTCTTCTTTCCCTCTTCCCCCCCCATGGGCGTCCGCAGCATAGGGTAAGGGGGGCAATTGCCCCCCCCCCCCCGGAATCGTAAGAAGGTGTTGAAGACAGTTGCCCTGTATTGCAATGGCCGCCACGGCCGCCATCGTGGCCACTGTGGACTTTTTTTCTGAGTCTGCTGGCCTGGGGCTGCTCTCTTTTCCAATTTACCACAGATAATACAGACATCCGTCCCTCCCTCCCTCACCCCCGGCCTGATCATTGGATTGGCTCTGCCGCTCGGGCCTCTGCTCAACATCTCAGCTGTTATATGATTGGCTGCCTGCCTGTGTATATACGTCGCTATGCAGATCCGGCTGGCGTGGCACTGGCTCCTCCCACAGGTGTGTGCAATCAGTCATTGGCCGAGAATACGCTGCCAGTGCCTGGCAGTGTATTCTCAGGAGGAAATTCTGAAAAACTACAGGTAACAGCAGTGTCAGTTAGGAGGAGAATTTATATATTTTTATATATGGTATTATATATATATATATATATATATATATATATATATATATATATATATATATAAAATATAGAATTTATATTTTTATATATATTGCTTGGAAAGTTGGACAGCTGAGCTATTACTGGAAAAGATTTGTGTGTTGTGTGTTCTTCACTTTGTATGGAAGTTACTCAGTCTCAGGCATACCATGCCCATATAAATATAGCCTAGAGAATGTACATCTTTCTATATAGCAAAGTAATGCAATACATCTGTTGTGGCCATATTTTGATCTTGAAGAAAACAACCTATACTGTATTGCAATATAGAAAGATGTACATTCTCTGGGCTAAATTTAGCCTAGAGAATGTACATCTTTCTATATTGCAATGTATTGCAATACATCTGTTGTGGCCATATTTTGATCTTGATGAAAACAACCTATACTGTATTGCAATACAGAAAGATGTACATTCCCTAGGCTATATTTATATGAGCATCATGGACTGGTATGCTTGAGACTGAGTAACTTCCATACAAAATGAAGCTGAAATATCTCAAGAGCTATTTCACACTGCCATCTGGCCGCATTATCGGTAGAGCGACGCTAGTTTTAGCGGCGCTTTACCATCGTTTTAACGGCGCTATTCGGCTGCTAGTGGGGCGCTTTTAACCCCCGCTAGCGGTTAAATGCGACTGTGCATCGCCGCTGCCGAAGCGCCCCCACCCCCCGAAAAAAGTTCTGCGGGCACCCATGCCCCCTCCCCCTTCTTTTCAAACACTTTTAGAGTATTTAGGGGTTTTCTTATTTACTCTACATTCCTATTATCATTTCACTCTATCTGTATATGAGTAATTTATGGTACTACCTTTTTGTCAGCACATAAGACATGAGGTAATGTGTTTTGCGCCTTCTTCCTGAATGCCTGATATTTATGCGGACATTCATGTTTGTGGTGCTGTGAAATGAACTAATGGTATGTGTTGGAGTAGTTTTTTTATTAATTAATAATTTTTTTATTAATTATTTGATTCATTTTTTTATTAATTAACCAATTTTTTAACTTTTATGGTTTAAAAATATTTTGTAAATATTTTTATTATGTAGTAGTGTGGGGTAGGTGCACCTAAATGAAATTAATTTATTTTGTACAATTTAAAAAAAAAAAAAAACAATTATTGATCATTGTTAGAAAATTGATATGTAGATCTTATGATTGTTACTATATTTCATAGGCAGATATGATCCAGAATGTAGGGCTGCCTCCCCTTTCGTGTAGTAGTGATGGATTGCGTCACTTTCAGTGAGGGTAGGTTGCCTTCTGCTCCACATACACTGGAAATGGATTGGGGGTTATCTTCCAATTGATATGTAAATGGGTGGTGCTGCGCTAATCCTAAATGCAAGAACCAATGTGGCTTAAGTAATGAGCATCGTTTGTGTTATTTGAGATAATAAAGAATAAAAGATATTAAGTAAAGCACAATAGTGGTATTAATATGACTAATGTAGTGACTAAAAAACAGTGGTGCATACAATATAGATGATAACAGCTTAGATCCTGACAGAAATAAATAACGTCCTGGCATGCACACGTTGCAGTTAAAGTGCTGAAGTGTATCACATCCAGTGCTTCTTCGTGTGCAGACACTTAGGTAAGTAATGGCCCCTTACCTTAGGGTAATAGGGCAAAAGCATGTAACCAGGAGAGCTTTTTGTGGAATCCGCCTATGGGCTCCAGCGCGTCCCTCACCAGCCTACGTCCTAGGATGGGGTTCCCTCAGATATAGTGCGGGGGGGTTTGTAAAAGATAATAGGCAGGAAGAAAGCCAATAATGTAATCTCGTTTGATGGATAAAACCTCTTTTTATTCAAAATATTAGGTACTCACATTAAAATATAAAAAACAGCAGATTTGGTCCGACGAGCGGCGAGCTTGTATGCCTCTGGTAGTGTGTGCAGCCTGTCTCGTCCCTACGCGTGACGTCACACCACACGTGACTTCATCAGGGGATGAATACAGGCTAGAATCGTGTCCTTAAATAGCTTAATATTGGCCGATATAGAGCGGCCATTTTTTTGAAGTCTAATGAGAGTGAATGCGGGGCCATTTTCCTAGGGATTATAAGCCGCTACTTCCGCTTAGGGTGTCCGTCTGAGTGGAATGTCAGTTGACTTTTTGGACCAATGGGCGCTGTTCTGCCAATTGTAAAGTCTCGTACTGTAAGCAGAAAGAGACAGATCCTGCCTCTGAATGTCGGAAACCCGGCGGGGGAGAACTAGATTTAAGTAGATAGATGTAGCTAGCTAAGGGATGATTTAAATCAAGTATAGCATACTGATTATGATTTAGCAATACAAATAGTAAGATCAGATACCACCCCAATTTACAGATGTGAGGGGCAAAGATATTAGGTTGGTATTGGTCATATGTGTCATTTATAGCCAGGGAAGAGAAAAGCAGCAGACACTATTGGCACACTTATTATGTATATATATATAAAAAAATGAAAATATATTAAATATAAAACAGTACATACTGGTAAGGAGATAATTGACCATAAAGTATATGTATAAAACCCTTTTAAAAAGCCTGCAGTGTTAGTATATGGTAGTGCATAATTGGTTATATGAATAGAAGATATATTAAAATGAAAAACAGAGAATAGACTGAAGTAATACATTTCAAAAGGGACGGAAGGGAGACGACCGGTGTTGGCACTGATCCTTTGGGGGCATTTTAATTATGCCTCCAATCAGTATCAATGTGAGAATATTTTAACAGGTATGCCGTGGGAGCTTAGCTCTTTAACTGGGTCTCCTGCCATACAATATATGCAGGTAATTCCTCTGATAAGTGGCAGGGTTGGGAGTCAGGGCATATAAGCCGTAAAAAAATGGGACAGTCACTGTAGGTATATTTTCATAAAAATATATATAAAAGATAAAATGAAAATAAATGTTAAATTTTATTAAAAATTAATTAAAATAATTTTTTAAAAAAATAATATTTCAATTGTATTTTAAAATTGTTTCAAAGTTAAAAATCACTCAGGAAGCAATTTAGGTCAAACTCAATGTTTAGACCACGGGGCCAAAAGGTGTCTAAGGTGAAAATCCATTTGGATTCGAGTTTGCTAAGGGTTCTCACCTTGTGGCCACCCCGCCAGTGTTTGATATATGGGGTGATGCCCCAGAAGCTCAGATGGGTGGGATCTCTATTATGGCAGGTTAGAAAATGTTTAGACACGCAGTGTTTGTCATAGCCGTTAAGAAAATTTTTAACGTGTTCCTTAATGCGGACTCTCAGGGGTCTTTTTGTGCGGCCTACATACTGGAGGCCGCAGCTACATTCCAGTGCGTATACTGCCCCCTCGGTGTTACAGCAAATGAAATCTTTAATTTCATGATTTTCTCCTGTGCTAGTAGAAGTGAAATTAAACACTTTTTTATTTGGGCGTTTAGTCCTTAAACAGGCAAAACACCTTTTACATGGAAAAAATCCATTCCCGGTGAAAAAGGAAAACGTTTTTTTGGGTGGGTCTACAGCGTTTTTGACTATTATATCCCTAATTGTGGGTGCCTTTTTATATATAAATTTCGTTTTTTCGGGGAGGATATCTTGTAGTTGCTTATCTGCCAGTAGAATATGCCAATGGTTCTTGATAATCCTTTCAATTTTTCTATATTGTACATTAAAGTCCAGGATAAGTGGTATTCCCTCGACTGTCTTTTTCTGCTGTTTAATTTTTTCTTCAATCAGTTGTTTCCAATCCAGTTTAGAGACTTCAGTAATTTTAGTTTGAATAAATTTACGATCATAGCCTTTTGACATAAATCTCTCGCCTAGTTTTTCTGCTTGTTCAAAATATGTGTCTATTTTGGTACAATTTCTTTTTATCCGTATCAGTTGTCCTTTTGGGATATTGAAAATCCAGTTTTGGTGGTGGCAGCTTGTAGTAGGAAGGTAGCTGTTCCTATCAACTCCTTTAAAGTGTGTCTTTGTGCTAAATGTGAATCCATTTAGTGAGATCTCTAGGTCTAGGAAGTTGATTTTTTCTGTACTAATATCCCAAGTTAATGAGATATTTCTATCATTGTTGTTAAGTTTCAGGAGGAATTCAGTTAGATCTCTTTCTTCTCCATCCCACAGTATAAAAATATCGTCAATATACCTTTTGTATATGACAAGCTGACTTGGGCGATCTCCAAAAACATTGTATTCTTCCCACTGTGCCATGAATAGACCGGCTATGCTTGGTGCAAACTTATCACCCATGGCTACCCCGGTCTGCTGGTGGTAGTAGGACTTATTGTACCAAAAATAATTGTTTTTAAGGCTGAATTCTAAACACTTGATCAGGAACTTCCTCTGTGTACATGGGAGTTCAGTATATTTTCTTAGACCCCATTTTGCTGCTTCGCATGCCTTATGGTGGGGAATAATTGTGTACAAGGCCGAAACGTTGGCAGTAGCCATAATCCATGATTTTTCTTCTCCCTGGTCAGGTGTTTACCTTTATCGGTGCATGCAGCTTTTCCACTCCTAGCCGCTTCCATACTTGATAGCGCGGGAATAACCCACCCCTATATCTATATTCCAATTGAATTGTCGGTGTCACGCTCCTGCTGAGGTATATATGCCTTACAGTGTGTGACGTCCCGTCCTAGCCTCCTTTCCCTGTTGATGCCTAGTACGGAGAAACGCAGCGTCAGGCGAAGCTAGAGGACCGGACGTCATCGCGCACCAGCCAACTGGCGTGATCCGCGGTTGTATCTTTCGTTTTGAGGTGCCTGCCTTCTGTTTGCATGTCATAGATGTTAGTGATGCAGCGTTATTTTAATACAGGAACTGTGATTTTTAAACTCACTGCACTATGAAGCCCTCCTTCTTGCTTCCATGATTCACCCCTTGAAAGCCCCTATTCCTGCTCACAAACGCGGGTCTCACGGAGCATATTAGAGTCTGGACTTGCCGGTGGAGGAGAGGATCTGGATGGATGTTTAAAATTGCCACCCTTGCCTGAGTGATCCCTCCTGTCTGTGCCCATTAGACCTCCGTAACAGAGGTCCTACGGTTCTGGTAAGCAGCCATCTGGTATTTTATTATTCCTTAGCTATCGTGTGGGACTATGCTATGAAAAGGATTTGTTTGATCCACTTCTAATGGACTGTATTAAACACTCTATAGATTTTTTCCTGTGTCTCTCCTTTTTTTAGCACAGGGCTCTTTTCCCCCCTTTTTTACAGCATAGGCTGAATTTATGTATGCTGATGGACATTTAATTTGTCGTTTTTTGCTGTTTTTTTGTTCACATTTGTTTGAGTTGGTCTATAGGTGCACATACAGCACAGGTGTTGCACGTATATTTGTGTGTTTTTGCACTCATTGGTACCCCTTTTTGGTTGCGCATCTAACTTTACTCTATTCATAAATATTTAATATGCTAGCACGTTTTTACTCAGTGTGCTATATCTGCATTTAGCACAGAGCATGCAGCAATGTAGAATAGAGCGTGTTGTATGGAGTGGAGCTGTGTGGATTATGTCATTTACAATTTATGGAGTGGAACAGTGTGAAGTTTAGAACATACAGTGCAGTGTGTTCTTCCCTCTTCACACCACTGTGCCCCCATCTACATTTGTCCCAGTCTCCCCATGGTATGCCTCCTGTCCACCTCTGTGTCTCCATCACCTCTGTGCCCATGCTCCAGTTTTGTGCCATCTCTATACTGCGGTGTCTTCTCCATTGCTGAGACTCTTCTTTTTTCTTTTTTTGTGCACTCTCTCCACCTGTGCCCTTGGCGTGCTAGCCAAATCTTATAAAATATGTGTCTTACTGTTGCTAAAATCTCTCTTTATACCACACAGGATAGGGAAACAGTAGCTGAACATTTGCAGGGAGCAGCAAGTAAGTCCCCTACAAAAACAAAACCCCTCCTATATATGTAAGCAGGCTCATTTCTCTTTTTTTCCTTTTTCTTTTTGGTAATCCATTGGTTTTCTTCTAAGGGACAAGGCTGTATTTACCCAAAAGGCAATTTATAGGCCGTTTCCTAGGGTACTTCAACCCTAACCTCTGCTTATCACCCCTGATCATTTGCGGCTGAATTTAGCAAAATTACTGATAGTGTGTGCAAAAGATATTAAGAGGAGTCAGTAGATTCGCTACAGTTCATGAAACCTGAAACCGTCTCTCTTTTATCTAGTTTGCTGGTCTATACCAGGGGTCTTCAAACTTTCGAAACAAAGGGCTACTTTACTGTCCTGCAGACCTTGAGGGTGCCGGACTGTGGCAAGTAGAAAATGTCCTGGCACCAATAGGAGCAATAATGCACCATCATTGGTATAGGGGAAGGAATAGTGACCCATCATTGACATCAGTATTGAGGAATGGTGTCCTATCGTTGGTGTCAGTGAGATGAATAGAGGAAAGATATACCTGTGCTCAAACCCCAATAGCTTGTACATGTATTTAAAGAGGAAGTAAACCCTGTAAAAAAAAAAAACACCCTGAAGGACAAAGGCATAATGAGCTAGTATGCACAGCATACTAGCTCATTATGAATTACTTACCTGAGATCAAAGCCCCCGAAGCGACCCTCGTTCACATCCTCCGCCGCTGCCATGATACCCGGAGTGACTTCCGGGTATCGCTGCTCCAGCACTGTGAGTGGCCGGAGCAGCGATAACTTCACTCCGGCGCATGCGCGTGGGAGCCGTCAGTGACAACATGATTGCCTTCACTAACGGCATGCTCAGTGCATCTGCGCCGTAGACATCGGTGCCCGTTTTTAGGAAAATATCTCCTTAACCATGTAGGTTAAGGAGATATTTCTTGCACCTACAGGTAAGCCTTAATCTAGGCTTACCTGTAGGTTAAAGTGGTCTGTAAGGGTTTAGAACCACTTTAAACTATCAGGTGCTAATGGGGTGTGACCACATATTAACACTACAAATTCTGGATGGACCCTCTGCACACTGCTATATACACCCTTTCCAGCAAACTATGCAATAAAAAACAGGGATCTTTAGTTCAGACTTATTGCAATACATGTTTAAGTAGGCCAACTGCATCAATTTAATCCCTCTTATGACCAGTCCTACACTGCTTTGCCACTGCAAATGCTATGGTGGATACCATGCCAACATGGGGCATAAAGACACAAGGTGGGGGAGAGCTATTAGGTTCAGCTCTGGTCACTGACCTGTGTTACAACCGAGAAAAAATATACCTGTGCTCAAATCCAAATAACTTGTACATGTATGTAAACTATCAGGTGCTAAAGGGGTGTGACCACATAGTAGCTATGCCCCAGGTTTGCATGGTGTACACTGTAGCATTTGCAGTGGCAAAGCAGTGTAGGACTGGTCATAAAGGATTACTTTGATGCAGTTGGTTAGCTTAAGCATGTATTGCAATATGTGTGAACTCAAAATTCCTGTTTTTCATTGCATAGTTTGCTGGAAAGGGTGTGTAGCAGTGTGCAGAGGGTTCATCCAGAATTTGTAGTGGGAGGAATAGTTCCCCATAGTTGGTGTCAGTGGTAGGAACAGCACCCCATTGTTGGTGTCAGTGGGAGGAATAGTACACCAAGGGCTGATTAAGGCAAGCAAAGGGCCACTTCTGGCCCTCGGGCCGCAGTTTGGAGACCACTGGTTCATACAGTAAAAGTGAATATAAAGCAGGCTGTTTGTTTATGCAAAAGCACATTCTAGCAGTTGTTTTTACTAATATAATTGCATGATACAAGAAGGGAAGCTTGTACAAAGGATGTCATCATTCAGGGGTGTCTAGGGCAATATGGTGCCTAGGGCTTAAGGCATCATGATGTCTCAACAACGTCTGGCAAGAAACCTGTGTGCCTTTGGTCAAACAAGAGAGCTTTTACACTAAGATTATTTCAGTTTAACAGCTGAGAAAACTGCAATTTTTTTGCCTGTGTTTTCCAACTTATACTGCAAGATGGAAACCTTAAAATAACCTTTTCAGTTATATATTTGGCACAGAAACCCATTTTAGTACAAAGCTAGAAAGAAACACAGTTCTTATGTGTGGTTGTTATTTATTACACAGTATGCGGCTATAACAGTGGTGAAATCTCTGTGGGATAGCAGAGTACAGAATGTATGGCATTAGTAGCTAATCAGCAGACCTAGATTTCACCATGACTTAATAAACATGCATAGCTCAATTTCTCTTTAGATTTGTACAGATCTAATTTGTTATGGCATGCAAGTAAATTGGTTATCAAAATACATCATCCCAGAAATGTGAGCAGTGTTGCTTATTCAACCATTTAAAACCCCCTTCTGTGCCAGAGGCAATCTGTGCCTTAATATTTTCCAAGTAAACAAATGCTTTGTGCTGCTCTATACAATGTTCTACTGATCTACATGGACTTAACCTTTCTTTACGTATGATGGTAATTAGGATTGATTTCTTCACCATTAATGATGTCAGCACAATTGATTATATGGATAACATGCAACAGCATTTGTAATGGTCTGTTTTAGGAATTCACCTTATTCAGATCAACATATATTAAAATAATTGGACAAAGTCCAGAAGCTGCACATAAAATGTATATTCGGATACATTTTAAAGATTATAGCACTGGTTATTGTATCCTGTGTAAGGGCATGTGCATGGCATGGCTATTCCTTCAATAGGTTTTAGGGGTTTAGGTTTTTTGACTACCAGAGTTATTTTACTTAACAGAAACTTTAGCATTAAAATTAGGGATTATGACTGGGTTCTCTGCTACCATATGTTTGAGGCAGATCCAACTGTTTTCAATTTTGTGGTCCAGGTGAATGAATGTGCAAATTTGCCAGACTGAATTCTTTGGAATCATATTGCCCTGCCTGACCTTTAAACTGTGGTCAGCAGGGTTATAATAACCAACAATTATTATTATTATTATAGGTACTTATATGGCACCGTCAATTTACACAGCGCTTTTACATACATTGTACATTTACATCAGTGTCATGGTTATGCAATAGTGTTGTCTATCAGCTTACCTGTTTCCATGTGTTCATCTCTAAAGACCAGCTGACTCTCACCTGACTGCTTTTATTAACTCTCCTCTAGCACGGCTCCACCCCAGCTCCTATCAGAGAACTCTATATTAACCTCTGCACTGCAGGCCAGCCCTGCTGATCAACCCTTGTGTGTTTGGCTTCCTGTTCCTGCCTGCCGTGTGCTCTATGTTTGTTTCTGTTACCGACCTTGGCGTGTTCTCTACTATTCCTGTCTGCTCGTGACCCTGACCTCTGGCGTGTCCCCGACTATCCCTGTTTTCCTGTGACCATGAACCTTGGCGTGAACTCTGTTGTCCTTGTCTGCTTGTGGCCCTGACCTTGGCTTATTCCTTTACTATCCCTATCCTCCTGTTGCCTACTATGAGTGTGAGCTGGGGGACCCTGGGGGTCACGACCTGGAGTCAGTTGCAGCCCAGTCCATCATCACCTCTAGAGGCTCTGGTGAACACCTGCTGGCTCTTAGACTCCGCACCCCAGGGAATCCTACGCTCTAAACCCAGTGGGATCAGTGTTGGTGTCCCAGCGGCCCTGCCTTCCTTACCACCTGGACTCCCATCCGCAGCAGTCAGCCGTAGGGTCCACTGCCTTGTGGTGCACTCCTGATCCCAACGGTGTGCATCTGTCACCCAGCCTCTAGATGACCTGACAATCGGTCCCTACCCTCAAGGAGCTTACAATCTAAGGTTTCTAACTCACATTCATATACTAGGGCCAATTTAGACAGAAGCCAATTAACCAACCAGCATGTCTTTGCAGTGTGGGAGGAAACCAGAGTACCCAGAGGAAACCCATGCAGGCACAGGGAGAACATGCAAACTCCAGGGAGGTAGTGTCGTGGTTGGGATTTGAACCAGCGACCTTTTTTACTGCTCGGTGAGAGTGCTACCCACTACACCACTGTGCCACCCAACAATGGGGATTTGTTGTGTCAGCCCCCTCACTATAAAAAGATGGGATCCCATCAGCCTTTTATCGGTGTTTGTTGGATTCGTTTTTTGTTTTTTTTATTAAATCTTTTTATGAAATTGTTTGGAGTAGTTTAGGGATAGTTGATTGTCTGAGCACCAGGGTTGGCTCAGCCAACCTCGGCACTACCTAGATGTGAAGGTAAGTACAGCGCTGCGCCAAAAATTACACAAATGTATATACCAATTAGCAGCTAACACACCTATAGACTTAGGTTGATGTTCAAAGAATAAAAATAAAAAAGTGTATCGCTATATACATTGAACAAAAAAACGTGCCTAGAGGCATTGAAATAAAACCTGAACAACCCTTATAGACAAAGGTATAGATAGTGAAACAAAGTGACACTATATGATTCAACACATCAATATGAAATACAATATGAAAAATAGTGACCAAAAAATAATGACCAAAAAATACAGTAAATCTGAAAAACTGTGAAAGTATGGCAGATCAGCCACTCAAATTCATATATAGAGTCCAAAATAGAAATAAATAATAAACTTGTGAAAAAAAAGGGAGAAAACCACCACCGAAAGTCTATGGGGGTTATGTGTTTGGAAATGGTGGAAAATTACTTCCAACTTCACACGAAAATGAAATTTGTCACATCCAACAGGTTAGTGGATAACGGAGGGACCACAGGTGCACAAGGGATCTAGATGGGTGGCAGTACCATCACCGAAACATCAGGAGGCTTACCGGAACTTTTTGACTTGAAAAGACCTACGTCTTACAAGTCAAAAAGGCTTGTTGACCAAACGGTCTGGACAGGGTACTCGTCATCAATCTCCAGCTCGCGATAAAAAGAGGGGTATCAGCAAAGCTTTCCGCGTCCACCAAATATTTCGGAGATCAAAACAGCTCAAAAATGGTCAAATAGCGGTAATCGTGAGGGATCCACCCGACATGTTTCAGCTACACAGCCGTCATCTGGGGTGACAGATCCCCAGATGACGGCTGTGTAGCTGAAACATGTCGGGTGGATCCCTCACGATTACCGCTATTTGACCATTTTTGAGCTGTTTTGATCTCCGAAATATTTGGTGGACGCGGAAAGCTTTGCTGATACCCCTCTTTTTATCGCGAGCTGGAGATTGATGACGAGTACCCTGTCCAGACCGGTTGGTCAACAAGCCTTTTTGACTTGTAAGACGTAGGTCTTTTCAAGTCAAAAAGTTCCGGTAAGCCTCCTGATGTTTCGGTGATGGTACTACCACCCATCTAGATCCCTTGTGCACCTGTGGTCCCTAAAAAATGTGCGTGGGGGTTTCTATATGGTGCTATACTGTGCTAACTTACTGTGGATTGCAGTGTGGTGGGCTACATATTCTTTTGTGTTCATAGTTCAGAGACCCAAAAGTCCTTTTAGGGATACCTTTTTTTGTGAGTAGTCTTTTTTCACATTTAGCTATATTTTTTAATTTTCAGGTAGGGTAAAAAATTGGTTTGGGGTTTAGTGGGAGGTTTTGATTTGTGGATGGTATGTTTTATTTTTATCTGCTAGGACTTTTCTTTTTGTTAATTTCAGGGCCTGCAGCATACACTTATTGCAAACACAAGCAAATCTGCTCCAAGGCAGCAAGAGACAGTGATGTCCCAGCAGCTGCAACTTACTGCAAAGGGAGCTCCATCCATGAGAAGGGAGTGGATGATGAGGTGGCAAAGCATATGTGAATACTACCAACTGGAGAGTAGGAAATTTTGCAGACGGGGCAAAACAGCAAAGAGGGAGAATTTTGTTCGGGGGCAGGGTCAGCTTGCAGAGGTTTGGAAGGAGCAGTCATCTAAATCCCTCTGGCAGCCATTTCCCACAGGCACAGTGCACTGCTTCCTACCAGGGGACAATGGATAGAACAGGTAATTCTACGATAAGTAAAGAAAAATTGACCTACCTACATAGAAAAGCCCCTAAACAATTCTTCTCTATTTGGCAGCCATGGTTAGATGTTCCAAGCCTTGCACCACATCAACTAGTGTTGAATAGATTATTGGAGGGATGAGACATATTAGGTGAAGAAAGATGATGGTATGATGATGTTGATATGCACGACTGTTTTTCTATTCCGCAAATGTTCACAAGTTAATAATAGTTTGTTGTTTCTCCCTTTATTTTTGTTTCCCTTCTATTTTCTTTTTTAATTGTAGAATCTATTTTCTCACTAAATTTTATACAGCTGCAAAAAATTGTTTTACTTACAGAAAAAAACATGCATATTTCTTTTGTATAACATCTGGACATTATGTATAACTTTTGTCGGACAGTTCCACAGAGGTTCTGTACTGGGGCGTTTTTTGTAATATTTCACAAAGTAAAGAGAGGCCCGGAGTAATGCCGCAGGTATCAGCGGAGGGCCGGCATGACAGGAGTTAACAGGGCGGAGTCAAGGTGGGAAAGATAGGCAACTTGGGGCTGGCAGCTTCGTGGGTATGGGGTGAAGCTGTATAAGATTGAGCAGAAAGAGGAAGAGGAGGGGCCAGTCGATACGAGGAGCCATGAGGTTAAAGTGGATGTAAACCCAATGTCATCCTTTCTAAACTACTGCCATAGGGGTTATCTATAAGGATATACATGCCTCCTGCATGTATCCTTACCTGTCAAATGTCTCCCCTCTGTCTGTTATTAGACCCGAAAAACTGCAGATTCTGTGGGTGGGTCTGTTGTCTGGAGCTCGGTGGGTGGAGTCGTGATGTCAGTAGACTCCCCGCCAACCTCTACACTCCCCTTGTCAATATGCATTTTCTCCTGTGTATTTCTAACACTGAACTTCTGTTGAACTTCTGCTATGATTTCTAACATCCAGTGAAAAGACAGGAAAGTAATCACATGACTTCAGCATGCCAAATCGTGCTGAGGTGTGGAACAGCCAATCCTTGCAGAGCTGCTGAAGAAAGGAGTGGGGGTGGGAACTAAAAAATAATGCCTGTGTCTTAGGCTAGTGCATGAGAAGTAAATCACCTGTCACTCACAGCAGGGGGGAGGATTTGACAAAGTTTTTCTCAGTTTGTCAAGATTTTTCTCACTGAACAATAAAAGAGGATTGCTCAGAGATGGATTAACTCTGTTTGGCAAGACTGGGCTCAAATGATAGGAAATCTTATACTCTACAGTATGATATAAAAAAAATAATTTCGGGTTTACATCCACTTTAAGGAGCTTCTTCCTTCCCTGCGGTCGCTTCTTCCTTCGCTGTCTGCCGCTCTGATCTTTCCGGCCGAGTTATGGCAGACGTGGATCGGCTACTACAGCAACTGCGGGCCGCAGCGGCGGTGCACGGCACCGACTGGCTGCATGCCCTGGTCGGGGGTTTGCTGATGGGAGCCGTAGAAGGGGGGGATGTCCATGCAACCCCTGCTGTATCTCCGGCTCAGCCCGGATGTTTCTCTCAGGGTCCAGCATCACACTAGGAGCCCCATGGAGCAGGCCTCCAGGGACCCTCTGGCGCCCGCACGCAAACGCCGGTCCCAGGCGGTGGCGGCAAGGCCAGGGAGGAATCCTCTACCTAGGCGGGACTCGCGGGATGGGTCGGGGGGTCTCCCGTGGCTCATTCCTCCTTGGTGGGTCAGGTGCACAGTGCGGAGCCCAGGTCTGGTCTGGGGCCAACCGGGCGGCTCAGCAGGTGAGAGCTCAGTCCTCGGGAACTGGCCTGGTGCCTGGAATGTCCCTCCCATCCCGGAGCATGCGGGGGTGCCAGATGTCAGATGGCGGCGGTGCAGCTGTGGGTGTCCGGGGTCGGCCTGCGAGAAGTGCAGGGAGAGCGGCTTTGTTCCTACTGACCGGGGTGAGTGCCCACCTTGTCAGTGATGGCGAACAGCTTGGGCCTTCCTGTAGACTGGCGGGTAGTGACATCACGGGCGGCCGCAGCGGCGTTCAGCAGCCTTCGGGTGTTACGGGCCAGGGCAGTGTTGGAGATCGTGAGGACGCTCCTTTGTTCGAGGGGGAGCTGGAAGACGGGAGCGAGGATGAGTCCGTTGAGGTGCCGGCATCTAAGGAGAGTGTGGCGATGGCTCATGGAGGTCCACTTCCGCGGCCGCCTGGTAAACGGTTGGGTGACCAACCCTCCTCGTCTTCTGTGTGTGTGCCTGGGGGAACAAGTGCTGGGGGGTGCATGGTGTGTCTATGTTAGGGACGGGGGGGTATTGGATTCTGGGGGAGTGAGGACGAGTCCGTTGAGGTGCCGGCATCTATGGAGAGTG
Source organism: Aquarana catesbeiana (assembly GCF_042186555.1). Lineage (NCBI taxonomy): Eukaryota > Metazoa > Chordata > Amphibia > Anura > Ranidae > Aquarana > Aquarana catesbeiana. The sequence goes on from NC_133324.1 coordinate 393,703,904, forward strand.
TGGCGATGGCTCGTGGAGGTCCACTTCTGCGGCAGCCTGGTAAGTGGCCAGGTGGCCAATCCTCTTTGTCTTCTGTGTGTGCCTGGGGGAACGAGTGCTGGGGGGGTGCATGGTGTGTCTGTGTTAGGGATAGGGGGGTGTTGGATTCTGGGAGGTCAGGGTCGCAGGATCTGGCCCAGTTACTGGCGGGTTTGAGAGACGTCTTGGGACGGCTGACTCCGATACTGGGTGCCGGGTAGCCCACGGCGGCTTGTGTTCCCCATTCGGATTCGGGCGCTAGTGGACCGGGGCCTTTGGCGGGTTGGTACAGTGTCCATCTCGCCGTCAGCAGCTGTGGGGGGCGCCTCCTGCCCCGAGAGTGGGGGTGGCACAGGTGACGGGAGCAGGGGAGGTGAGTGCAGCGGACGGCGGTCAAGGTAAGATGCTGAAAAAGGAGGTGGGCCGAGTGCGTTTGGCGGACTCGGCCAAATGTGAGGTGTATGTTTGTTTCAAGGGGCCGCTGGAAGCACACCTCAAGCAGGAAGTCCAGGAAAAAATATAGCGAGGTGAGTATGTCGAGATTTTTTCCCTTCTTCCGCTGGAGAAATTTAATTTGGACAGAGGTAAGTTGGATGACAGCAAGAAGGAGGAGGAGGAGAAGAGGAGATACAGGCTCATTCCCCGATCGTTTGCAAATTGGCTTTAAGCGTTTGCAATTTTAGCTAGTGTGGTGGAGGAAAGAGCGCCGGAAAATTGCTCCGCTCTCTTTTGTTATCTCGATGTGATCGGGGAAGCTCACCGAGTTTATGGGGGTCTGGCCTGGCTCCGGTACGATGAGCAGTTCCGTCAGTGAAAGGCTGTACATCCGTCGTTGCGCTGGGACCACAAAGACATTAGTCTTTGGATGTGGCTCATGACTTCGATGCGGGCTGAAAATAAGTTTTTTCAGGCGGAGGCCAGCAGATCTTCTTCCTCTGGACAGTTGGCTACCAAACGGAAAGGGTGCTGTTGGGCTTTCAAAGAGGGGACTTGCAAGTTCGGCACAACGTGCAAGTTTAAACACGAGTGCTCCGGCTGTGGGGGCTCCCATACCCTCAATAGATGTACACAACAAGGCAAGGGTGGAAAAGGGGAGCTTGCGGGAAAAAGAGAGGACTCTGGTGAGCATAGCAAGGATGCGTTCGTTTATAGGTAGGTATCCTCGGAAGGAGGTGTAACTGCTGGCTTCAGGATTCGCCGAGGGTTTTCGGATTCCGTGTAGACTTACACCCCCCCCACGGCCTGCGGATAATTTGAAGTCGGCGTTGGCCTATCCAGAAGTGGTGTCTGCGAAATTAGCAAAGGAGGTGGAGCTGGGCCGCATGGCAGGTCCCTTTGCCTCTTCGCCGCTGGATAATTTGGTGGTTTCTCCTTTGGGGGTGGTTCCCAAGAAGGAACCCAAGAAGTTTAGGTTGATTCATCATTTGTCCTATCCCAGGGGGGGATTGGTTAACGAGTTCATAGATCCAGACCTGTGTTCAGTTTCATACACTTCCTTCGATGCGGTGGTGCGTTGGGTTCAAGCTCATGGACGGGGGGCTTTATTGGCAAAAACGGATATTGAATCCGCTTTTCGGTTGTTGCCGGTATATCCCGATAGTTTTCATTTGTTGGGTTGCAAGTGGCAGGGGTCCTACTTTATAGATCAGTGTTCACCCATGGGGTGCTCCATTTCGTGTTCCTTGTTTGAAACTTTTAGTTCGTTCTTCGAGCGGGTGGTCCGGGAGGTGTCTGGCCTCCTGTTGGTCATCCACTACTTGGATGATTTTTTGTGTGTGGGGCCGGCCAAGTCTAATCAGTGTAGGATTTTGTTGGCTACTGTTCAGCACATGGCGGAACGTTCTGGCGCTCCGCTGGCAGCAGACAAAATGGAAGGACCGGTTACGGCCTTGTGTTTCCTCGGGAATTTGATTGATACTGTGGCCATGGAATGTCGCTTCTGCCGAAGACAAGTTGCAGACTTGCGGGTGGCGGTTGTTTCTGCGCAGGGGGCTGGCAAGTTGACCCTGCGTCGGCTTCAGTTGCTTCTGGGGAAGCTCAACTTTGCTTGTCGAATCATGCCGATGGGCAGAGTTCTTAACCGCCAGCTGGCGGCAGCTACAGCGGGGGTTCTGGCTCTGGGGCATCACATTCGCTTGACTCGGGACCATAAAGCTGACCTGGGGGTTTGGGAATCCTTTTTGGATTCTTATAATGGCAGGTCGGTGTGGATGTCAGAAGCCATGTCCAGTTTTGACTTAGAGTTGTTCACTGACGCCACGGGATTGGCAGGTTATGGGACATATTTTGGGGGGCAGTGGAGTGCGGGCCCATGGCCGTTGGAATGGCGGGGGGCTGGGTTTACTCGAAATTTGGCACTCTTTGAACTGTTTCCGATTGTGGAGCTCTGGGGGTCTCAGTTGTGTAACAAGAAGATCCGCTTTAATTGTGATAACATGGCCGTTGTGCAGGCTATTTCATTTTTTGGCTCCAGAAGCGGCACAACCTTGTCCAGCACGGCTGTGGCGGATTGCCTTGGAGTGACTGCGGCGCAGATTCGACAGTCGTGAATGATTTAATGTTTAAGTTGATGGGTCGCAAGGATTGCACCAAAAACTTTTTGATGCGGCAAGTGGTTAAAGGCTACCGCCGGGGGCGTCGGTCAGTGGATTGTCGCTGCCCGGTGTCCTTTGAGTTGTTGGGTTCGTTGTTCCGGGTGCTGCCGGGAGTGTGTTCGTCGAACTATGAGGCCCTTTTCCTTGGCATTTTTTGGGGCGCTGAGTATCGGGGAATTGGTTTCTTCTTCAAAAAACGGGTCTGATGGATTGCAGTCAGTTGACGTGCAATGCAGCAGTGTTTTGGTGGTTTTTTGGATCAGAAGATCCAAGACTGACCAGGCTGGGCGGGGGGTTTGGGTGGAGTTGTTTGGTGTTGACGGGTCCCCGGTTTGCCCGGTGCAGGTGGTTTCTCATTTCCTGGAGTCCCGCTCAACTGGGCCAGGACCACTTCTGTTGCATGTGGATGGTTTGGTCTTGTCTAGGTATCAGTTCACGGCAGTGTTCAGAAAATGTCTGGGGGTGTTGAGGTTTTGTCCGTCGGACTTTGCACCTCACTCTTTTCGTATTGGGGCTGCTACAGAGGCAGCGCGATGGGGTTTGAGTGAAGGGGCTTTACGGCGCATTGGTAGGTGGGAATCTCGGCGTTACCGCCTGTATGTTCATCCTCAGTTACTATGAGTGAGTTATTTATGTGGGGTTGTGGTGGGATGTATGCTGTCCTGTTTGTCCCCTCTGTTATGGTTAGGGGGAGGATGGTTTGGCGTCTTGATGCTATGTATGTGGTGTGTTGTTTTTTCTTTTCAGAAAGGGGCTCCTGTCTGATTTGGATAATGGGACACTCTTATGTCCACTGGGGAGTGAGAAGAACTGACGTTCGGCCTGACGGACGTCAATTGGGCATTCTCAGGGAGGAGGCAGTTGTCCGGTGGATCGGGATACCCAGTCTTTTGTGGAGCCGAATAGTTCCGGAGTTCGAGTGCTATGCTCGGCTGGACAGGCCCCCCAATGTGTTGGTGGTACATGCTGGGGGGAATGATTTGGGGCCATGGTCTATGCGGGAGCTAATACGGGACATAAAATTTGATTTTTGCGGCTGCGCATGGATTACCCGGACTTGCTCATAGCCTGGTCTGACATGGTAGCCCATACGCAATGGAGGTGGGCCAGGTCGGTGGTGGGCATCAACAGGGCAAGGGTCAAAATTAATCGGGAGGTGGCCAGATTTTTGATGAGGAATGGGGGTTTAGCGGTGCGACACCATAAGCTGTAGGGGGAGCCCTGGAGATATTTACGTGGGAACGGTGTGCATTTGAACGACGTTGGGATTGACATGTGGTGTCTTGGTTTGGAGGAGGGTTTACAGAGGGCCCTGAGGGTGTGGAGGTCCGCTTAAACCTAAGGTGTCAGGTTTGAGTGGTGGTGGCGGGCTGCAAGGTCCTTGTTAGGTCATATGGGCACCCAAAAGGCTTGGTTTAGGGACCTGTCTGAGGTACGGCTCCCAGTTGGTATATGGGTACCTGCTAGTTGTCTCTGAGTCGGAGGTTTTCACGACTGGACGCCTGAGAAGTGACTAGCAGGTACAGTTATGGGTTATGCTTATTGGACCTTGTGCCCCATTGTGTGATAAAACTGGATGCATATATTAAAAAGGTTATTATGTTATTATTATATTAATTATTGAGAATTATATATTTGGTTAATAAAATGGCTGCTATGGCCAATTCACTCCATCTAAGTGTTGTGTGGTCATTAGAGAGAGGGATGGGGTTATTGGATAGCCGGATAAGCCGCAGTTAACCTCCCTGGTGGTATGATTATTTCAGATTGTTGCGTCTCAAAGCGGTACAATTATTTTGCATAGAAATTGGCGTTTTATATTGTAGGCCTTTAATTCTTAGCAATAACACACTTAAATCTGTCCACTAGTAAAGGCTAGTAAATATCACGGTATGATGAAGTTTGAAACACAAAATTTATAAATGATATTATTATAAATAAATATAAATAATTATAAAAAATAATATTAAAATAATAATAAAATAAATTTCCCCACGATTCACTATCGCTCAGTTCTGCAGCTTTGTGGGGATGGGGTGGAGCTGTATAGGTTTGGGCAGGAAGAGGAGGGGCCAATCGACACGAGGAGCCGTGAGGGTAAGGAGCTTCCCACCCACCCGCCCTACGATTGGGGGAGCTTTGTGTGCTGGTATGGTGGAGGTTGCACGACCACAGGGTTAGGTGGACATTTAGGCGGGCTGCAAGTTCCTTGTTAGGTCATATGGGCACCTAAAAGGCATGGTTTAGGGACCCGTCTGAGGTATGGTTCCCAGTTGGTATATGGGTACCTGCTAGTTGTCTCTGAGTCGGAGGTTTTCGTGACTGGAGGCCTGAGAAGGGACTAGCAGGTACAGTTATGGGTTATGCCTATTAGACCTTGTGCCCACATTGTTGTGATAAAACTGGATGTATATATTAAAAAGGTTATTATGTTGTTATTATTATGTTAATTATTGAGATTTATATATTTGGTAATAAAATGGCTGCTATGGCCAATTCACTAAGTGTTGTGTGGTCATTAGAGGGAGGGATGGGGTTATTGGATAGCAGGATAAGCCGCAGTTAATACCATAGTCATGTAAAACACATATTTGATGCAGTCTGTTAAAATGTCATGTTCTTTCACAATAAAAACTATTTTCTGATTTAGAAAAAGAATTAGCGGACCTCCAGCTGTTGCAGAATTACAAGCCCCATGAGGCATAGCAAGACTCTGACAGCCACAAGCAGAACACCCAGGCAGAGGCATGATGGGACTTGTAGTTTTGCAACAGCTAGAGGTCCGCTAATTGCATATCCCTGTCCTACACCTACACCAAACCTTTGTCTCCAGCATCTTTCCGAAGGCAGGTGTCTTTTCTGCAGCTGCTGGAGTGGGAAAAAAACAAAAACCCCATGCCCAGAATCTTATGCCACGTACACACGGGCAGACTTTTCGACCGGACTGGTCCAACGGTCTATCTGGCGGACTTTCGGCGGACTTCCGACGGACTTTCCCAACGAACGGACTTGCCTACACACGATCACACCAAAGTCCGACGGATTCGTACGTGATGACGTACGACTGGACTAAAATAAGGAAGTTGATAGCCAGTAGCCAATAGCTGCCCTAGCGTCGGTTTTTGTCCATCGGACTAGCATACAGACGAGCAGACTGTCGGAAAGATTGAAACATGTTCCAAATCTAAAGTCCTTCAGATATTTGACCGGAAAGGTCTGCTGCAGGTCCGATGAAGCCCACACATGGTCGAATTGTCTGTCAGACCAGTCCGGTCGAAAAGTCCGCTCATGTGTACACGGCATTAGAGTTTTAAAATTGCTGGCTTTGAAGCTGCTCTCATTCCAGGTTGTAAAATCAACCCTATTTCCACTCCCAGGCCACTTCAAGTATTCCACACTTTACCACCAAGTGTGTGGAATACCTGCCCCTCTGTAGCAATGTGCAAGCTGGTGGGAGAAATCACAGAATAGAGCAAGTAAAACAGGTATTTGATCCATCTGACTGTCTGAATACCAGTATCAATATTTCAAGATATAGGTCACCACAAAGGTAAGTATATTCCCTCTTGTTTTAACAGGTGAGCTACTGGTGTACAAGTGAACCTGTGTTTGCAGGGTCACGTCAGGGTGCTCTTCCACTGTTTTTTTTTTTTTTTTTTAATAGCAGATTTGCCTTTTAAAACAACTGGTCAGTTCCAAAATCAAATCATTTTATTGTGCAAGGAACAATAAAAAAAAAATTAATAGCATGACTTCTTACATACTGATCAATCTACATCAAGCATGCCAGGTTCGCTTTAATTAAGGTTTGTTGACCAGAGGTAAATCTAAGTGATAACCTACATACCTAAATCTAAAAAAGACCAAATTGGAGGCAATAAATGTCCTGAATATAAACACACTTATTTTCTTTGTGCTTTGGGCCATACTGCATAGAAGCTTCCAGAGTTAAATTCCAGAACAAGGCGGCATTCTTCAAAACTGCTGTAGTGAAACTTATGAGACCTGATAGACTTTTTATTGAAGTAGTTGATGCATAAAAAAAAAATCAAGCATATGAAGTTGGATAAACAGTAAAACAGGAGTATGAAAACACTTGGAATGCATACAACTCAGTTTGGTGAATAACCTATTAATAACAAAATGCTAATGGTCAGCTTTAATTATTTCATAATAATTTTAGACAGCCATGAAATATGGAGGTAAATGTATAATAATACTTCTAGGGAAACATCAAAACATGAAAACTGGGACAAGGCACTGCTATGACCACTTAGTAAGTATTCTCCTTCCTCTTGAATTTCCTCTTGAAACAAGATTAAAAAAAAAAAAGGAATATAAGGGGAAACAGATGTGCTGTCCATAACACAAATCAGGTATTTGTTCAATTGCCAACCTTCCAGTAGAAAAATAACTGAATTTGATTGGCTGCTATTAGGTTTTCTGTTTAACCCCAAATCTCAAAATAAAGCCTTTTTAAAAGTTAAACTTCAGTGCAGTATTTTTATGATTTTGTCAGATTGAGGAATGCTTAGAACTTTTTAATTTTTTTTTTTAATTATTATTTCTTGGACAGGACAATAGATTCCACCTCACTTCCTATCCCAGTGACAAGTTTTGAATTTCACCTCACTTACTGTCCTGATGAGAATAGTTACATTCTGTGTGTAGTAATGCTTACTTATTTCTAGTTCACAGTTGGAGTTTATCAGTTGTGCTGTAACTAGATTTCGGTCTGATTATTGTATAGTAGTATACACTAGTTCATAGTATCATAGTCATAGTAGGTAAGGTCAAATAAAGACAATAGTCCATACAGTTCAACCTGTATAGGCGTGTGTGTGTCAGTGTCTTTAATTATTTCCCATATCCCTGTATGTCGTGTTCCTTAAGATGCACATCTAAGAGTCTCTTAAAACTATCAATACTCCCCGCAGTCACCACCAATTGTGGAAGAGAGTTCCACATCCTTATTGCCCTGGCAGTGAAAACCCCCCTGTGCAGTTTAAGGTTAAACCGCTTCTCCTCCAATCTCAATGTGTCGTCCTGTGTCCTCTTACACTCCTTGAAACTGCATAGTTTTTTTCCTATGCTGGGATCTCCATTGAGGTATTTGTAAATCGCTATTAAATCTCCTAAAATAAATTTAGTGTTTGCAGTCTGTCCTTGTAATTGCGGCCCTCCAGTCCCCTTATTAGTTTTGCTGCCCTTCTTTGGACTCTCTCCAGTTCCAGCACATCCCTTCTGAGGACTGGTGACCAGAACTGGACAGAATACTTCAGATGTGGTCTAACCAATGTTTTATAAAGTGGTAGGATTATAGTTTTATCCCTGGAGTATATCCCTTTTTTATGCATGCAAATTTTCTGCCGGCTTTGGTAGCTACAGCTTGACATTGCATGCTATTGCTCAATCTGTCATCTACTAGGTCCCCCAGATCTTTCTTCATAATTGATTCCCCCATCGGTTCTCCCCCTAGTGAGTAGTTTGCATTTATGTTTTTTTCCCCCAAGTGCATTACCTTACATTTTTACACATTAAACCTCATTTGCCATGTAGTTGCCCACTCCATTATTTTGTTCAGGTCTTACTGTAAAATTTCTATATCTTGATGTGAAGTTATTGCCCTGCTTAATTTTGTGTCGTCGGCATAAACTGAGAAAAAAACTAGTTCTACGATAAGATACTAGGGATATTGATGAGTGAAACCATTTGTGCAAAGTGGAACTTGCAGTGAATCCAGATGGTTTGCTGTGCGTCAATTCACTCCACTATAAAATTGTTTCAAAGGACCACTTACCTGTTCTCTCAACAGTGACAACAGGCCCCTCAGAACAGAAACAGTGGAGTTGATTTACTAAAACTGGAGAGTGCAAAATTTGGTGCAGCTGTGCATGGTAGCCAATCAGCTTCTAACTTCAGCTTGTTCAATTAAGCTTTAACAAAAAAAAACTATTCTGGGGGCAGGAGGCGGAGCCTAGCGGAGCAGACATGCATTGTTAGAGCTCCACACCGCTGAGGAGAGAAGAGAAGGACAAAGCGGAGCCTGCAGGCTCAAAAGGTATCCATTTGAACCTTTTTGCCCCTGGGAACAAACTGTGAAAGTTTGGGCAGGAAATATGGTACTGGGAGGAAACCGTGGCAGAAATAAAAATCACCTCACAAAGAGCTCACAGGCACTCACTGCAGCTGAAGCAGCTCCAGTCACCTCACAAGATACAGCATCAGGGCGCTCTCACAGACAGAAAATGTCACAGCAAGACTCTCCATTTGAGTCAGATACAGAACAAATCCTCTCACAAACTTCTCCACAAGCCTCCTCAGCATCCCCAGTAATATTATTACAATTTGAAAAGATGCTTCATAAGGCTTTAAAACAAACCTCAGACCAAATAACAAAAAGCCTAACCAAAGAAATAAGAGAGCTGGGTAACCGCACCGCAGCCCTAGAAATAAAAGTGGATGAAATTGAAATTACAACCCAAGAAAATATAACAGAATTGGAACAATTAAAAAAAGAGAATTTAATACTTCAAACTAAGCTCGAAGATTACGAAAATAGAGCCAGACGTTCAAACTTGCGCATAAGGGGAATACCTGAAACTGTGACAGACCTGCAATCTACTATTACTGCTCTATTACAAGAACTAAAGCCAGATATCCCTATTGAACGTTTAGAACTGGACAGAGTACACAGAGCCCTCACAGCAAAAAAGAAAGATGGACCCCCACGTGATATAATCACAAAATTTCATTATTACAGAACGAAAGAACAAATACTAATTGCTGCAAGAGAAAAAAAGGAACTTAATTTTCAAGGGCACAATTATCAAATTTTTGCTGACCTATCCCAACTTACTATTACTAAAAGACGATCCATGAAACCCCAACTAATGGAACTGCAACGCCACAACATTATGTATCAATGGGGCTTCCCCTTTTCAGTCAGATTTAACTACCAAGGTACAATTTACAGAAGCAGATCAGCAGATGAACTACAACAAACCCTTTTAAAATTAAATCTGACAGAACCCACAAGCAGCAACACTCCCACATGCAGAAGAATGGCGTCATCTTCACCTTCAGGCAGCACCCAGAAAATTCCAGAACAAAATGGGAATCATCATTCTCACAAAAGAGGCCATTATGCCACATCATCCATGGACCAAGAAGATTCAATGGACTGACATCCTAATTCCTGATATCTCTTCATTTATTATACTAAGAGATGGTTCTCTATAAAAAAACCTATATTTATAACTGAATGTAACAGCATTCTGATAATCACACACTGTGTGGGATCATGTTACATTCCAGTTATATTTCTTATTACTTCTGATTCATATAGCCTTAGAATATATAAGTGAAATAAGGAAATTCTTGTTCAGTTATATATTATCAGGTAATAACAATAGATTTATTACTTTTTAGGACAAATATGTTCAATAATCCAGAAGTAATGGAAGCTTTTTCTTTCTTTTCTTAAAACAAATATATTATTACCTAACTAGTTCCTAGAATTATGTTTTTGTTTATTCTAATCTGAAGCAATACAACCTCAATTTTATGAGTTAACATATCTAAACAGTTGCATATGAATAAAATATGTAATTGTTTACTCTAAAAGGGTTAAAATCCCAAAATAATTCAAACTATCTTCATCAATACCAAAGTTATTAACAGTACCTTTCTAACTGAATTATTTAGCCTAGGGCAAGACTAACCATATACAACCACCCTGGAATAAATAATTTCAACAAAAACTATATTCTGCACTCCAATTAATGAAACATAATTTTGATGTCTTTTGACATAGCACTTCTCTCCTGTAAGCGAAAGATCCGTGTACCCCCATTAGCCCTCCTCATTCTCCCAACCATATTATGTGGGAGTGTGACGAAGGCACTTATTCCCCTGAGAGAGATATTTATTCTCTTTCACGGGTAAATTGTGATTACTTGCAAAAAATTATTTATACAATGTATCATCTAATCTCATATGTTTTTTGTTTACTCTTTACTCCAGAATTCACTGGTTTCTTTTCTATCTATTCGTCTCTTCAGTCCACACAGGTTGATCTGCGCAGTCAGCTCTGCATAACAAAAAGTAAGTCAAAACTATTTGATCTATTGCCATGGCACCACTGAATATACTTTCCCTGAATGTTCAGGGAATAAATGTCCCTCAAAAAAGGACCAAAGCCTTCCGTACTTTCCATAACAAGAAGGCTCACATAGTATGCCTCCAAGAAACACACTTCACCAAAGATTCTACTCCAAAATATATTTCTCCTTTTTATCAACAAATTTACACGGCTTCTGCCTGTACCAAACAAAGGGGAACTCTAATTGCATTTCACCGATCCACACCATTCACCTTATCATCAGAAATTAAAGACCCAGAAGGTAGATACCTGATACTCATGGGTTATATAATGGATACAGCAATCACGGTGATTTCCTACTACGCTCCTAACAAACAACCTACACCATTCCTCTCACATATATTACAAGTGATTAATACACACAAAATAGGAACAGTGATAATGTGTGGGGATTCGAACCAGGTCCTCCTCCCATTTCTAGATAAATCACCTTTTACACCATCCAAAATAACCTCTAGATTACCTTTTTCTCAACTTCTTTCCAAATACAATCTGGTAGATTCGTGGAGAGAAAGTAACCCAATGAAAAAGAAATTCACTTATTTCTCGCACCCTCATCAAACATTTACCAGAATAGATCATATTTTTCTAACAATAGGAATGATACCAGAAATTATTGCATCAGATATAATTCCGATTCCGTGGTCTGACCATAATGCAGTATACACTACTATAGCCTCAGCCATACCAAAAGCGCATGACCCAACGTGGTACTTACCGGACATAATGCTCAAACACCCACTACATCAGATGGCCATTGAACAAGCTTTAAAGGAATACATATCAATTAATAATACAACAGACATCTCCCCAATAACAATGTGGGAAGCTCATAAGCCTGTCTTGCGTGGTACAATACAAAGACAAATGGCACTATTTAAACGGGAACGCAAAAATCTAGCAAAAAAACTAGAACTCAATTTTAATGTAGCCTACATATCATTTCAAGATAATCCATCTCAGAGTACAAAATCTCATCTGGAAAAATCTAGATTGGAATACGATCTATTTCTCACTGAGTCAGTTGATAAATCCCTCAAACGCTCCAAACACAATTTCTACATGAATACAAACAAACCAGGTACATATTTGGCTCGGGCATTAAATTCAACTAACAAATCTTTCAAACCAATACGTTTGAAATTATCAAAAAATGTTTACACTTGTAATCCAGTTAAAATAGTCCATAAATTTCACTCACATCTCGCAACTTTATATAAGACAAACAATGAATTTAATCCTACAGAGGCTGAATCCTTCTTCTCAAAAATAACCTTACCTGAGTTATCTCAGAATCAAAAAAGCAGTTTGGATGAGCCTATAACTATAGATGAAGTTGCTAACGCCATAAGAGACCTAAAACTTAACAAAAGACCAGGCCCAGACGGCTACTCGGCTTTATACTATAAAACATTCTCAGAAATACTTTCTCCCATTCTCACTGAAACGTTTAACAAACTTCTAGATGGACATTCTTTTCGGCAAGAAACACTAATGGCAATTGTTTGTATGATCCCAAAACCCCTTTCTGATGATACTTCCTGTGTGAATTATCGGCCTATCTCTCTGTTAAACCTCGATATTAAATTATTAGCAAAAATAATAGCAAAACGCCTTAATAGCATTATAGGAAAATTAATACATAGAGATCAAGTAGGCTTCATGCCAAATAGACAGGCAGGCGATAATATACGCAGGGCAGTGTTATTGGCACATATTGCTAAAAAACGGAAAATCCCTTTATGTTTTCTATCTCTCGATATTAAGAGGGCATTTGACACAGTATCCTGGCAATATATGCAATATTCATTACAAAAATGGGGTTTTGGACCCCACTTTTTAACATGGATCAAAGCATTATATAACAAACCCAAAGCCTATATAAAATATGCTGGATACAAATCTGAAGCCTTTAATATCGAAAGAGGTACCCGACAGGGTTGCCCATTATCTCCCTTATTATTTGCCCTTATACTCGAACCCATGGCCCAATACATCAGAACAAACCAAACTATAACTGGCATTGAAGTAGGAGGTATTACACACAAATTATGTATATTTGCAGACGATATATTACTTTTTCTATCATCACCACAGGTCTCTGGTCCTAACTTAATACCAGCTCTTGATGGATTTGCAGCCCTATCTGGCCTTATGATTAATCCTAAGAAATGCCTAATGCTTAATATTTCACTCACAAACATGGAATTGATCCCGGCTAGGGCTGCACTCCCATTCACATGGGCAGAAAAATCAATCCCATATCTTGGAATTCATTTAACAGCATCTCATTCTGACTTATTCTCAACCAATTATCCTCCTGTATTAAGACAGATCACAAATCTAATAAAACAATGGTCGCAACTTCCTTTATCCTGGATAGGAAAGATTAATGCAATCAAAATGACTATTCTACCCAAATTGCTTTATCTATTCAGAGTCCTCCCTATTCCAATTCCTTCCTATTTTTTGAGAATAGTACAAAAAAGAGCAACTTCATTTATATGGGGCTCTTCTAAACCACGTATACCTATACACACACTACATCTTCCCAAAAATAAAGGAGGCCTGGGATACCCTAATTTTACTAACTACTACAGAGCAACACTTTTCGGCCAGTCTGTCCAAATACCATGCAAAACAGGAAATCCCATTATGGGTATTTATAGAGGCTTCAGAAAATGACCCACTATTAATATCAAATTTATTATGGCTTGATCCTAAAGACCGCTTTAAAATTCATAATCCCATAACTAAACACTTCTTATCTCTCTGGGATAAACTAAAAACCAAATATCAGTTACAATCTCCACACAATCCTCTCCTTTCTTTTATCAGAAATCTGGCCTTTTATCCGGCATGGATCTACCCAAATTCTTTTAAAGCTTGGACAACATCAGGCATTCAGACACTAAATGACTTCATAGCATCTAAATCATTCCTTTCATTCCCATCGCTTAGAGAAAAATATGATCTACCAAACTCTGAGATATTTAGATATCTCCAAATCAAAAATTTCTATACACCATTCCTAAAGGGGGATACACCATTATCCCAATTATCCATTTTTGAATCAATCTGTACAAAAGATCCATTTGCTAAAGGTACAATTTCATCACTTTATAATCAATTATATGGAGTAGCAAATCTTAATAGACCCTCTTACGTTCAGAGGTGGGAGGAGGACCTGGGACGAACTTTAGAAGACACGGACTGGTCTAACATATGGCTCACATCTAAGTCATCTTCACCCAACATCTTAGCACTGGAGACAAATTATAAAGTCCTAACTCGCTGGTACCTTGTACCCGCTAGAGTGGCAAAATATTCACCTAATACCTCAGCTCTTTGTTTTCGAGGATGCCCAGAAATAGGCACATATTTACACATATGGTGGACGTGCCCAGTAATCCAAACCTTCTGGAAGGAAGTCTTCGTGATTGCATCTAAAATATTTAAAAAAATAATACAACCAGATCCATATTTAACTTTACTTAATCTAAAACCGGAATGGTTAACACTCTCTCAATTCAAACTTATGATCCAACTAATAACGGCTGCAAAACAAACAGTGGCCAAGGCATGGAAATCTCCTACATTGGTACTAGCAGAAACAATTCACAGAATGAATAATACAATGTCCCATACTAAGATGGTAGCCATCGATCAAAATCAAATTCCAAAATTTGAAAAACTTTGGCATCCTTGGATAAAACAACAGTTCCTGTCAAACTTCAATGACTCTGTCCTGTTGCCATGGTAACAGATTAAATGACTTACAGAGACACCCATTCTAAGGCTTCAAAGAGAGCTAAAAAGAATAATAAACTGACGAGCGGGACAACCTTGTGGACCATACCTCTACCTTTCAACCCTTTTTCTTCTTTTTCTTTCCTTTTCTCCACCTTACGATTAAAGCTCATTATCAGAATTTATTTGACCTATATACACTCTACTTGTAAACAATATGTATAGTAGGTATAAATCATTTAAATACCTACAAAAGTAACTAAGGAAATTATATATATCTTTAATTTAGGTTTACGTAAACCCAATGTTTATTATTTGAAATTTCATTATATTTACCTATAGAAACCCTACTGTAAAACAATGAGCTTACTTTATAGATCCTTGTAAACTAACTTTATGTATCTTTATAACATTGTATACTCAATAAACTTCTTTTGACAAGGAAAAAAAACTATTCTATGCAGAACTGCACCAGATTTTGCACTCTCCAGTTTTAGTAAATCAACTCCACTGAGTATTTCTTGCCTTCTAGTTAACCTTCAATCACCTGGTGGGATATAAAGGGAATTGGACAAGAATCCAAACCCACTGTGATATCAACACCCTAATAAAGAATATGTATACTTATTTATAAGGTCCTACCCTATTCCTAATATACATGGACGCAACATACAGTACAAAGAAATGGCTGTGATGTTTCCAATTAGCCAGAAATTAGCTTTAGCTAACTAAATGTAAACCCCATCTCTAGCCTAAACATGTATTTCTTTCAGTTTTGCATTATCAGGGCTTTTTTTCAACAGGAACGTGGGGGAACACAGTTCCGGCACCTCCACCACTGAATGTACAATATGTAATAGCAAGGAGTACTGGAGGGTCTTATTAATGATGGCTGCTGGGGGATCTATTGTTGCTGGAATTATTTTTTTTGCGTGGGGGGGTCTGTTAATAGGGGGGTCTTATGTTGCTGGGGGGTCAATTGTAGCTGGGAGTGATCTACTTTTGAGGAAAAGGTATATTTTTGCTGGCTGCCAGAGGGTTCATTGATTCTGGCTGCTGGGAGATCAGTTGTAGCTGCAGAAGGTCTATAGCTGCTGGGGTGGTATTTTGTTGCAAGGAGGTCAATTGTTGCGGAGGGGGGTTATTGTTGTGTAGGGGATCTGTTGTGGTTGGGGGGTCTATTGTTGCTAGCTGCAGGCAATCTATTTTACTGCTTTTCTTGTTCCATACAAATTACTTAGCACCACAAAATGATACTTATCTCTGTATTTTCTAAAAGGGGCAGTACTGGGAGGTGGGTAGGGGGTGGAATCATGTAACAGTGCTCTGAGGTGGGTAGGGTGCGGAGACAAGGGGTGACTCAGAAGAGGGGAGTTCCTGCACCTACTATCTGAGAAAAAAAGCCCTGATTATTATTATTATTATTATATAGGATTTATATAGTTTGTGCAGCACAATACAATATAAATATCTCTGGGAGGCACAAACATTCATAGTTAATAAAAAATCATTACAAATTTGTGACAGCCTAGAAAGATTGCCTTTTTAAAAGCAAAAGCATCAAAAAGCAAAAGCCTTTTTAAAAGCAAAAGCATCTAAAATGACTAGCCACACCATTCAAAAAGGTTCTTTTTAGATAAGCCTTAAATTGTGCTTTGTATGTATCATTAATCTCCAACAAATTGACTTATACAGTAGGTACCACAATCAGATAATTAAAAGTACCAATAGATCATTGTACATTATATACATTATATACATTATATCATTATACATTGTAAAGCGCTGCGTAAACTGTTGGCACTGTATAAATCTCGTATAATAATAATAATAGTAACAATCAAAAAGTATAATCATCAGCACCAGAAAAGCTGATTTCTCATTATGCATAATCCCTTATCATACAGTAGAATAAACATAATTTTTACACCCTTTCTGATTGGTATACACTATTTGTAATCCATAGAATCATATGTGTCTCAAGAGCCTTATATTAACTACTGTCTTGCAATGGTCAGAGTGAAATAAGTCATAAATAGCCCAATCATGACCGTATACTGTGGATCTAGTAAACAGCAGGTGCTTATATAGTACATTCTGTATGTAATAAACTACAGCTGAGTATACATACACCATAGTCCCTCGTAAACATTTATGTGTGTCCACAAACAATCTCTCAGATCGTATTAGAGAGAATGTGCTGCCCTCTGCTCAAAAGCATCACCACAGTCAGCAACGTAGAAATATAGACTTGTAAATAGATGAACACTGAATAGAGTTCATGCAAGAGAACCACTGTAGAGCCATTATATGGATCAAAAACAATTCCCTGGCTTACAAAGAACTGATGGATCAATAACAACTTAATTTCACTGGCAATAAATACCCGACGTATACATACACAGTTGGAGACTACGTGCCTCTGTGATATTGTGGCTCAAAGAAGTATAAATTGCCTTGCAGCAATGCCTAAATTATATCCAATATGAAATCTAGCATAAAGCAATGTGTAAAACAGTAAGCACAGGTATATGTCTCCCCAGCCCAGATCAACGGATGTTCATATTGCTGCCTGCACAGGGGCCAGAAATGGAAGCTGTATCCAATCATGGGTATGTAGAAGAAGACTTTTACAATCATGGTTCCTATGGGGCAACCAGAGAGGAAATATAATATGAGTAATGTGTCTAGGTGATGCATTTCAACATTGTGATAGCAACTTTCTCCGGAATCAGGACAGTGAGTGAAAGATGGCGGACTAATGAGGATCCTAAAAGCATCAGTGAGCCACATATAGACTTAATGCAAAGGCATGACAGCACTTCTCGTTCATCCAAATTATGTATATTACAGACATTTTTCTTTTACTTAGTAAGCAGGAAGAATAGTGTGTTCCACAAATGGAATGCAAACTGGGTTCCAAAATTGGGATACCTTTAAGAATAAATAAAGTTAAAGTGGATGTAAACCCGTTTTATGAAATTTGAGCTGGGAACATGTATCTGCAGTGTTTTATCTCTACTCAAAGCACTATGTCCCATAACTGTTTCCAGCTCAGTTCTTCTGTTATCAGCCTGATAACTCCTGACAAGTTCTCCGTCATATGAGATAAAAGCAGCCAGAGTTTTGTGTTGGGGAGGATACTACAAATAGTTTAGCAGAGCCCTGAACGATTGAACAAACAGAGCTGAAAGTCTCTACCTATGAGAAGAGGGGGTGTGTGCCTTTCCTCCAATCAGCTGTCTTGGCTGTATGCCCAGGCCTCACTGCAGTGCTAACCAGGAAGAGAAAATCTCCTAACACAATGTGCACCTTCTAAACAGTGTATAATGAAGACAGCAGATATACATGTAAAAGTTATGTAAGGAGATTTGTTTCATCCCTGTGTATCATCTGAGGCTGTTAACTTCACCGGGTACATCCACTTTAAGTCTTTAACCAAACAAACTATTCAGCCAGGGTTTAAAAAAAATACATTCACAAAAATATATACAATAAAGAATATATATTAAAAAAAATACATATACACACTGCTGTTCCCTGGAGTTTCTCGGACTTACCGTTTTTACCGGTGCACTGAGAAACGATCCGACAGTGCGGCCAGCTGGTCACAGAGGCAATAAAAGACCAGATCGTCTTTGATCGCCTGTATGTCCTTGGAGGACCGAAGCAACATCATGACGTCACTTCTAGTCCAGGGTGAAAGTAAACAATTTTTTTGTTTTTTAAAACAAAAGATCAAAACTTTTTTTAATATTTTGCTTTAAAAGGTAAAGGAGATTTGGGGTCTTTTTCACCCCAGATCTCTCCATGAAGAGGACCGGTCATGTTTATTTCTTTACAAGATATATTTACATTCCTTGTAATGGGAATAAAAGTGATTAAAAAAATAAAAATAAATAAAGGCATATTGTAAAATAAAAAACAAAATAAATAAAAATTTTTTTTAATGCGCCCCGCATCCTTCTGTGCTCACGCGCAGAAGTAAGCGCATAGGTAAGTTATACGCATAATTAAATGATGTTCGCACCCCACATGTGATATAATGCCACAAACGTTAGAGCGAGAGCAATAATTCTAGCACTAGACTCTGTAACTCTAAACAGGTAGCCTGTAAATTTTTTTTTTAAAGCATTACCTATGGAGATTTTTAATTACTGTAATTGTTCGCCATTCCATGAGCGTGCACAATTTTAAAGCATGACACGTTACGTACAGTATCTATTTATTTGGCGTAACATCATCTTTCATATTTTACAAAAAAATTGGGGTATATTTGGTATTTTTTTATTCTTTAAAGTGTATTTTTTCCCAAAAAAATAGCCTTTGAAAAACCACTGCGCAAATACAGTGTGACATAAAAAATTGCAACAATCGCCATATTTTTCCCTAGCATGACTGCTAAAAAATATATATAATATTTGGGGGTTATAAGTAATTTTATAGCAAAAAATACTGATTTAAACTTGTAAACAAAAACTGCCAAAAAAGCCTTGGTCTTCAAGTGGCAACCTAAACAATTACCTGAGCCCTCTCTTGTTCCAGAGCTGTGACCGTCTGCAACCCTCTTCCTCTTCTCACTGGAAAAAAGAGGCAGCAGTGGGAGCCATTGGCTCCTGCTACTGTCAATCAAATCCTGTGAGGAGGGAGCAGGAGGTGGGCCCAAGCCACGCTGTGTCTGTCTATGTACGCACACGGTATGCTTGGGAGCATACCCACATGAGTGCCCCTATAGCAAATGGCTTGCTATAAGGGTCACTTGCAGAAAAGGAGGAACAGAGCGCCAGTGGGGGACCCCAGAAAAGGAGGTAAGAGAACGTTCTGTGCAATACCACTGCACAGAGTGGGCAAATTTAACTTTTTTTAGGAAGAAAAAAATAGCCTTTTCAACCACTTTAAAGCAGACCTTCAGTCATTTTTCCAACTTTCCATCTATTAAATCTTCTGCCCTTGTTGTTGTAACTTTGGATAGTAAAACATTTTTTTTCTGCCAGTAAATACCTTATACAGCCCACTTCCTGTTTCTTGTCTGGTCATTAGCCTAGGCTTATGACATCATGCACAGCTCTCTCACTCTCATGAGAGTTTGCCAGGAAGGGAGGAGGGATGAGTCATTAGAGGGCCAATGAGAGCTGCAGGGCTGCAGAGCTGGAAGTGTGACTGTGTAAATCCAAGAAGTGAACGGGCAGCAGCTTCAGCTGCCCACAGTTAAAATGGATGTAGCCAGACTTAGTGGAGGGAAATTTATGCAGCATATTTGGCAAGTACAGAATCACAGTATATATAAAATAATATGCAAAGTGGTTGAAGGGAAGCTTCAGAATGGCAAAGATGTTTTTAGACTGCAGACTGCAGTTCCTCATTAAATTAAAAAAAAGGAAGAAAATAAAAAAGTTACTTCTCATCCTTAATCTCTTAAGCCCTGGACCATTTGGCTGGCCAAAGACCAGAGCACTTTTTGCAATTCGGCACTGCATCGCTTTAACTGACAATTGCAATCGTGCAACGTAGCTCCCAAATAAAACTGATGTCCTTTTTTCCCCACAAATAGAGCTTTCTTTTGGTAGTATTTGATCACCTCTGCGGTTTTTATTTTTTGCGCTATAAACAAAAAAAGAGCAACAATTTTGAAAAAAACGCATTATTTTTTACTTTTTGCTATAATAAATATCCCCAAAAAATATATACATTTTTTTTTCCCTCAGTTTAGGCCGATATGTATTCTTCTACATATATCTGGTAAAAAAAAATCGCAATAAGCGTTTATTGATTGGTTTGCGCAAAAGTTATAGCGTCTACAGAAGAGGGGATAGTTTTATGGCATTTTTATTAATAATTTTTTTCTTACTAGTAATGGCGGCGATCAGTGATTTTTATCGTGACTGCGACATTATGGCAGACAGATGGGACACTTTTGGCGCTATTTTGGGACCATTCACATTTATACAGCGATCAGTGCGATTAAAAATGCATTGATTACTGTGTAAATGTGACTGGCAGTAAAGAGGTTAACCAGGAGGGGGCACTGCAGGGGTTAAGTGTGTCCTAGGGAGTGATTCTAACTGTGGGGGGATGGGCTACGTGTGACACGACACTGATCACCGCTCCCGATCACAGGGAGCGGTGATCAGTGTCAGTGTCGTTAGGCAGAATGGGGAAATGCTTGTTTACATCAGCATTTCCCCGTTCTTCCTCTCCATGAGATGATCGCAGGTATCCCCCCGGACATCAAGTCCACGGGACCCACGATCACACTCACGGAGCTCGCGGCAGGGTCGCACGCGCGACCACACGCCGGCAAATTTAAAGGGACATACCTGTACACCCATTTGCCTGTCCGTGCCATTCTGCCGACGTAAATGTTTGTGCGGGGGTCGGCAAGCGGTTAAAAGAAACAAGCAACATTTATTGAGTGATTCAGGTTTGGAGGGATGTGACATTTCAAATTATAGATCTGTTTGTTTTCTAGTTGTAGTTATCTCTTGTTATAATCTTTCTCTGCTATTTTTGTATCCCATCAAGAAACCAAAATGATACTTGATTAATGTGTCCTGCATGTTTGAACAGAACATGGCAAGCTATGAGTAAACTTAGTTTCCCTGAAGATGTGTCTTAGATAGTTCACTCCCTATATAACCCCTCCCACTACTGGGTGTACCTCAGTTTTTTCACCAGTGTCTAAGGTGTTGGTCACGAATAAAGATGTGCAGTGCGGACCTCCACTGGAGCAATCCTTGCTGGAGCTAGCCATGCAGCCGGATCCATTCAAAGTGTCTTTTTAGGCCGAATTGAATGGTACCCGGGCCTTGTGGCAGAAGAAACGAGGTTTAGCTCGTAACGTTTCTCTTTTTAGAGAGCTGGAACCCGGCATCCAGTGCTTTTGGTTTTTTCAGCCATAAGTTTTTTCTGGCGGGGTGCTATTACGGGTCCAGGAGTGGGATCCCTCCGATTAAAAGGGGCCCCAGTTCCTGAAGGTTTTTAAATGAAGCCCACTGTGAGAGGTGAAGATTGGGTCTGTTGGTTTTACCACATAATTCTCTGCGGCAGGAAAGGTAAGTGGAGACTTCTAAAGAATTTTAAAGTTTCTTATGAATTGTCTACTTTAAAAAGTAAATGTTGTTATGCCTAAAAGTCACTTCTGGGGGCTGTATAGAGCACTTACCTTGTCATGCTTTCTCAGATCATGCTGTATCAGCAGACGCTGACAGACCTATCTCCGGCTAGCAGTCATAGGACTCTGGTAAGATGTGGGGGGGGGGGTTCTCTAAAAAACACCTTCCATCCGGACAAAAGCTGTCCACCTCTTTCTGAGTAGAGGGAGAAGCAGAACGATCGGCGGATGCTGCTCCGTTCTCCACTGCCTCTGTACAGCAGTTTGTCACAGCCCTCCTCCTTGCCGCCCTCCCCCCACACACACGCCAATCCCGTCGGATCGGATGCCCATGCTCATGCGGGAAAATGCTCTTTTTTGAAAAGAGGAGGGGACATGGGGACACGGAGTGGGCGTGGTTTAGTGCGGTGTTGGTGTGCAGCAACGTCCAGCGCGAGGGTATTTTTAAAAAGCTCCATTTTTTTGCTGACTGCAGCTGTCGGAGAGACACAAAAGCTAAAAAAAGGCATGTAAGGGGGGACACAGGTATTCCTTTGGCACATTTACTAAAAACATCAGGCTGAGTGTTAAATAGCAGCAGCAGTTGCTGGACCATTTGCTCAAGCAGTGGATGCGATTTCTTTTGGTTATACCTCTGCATTTGTCCATCGGGCTATGGTCAGAAGGGGGGTAGAAACACCCCAAAAAAGGGCTTAAAAGAGACTCCTACAAGCTCTAAACACTCTACATTGGCATTTTTCCCTGAGAGTTCTGGGGTGGCCAGTCAGAGTAAGTGATTAGGGCTATCAAATATTGCAATTGTTTTCAACACTGCAGCCCCTGTCTATTTTACTAAAGAGGGTTTTCCTTAAGCCATGATGGGATTGGCTAGCGGCTTTAATCGCATCCCAGAATGGGATAAAATTCGATTTCCCTCGGGGGACCGTGAGAAGGTTGATAACTCCTCTTATGAGGGGTCAAATGCGAGGAAATCAGCTTCACAATCTGAAAGATTGATGGTGCAATTCTTACTGAATTTGTCCGCTCCACATTTTTTTGCTACTCTTCATTGAGTCGGTTGATATGCCCACTTGCTTGTTTGGGTTCACTAAAGCCTCCTCAAGCTGCGCATGCCTTTCCTGTCCATTCATTGCTGGAAAGGCTTATATATTCTGAGTGGGATCACCCAGATAAACATTTTTTTCCTCCTGTAAAGTTTTAACACTTTTTCCTATAGAGTCAAAATTCACTAAGAAGTGGGAGATACCAGCAATTGTCGTTGCTATATACTCTGTGAATGAAAGTTTGGCGTGTCCGATAGATAATGCTCAAATGCTTAGGGATCCAACGGATAAAAAGTTCGAAATTCCTATAAAAAAAAAATACTTTTTTTCTGACGTCTTAACCTGCGCTAGCAGCAATTGGTGTATGTCAGTCCTTAAGAAACCAGTCTGAACAGGTGCTCAAGGTTATTCCTGATCAGCAGGCCCAAGATTTAGCTGAGTTACCAGCGGCATTATGTTTGGCAATAGACACCATGAGAGATTCTAGTCTTCAAGCCTCGCGCCTTACGCTTGGCTGGTGCATAGGCATAGAATCTTATGGTTGAAAAGTTGGTCAGCCAAAGCATCATGCAAAGCTCCTGGCTAGTTTACCTTTTCACGGTGAATGGCTGTTTAGGGATGTTTTGGATAAATAGATCCAAAAAATGTTTTTGTGGAAAAAGTATCCTTTTGCTAATTTGGAAGAGGAGTAAACATATTTCATTTTTCATAAACAAGCTCCTTCTCTAGTGCCAGCAGCATCTGCCAGGCAGTCACGACGGCCTCAAGTTCAAGAAGGAAACTGAAGCCTCCTTATGAGGGGGCACCCTGGCTCGTTCGAGTGGGGGGGAAGACTTCCGTAGTTCTCAAGGGTCTGGCAGGAAGAGTGTCAGAGCCTGCGGCCACATTACCCTGAAAGTACCCAATCTTGTCTGATCTCAGAGGCTAAGCAGGGTTGAGCCTGGTCAGTACCTGGATGGGAGACCGCCTAGGAATGCCAGGTGCCGTAGGTTGCAGAAGGATGACTTCCTCAATAACTGTGT
This sequence comes from Aquarana catesbeiana, assembly GCF_042186555.1. Taxonomy (NCBI): domain Eukaryota; kingdom Metazoa; phylum Chordata; class Amphibia; order Anura; family Ranidae; genus Aquarana; species Aquarana catesbeiana. The sequence goes on from NC_133324.1 coordinate 393,727,606, forward strand.
GGACATACATGAGATGGTCAGAGACTATGCGGGAATACAGGAGATGATCAGAGACTATGTGGACATACAGAAGATGGTCAGAGACTGTGTGGACATACAGGAGATGGTCAGGGACTATGCCGCATTACAGGAGATGGTCAGAGACTGTGCGGACATACAGGAGATGGTCAGAGACTATGCGGGAATACAGGAGATGGTCGGAGACTATGTGGACATACAGAAGATGGTCAGAGACTGTACAGGCATACTGGAGATGGTCAGACTGTGCGGACATACAGGAGATGGTCAGAGACTATGCGGACATACAGAAGATGGTCAGAGACTGTGCGGACATACAGGAGATGGTCAGGGACTGTGCAGACATACAGGAGATGGTCAGGGACTGTGCAGACATACAGGAGATGGTCAGGGACTGTGTGGACATACGGGAGATGGTCAGAGACTGTGTGGACATACAGGAGATGGTCAGGGACTGTGCCGCATTACAGGAGATGGTCAGAGACTGTGCGGATATACAGGAGATGGTCAGACTGTACGGGCATACAGGGGATGGTCAGACTGTGCGGACATACGGGAGATGGTCAGAGACTGTGTGGACATACAGGAGATGGTCAGAGACTATGCGGGAATACAGGAGATGGTCGGAGACTATGTGGACATACAGAAGATGGTCAGAGACTGTACAGGCATACAGGAGATGGTCAGACTGTCCGGACATACTGGAGATGGTCAGAGACTGTGCAGACATACAGGAGATGGTCAGGGACTGTGTGGACATACAGGAGATGGTCAGGGACTGTGCGGACATACAGGAGATGGTCAGAGACTGTACGGGCATACAGGAGATGGTCAGACTGTCCGGACATACTGGAGATGGTCAGAGACTATGCGGACATACAGGAGATGGTCAGAGACTGTACGGACATACAGGAGATGGTCAGAGACTGTACGGACATACAGGAGATGGTCAGACTGTGCAGATATACTGGAGATGGTTAGAGACTGTGCGGACGTACAGGATATGGTCAGAGACTGTACGGACATACAGGAAATGGTCAGAGAATATGCGGACATACAGGAGATGGTCAGGGACTGTGCAGACATACAGGAGATGGTCAGGGACTGTGTGGACATACGGGAGATGGTCAGAGACTGTGTGGATATACGGGAGATGGTCAGGGACTGTGTGGACATACGGGAGATGGTCAGAGACTGTGTGGATATACGGGAGATGGTCAGGGACTGTGTGGACATACGGGAGATGGTCAGAGACTGTGTGGATATACAGGAGATGGTCAGGGACTGTGTGGACATACAGGAGATGGTCAGGGACTGTGCCGCATTACAGGAGATGGTCAGAGACTGTGCGGGATATACAGGAGATGGTCAGAGACTGTACGGGCATACAGGGGATGGTCAGACTGTGCGGACATACAGGAGATGGTCAGGGACTGTGTGGACATAGGGGAGATGGTCAGAGACTATGCGGACTTACAGAAGATGGTCAGAGACTGTGCGGGCATACAGGAGATGGTCAGACTGTGCGGACATACTGGAGATGTTATGAGACTGTGTGCACATACAGGAGATGGTCAGACTGTGCAGATATACTGGAGATGGTTAGAGACTGTGCGGACATACAGGATATGGTCAGAGACTGTACGGACATACAGGATATGGTCAGAGACTGTACGGACATACAGGATATGGTCAGAGACTGTACGGACATACAGGAAATGGTCAGAGAATATGCGGACATACAGGAGATGGTCAGAGACTGTGCGGACATACAGGAGAAAGTCAGAGACTGTGCGGACATACAGGAGATGGTCGGAGACTGTGCGGACATACAGGAGATGGTCGGAGACTGTGCGGACATACAGGAGATGGTCAGAGACTATGCGGGCATACAGGAGATAGTCAGAGACTGTGCGGACATACTGGAGATGGTCAGGGACTGTACGGGCATACAGGAGATGGTCAGACTGTGCGGACATACAGGAGATGGTCAGAGACTGTGCGGACATACAGGAGATGGTCAGAGACTATGCGGACATACAGAAGATGGTCAGAGACTGTGCAGACATACAGGAGATAGTCAGAGACTGTGCGGACATACAGGAGATGGTCAGAGACTGTGCGGACACACAGGAGATGGTCTGAGACTGTGCGGACACACAGGAGATGGTCAGAGACTATGCTGACATACAGGAGATGGTCAGAGAGTGTACGGGCATACAGGAGATGGTCAGACTGTGCGGACATACTGGAGATGGTCAGGGACTGTGCGGACATACTGGAGATGGTCAGGGACTGTGCGGACATACTGGAGATGGTCAGGGACTGTGCGGACATACTGGAGATGGTCAGGGACTGTGCGGACATACTGGAGATGGTCAGGGACTGTACAGGCATACAGGAGATGATCAGACTGTACGGGCATACAGGAAATGGTCAGAGAATATGCGGACATAGAGGAGATGGTCAGAGACTGTACGGGCATACAGGAGATGGTCAGACTGTGCGGACATACTGGAGATGGTCAGAGACTATGCGGGCATACAGGAGATGGTCAGAGACTATGCGGGCATACAGGAGATGGTCAGAGACTGTGCGGACATACAGGAGATGGTCAGAGACTGTACGGGCATACAGGAGATGGTCAGAGACTGTACGGGCATACAGGAGATGGTCAGAGACTGTACGGGCATACAGGAGATGGTCAGACTGTGCGGACATACTGGAGATGGTCAGAGACTATGCGGACATACAGGAGATGGTCAGAGCCTGTGCAGACATACAGGAGATGGTCAGAGACTATGCGGGCATACAGGAGATGGTCAGAGACTGTGCGGACATACAGGAGATGGTCAGACTGTGCGGACATACAGGAGATGGTCAGAGACTATGCGGACATACAGGAGATGATCAGAGACTGTACGGGCATACAGCAGATGGTCAGACTGTGCGGACATACTGGAGATGGTCAGACTGTGCGGACATACTGGAGATGGTCAGGGACTGTGTGGACATACAGGAGATGGTCAGAGAGTGTACGGGCATACAGGATATGGTCAGACTGTGCGGACATACAGGAGATGGTCAGAGACTGTGCGGACATACAGGAGATGGTTAGTGACTGTGCGGACATACAGGAGATGGTCAGAGACTGTGCGGACATACAGGAGACATTCATGGTAATGACAAGCAGAAACTCTCAGTCTCACCTGACTATCAAGGTAACATCACATTGCAGCAGCAGCACCCACCAAACACTGGAGTCTCAGCCACAGACGATCTTGGTGCAGACGCCAGACAGGACAGATGATCACTCCTCCGAGTCCTCCGTCCCCTACTACAAGCAGGAGAAGCCGACTGTACACTTTGATCGCCCGCCCTGCAAGTCATTCTGGGAGGTGTAGTCTCTGCAGAGCGCAGGCACCGCCCGGTCGAGTCTATTGTGTGTTGTGGAGAACTACATCTCCCATCATGCAATGTGGTGCTGGCTAGGACAGCGGTGGAGCCTGCTATTGGCTGCTGCCGCTGATGAGGATGTTACAGGGTGGAACTTCTAATGTGTGCCGGTGATGTTCTCTCACGCTAATCTGAGAGAACGCCTGCCCTCTCACCCTGCCAGCCTGGGGACATCGATCGCGACCGGGGGACACTCCCTTCCACTCCCACACACAAATTAAGCAATTTTGGTGGCCGCGAAGCCCCTATACACGCGGGGCCTTAGGTGACCGCCTACTTTGCCTAATTAGAGTGCCGCCTCTGCCTTGGTGTTCCCGTGGAATCAGTTCTCACTGATTTAGGCATTTCCTCCTATTCTGCTGCTTCCACGACTGCTTGCAGGATCAAGCAGGAAGGGAGATCTGTGATTATTGTGGCCCAGAAGATCTTGGTATGCAGAGATCATAAGGATGGCGGTAGGGGACCTATGGACCCTACCATCACGTCCAGACCTTCTCTCGCAAGGTCCGGTATTACATCCTACCTTACAAGTGCTAAATTTAACGATTTGGCTCTTGAGACCCATATTCTGAAGAAGCGTGGGCTATCAGGTTCAGTGGTATCTACCTTGATTTATACAAGGAAGCCGGCCTCCAGAATCATATATTATAGTATTAGAGTCTTGAGGGCGTATGTCTCCTGGTGTGAATCCAGGGGTTTGCACCCCAGGAAGTATGTCGTAGGTAGAATACTTGACTTTCTGTAGATGGGGTTAGAAATTAAGCTGGCCTTGCATACTATCAAAGGCCAGGTTTTGGCCTTATCGGTATTATTTCAACAACCACTTGGTTCGCATTCTTTGATTCATAGCTTATTCAGGGGGTAACGTGGCTTAATCCTCTGGTTAAGTCACCCCTGAACCCTTGGGATTTGGATTTAGTTCTGTCGGCATTGCTGAAATTGGCATTGTTTGAGCCGATACAGCATATTTTCACTTGGTCCTTTTGGAAAGGAGACTAATTTTCTGGTAGCCATATCTTCTGCATGAAGGGTACCAGAGTTGGCTGCTCTTTCTTGTAAAGAGCCATATTTAATTATTCACAAGGATAAGGTAGTATTGCACCCTCATCCTAACTTTCTACCGAAGGTAGTGTCTAGTTTTTATCCGAACTACGATATTGTTCTACCTTCATTTTTTCCAGAACCTGTTCTACGGAAGGAAAATTACTACAGTACATTCTCTTGATGTGGTGAGAGCACTCAAGGTCTACTTGAAGGCGACTGCTCAGATTAAAAAAGCTGATGTTTTGTTGTGTTGCCTGAAGGTCCTAGAAGTGGACAGGCAGCATCGAAATCTACTATTTCTAAATGGAGTCAGCAAGTAACTGTTCAGGCTTATGGTTTAAAGAGGAGGATTCCACCCTCTCAAATCAAAAGCGCATTCCACTAGGACTGTTAGTGCTTTGTGGGAGTGCATCACCAAGCTTCCATGGTCTTCAGTCCATACATTTACCAGATTTTATCAGGTGAATGTAAAAAGACATGAGAATATCACCTTTGGGTGTAGTGTGCTGCAGGCAGCAGTATAACTCCTCTAGTCTCATGTTGCCCTAATTCTGTTGTGTCTCCCTCCCCTCAGTTGGAATTGCTCTCGGACATCCCACATTTACTATGACTCTGTGTCCCGTGATGTACGATTAAGAAAATAGGATTTTTATAACAGCTTACCTGTAAATCCTTTTCTTTGAAGTACATCACGGGACATAGAGTTCCCTCCCTTCTTTCTGGTATACACACGTATTGCTTTGCTACAACTGAGGTACTCCCAGTAGTGGGAGGGGTTATATAGGGAGTGAACTTCCTGTCTCAGGGTGTGCCAGTGTCCATCACCTGAAGGTGGCCTATAACCCACATATTAATTACTATGGCTCTGTATCCCGTGATGTACTTCAAAGAAAAGGATTTTACAGGTAAGCTGTTATAAAAATCCTATTTTTAAATGTGGCTAGTCTTCCCACCCAGGAAAGAGGTTTTTGCTAAAGCATCCAAATCCTTGGGAAGGAAGTGTAGAAGGGGAGCGTAGTTCACTTGATATAAAGATGATACTTGCTTGGTCAGTTGGATGCCCAAATAGGGAATTTAATCAGTGGCCCAGAAGTATGGGTATTGTGTTTGTAAGGTGGATTTTAGCGATGAGGGGATCCCTAAATCCAATATAGAGGACTTAGAAGTGTTGGCTTTATAATAATATATATCGCTAAAATTAGATAAGACTGTTTGAATCGAAGCCAGGGAAGGAGCCGGATTTGTAAACATTAGGATAATATGGTCTGCGAATAAGTTAATTTTGTGCTCTGTGGAGCCGATAGTGAAACCTGAAATATTTTTGTGCGATCTCATGGTTTCTGCTAGGGGTTCCATCAGTAAATTGTAAAGAAGAGGGGAAAGAGGGCACCCCTGTCTTGTACCATTAGAGAGATTGAAGGGTTTAGAAAGCCATCTGGGCCTGGGGATTTGTTGTTTGTTAAGGCTTCTATTGCCCGTTTGATCTCTGAGGTGTGAAGGGGTAAGTTGAGGTTTGTCGGTTGGGCTTGGGTAAGAGATGGTAATTTAATGGCGTCAAGAAAGGATTGTATGTTGTCAGGTTCTGGAATTGGGGAGAAAGGGTCGTCTCTTATAATATAAAGAGTACTATACTAAGTGCTAAATGCAATCGCAATATCTTGTGGATTGGTTAGACGCTTTTTTGTGGTTGGATGGAATAAAAAGGAAATGTGGGATTTTCTGGCGGTGGCCTTTCATTTGTAAAGACAGGAGTTTACCTGCTTTATTGCCAGATGCAAAGAAAGATAATTTTAAGCATTTTTCCTGTTTCTCAAATTTTTCTAGGAGCAGTGTTTTAAGTTCCAGTCTAAGGTAGCACAGTTTGGATTTCAGTTTTGGATTGGGTTGGTGCTTGTTTTGGGAGTCTGTGTTTTGAATGTCTATCAGTAATTTTTCAATGCGCTGCGCCGTTCTCTCTTCATTTTAGCTCCAAATTGAATAAAAAGTCCTCGCATATATGCTTTATGTGCTTCCCATAGAATAGCTGAATCAGTTGATGAAACCGAGTTAAAAAAAAAATTCTTCAAGGTGACGACAGAGTTAGGGGATGATTAAAGGAGATGAGTGTTCATTCTCCAGATGAATGCATGTTTAGAACTTGGGGCGTCCTCGATAGTTACACATATTGGTGCATGGTCAGACCATGTAGTGGGTAGAATGTCTGAAGCTGATATTTTCTGCAGAAGCCATTTGTCTGCTAGGAAAAGGTTGATGCGAGAGTAGACATTGTGGCATAAAGGCAAGAAGGTGTAATCACGTTCTGTGGCATGCTGACAGCGCCAAACATCGTGGAGTTGGGAATCTAGGAGAAAGGCCTGTAAGGATGTACTATTCCTTTTCGATGGGTTGGAGGAGTCGAGTTGTTGGGGGTCTGGAGAAATATTAAAGTCATCACACCAGATAGTGGAACCGTGTTGTATTTTACTGACTTTTTTACGAAGCTTTATAAAAAAGCGTACTTGATGGGTGTTAGGAGCATACACATTTACAATTGTGTAGGGAGAGTTGTTGAAGACATACAAGAATATTATAGCGGCCGTCAGCGTCATCAATGCAGTGTTGTAGTTGGAAAGAAACTGTGTCTTTGATCGCCAGGAGGACCCCTTTCCTTTTTGCTGGGGCACTGGCTGTGAAGATTTGCGGGAAGGATCTGTGGAAACATTTGGGTTGGTGCTAAGAGTGGAAATGCATTTCTTGCGCACAAACAATGTCGCATTTTGTAGATAAGGCTAGTTTCTAAAGAGAAGCTCTTTTGACCGGGTGGTTTAGGCCCTTTGTATTGATGGATAATATCTTAATGGTCATAGTATCAGCTCAAGGGAGAGGATGATTAAGTTCACTATAAGCAATCTGTTGGGGCGGAAGGATGTGTTTAACTATTACGATGAGCTTATCAGATGGAGCAGCTGGAGTTGAAGGATTGAAGCTTGGAGGTAACAGACAAGTGGGGTAGGACCGGTAACTAATGACTATTGCTAGATATTTTCAACAAAAGGGGGGACTACTGTGTCCAGAAAGAACTGGGGTGAAAAAAGTTCTGTAAGAAGCCCGAGGCTGGGTTATACCAGAGTGGGCAAAGTGTTGCCAGGTGGTCCATAGTACCTGCTAGCGAGGATTGGATCTTGGAAGAATCTTTTGAGGCTGTGGATGGTAATAAGGTGATGCGTCTCACATTGAAAATGGGTCCTGCAAGGCAGGTTTATCAGGAATGATGCCCCATGTGTGCAGTTGCTGGAGACCATTTTTGGAGAGAGGTGATAACATGTTTGGAACCTTGGTGGGTAACCAGGAGTTTGGCTATGTTCGCCCATTGGTACAGGATTTGATGGTTGTGTAAAGCTTTAGGGATAGTATTCAATTGCCTGCGGCGTTGCAGAGTGTGTTGCGAAAGGTCCGTAAAAAGTTGTAGATTCGCGTACGTCTCAGGTAAGGTTCCCACAGATTTAGCTTTTTGCATGAGTTGGTCTTTGGTGTGATAAAAATGGATGCGCAGGATGACATCCCTGAGTATCAAATCAGGCAAATGCTTGGGTTTGGAGAGTCTATGGATGCGGTCTATAACCAACTCAATATTTTCAAGCTCTGGGAGGAGTGTTTTGATCAAACCGTGTACGTAGGTGGACAAATCCTGTATCTCTTTGGATATTCTTCTGATCTTGATATTGTTCAGGCGGGACCGGTCTTCAATATCCGCTATCTTATCTTTAATCCAAATTTGTGCCTCAGATCGTGCTTCTTGGGCATCAATTACATCATTTATAGTGTTTGCATAGTCCCCCATCCTTGCTACCCTGTTTCCCAGTATGGAAACTTCTTGCCTAAACTGCTGCATAAGATGGAGCATGTCAGCTTGTAAGGAACTGCGGACAGATAGTAGCATTTCCTTGGGGGTAGAGTCTAGCACTGGCTGAGTAGATGTAGGGAACATGGAAATAGCATTTGGAGGAGCTGGCATTAACCCAGAAGAAGGGTAGCTTACCTCATGAGGATTGGTAGCTGGGGAGTCAAGCCTCATTCTTGCTTTAGTGGGACTGCCTGAGATTGGCGTTTGAGGAGGAGAGCTGTCCGGATTGCTTGTAGCAAGCTGTAGCTCCATGCCATTGTCTTCAGCAGGAGATGTGACTGCTGAGTGCTGTGGAGTCAGGATGACAGAGGAGTCGCATGTGGAAGGCAGGGAGCCAGCAGCATCTTGGCATCAACTGGCTGGAAGAGAAAGTCAGTAAGCTTCTCCGGGTGCCATCGCTCCTCTTTCCATTTTGTCGCATTGTTTCAGCTATGGACAGGGATAAGAGGAGTCCGCTGTGAAGGTGCAGGCGCTGCTGGTAGCGGGGGATAGTCGCTAATGCCCGGTCCGGTTCCTGGCCGGCCACACCCCCTCTTTTCTACTTCTCACTACCTGGTTACCATGGTCATGTCTCATTCTTTTGGCCCCTTGATAGACCTTTTTGGGATCTTTATCCCTAGATTCCCTTTTTAAAACTATATATGTAGCTGTTTGGCTTCATTTTCGAAAGCTTTGTTTCTTGAGTTGTTTCTGTAGACTCTCTGATACTGGCTGAAGGGAATCCCCCTTATTAAAACAAGAGAGTGAAAACTTTTAGTATGTAAAATTGTATTGCCTGTTGTCAGCTTGCAATATAAAGTTATAAAACAGGAACCATCAGATTTTTTGTTAGGTTCAACTAGGTTCAACTTCACGCTAAAATGTAACTTTTCTCCATTAGTGGCAAGAGACTCCACAAATTCCTGCAACAAATACTCTGTTCAACTACAAAGGAAAATAATGTTGTCTACATACCTTTGCCACAACAAAATGTGGCACAGGTACATAGACATGTTATTGCTGGTTTCCTCCCACACTCCAAAGACATGCTGATAGATTAATTGTATCCTGTCAAAATTGGCCCAGTATGTGTATGCTTGTGAGTTCTGGACCTTACATTGTAAGATCCTTGAGGGCAGGGACTGATGTGAATGTATATGTAAAGTGCTGCATTAATTGATGGCGCTATATAAGTACCAATAATAATAATGTCCCACTCCCACAATAAAAAAATGAAAAAGGTTCTAACCCTTCCTCATAAAAAAAAAAAGAAATATGTTGGCTGGTGTTGGGAGCTCCTTTCACATTGGCTTGTATATAGTACTGAACATTGCCACTATTTACATTTTAAATAAATAAACCCTGTAGTATCTTTAAAAAAAGATAGGCAGTCTGTTTACTTTATAGATCTGAGATTAACTGAATGTGTTGAAAGTTCACAGTGTAATATGTATTACCATATAGCAGTAATGACTGTAATGTCAATTCACAGAATAAAGGCAATGATATTATTAATACCTATGACATTTTAATCTTCTTAATGTCAATATTATCAACACAACATTAGTCCTCTAATATTCATGTTGTCCCTCTGTTATGAATAAATTAAGCTTGTATCAAAATCCTCTGGTATATAGTGACTTTGCATAAAGCTCCAGGGAAATGTTTTCAGTGTTAATCAATTACTGCTTATAACAAAAGGGGATTTGGGAATGTTGTCTTTTCTTTGCACCAGAGTCATTATCCAGACCGTCATGTTAATCTTACATCCCTAAAGTATACACACCAGCCAAAAAAATTAAAAAGATCACAAGTCTAGAAAGTACCTATTTTAAGTCAAAAAAATATTTTTAGTTATTTATATCACTTGCAAATACAGGACATTCTTTAAAATCGTGAATGGAGATAAAACTACACGTCAAGCACATGCATTGATATGTCTAAAATTAATGACTAGATTCAATTGGATAATTAAGCTTGCGGGTGGGGCTATTTTAGACGTCAGGCTGCCTCAGGCACATCTGAATAATGATTTATTTTTTTGTACAGACCCCATCCCTTGCATCATTTGAATATTTTAGTAAAAACTAAAGCTAGCACTGAAGGCATCATGCTGTCTACTTTATATTCACAGCTATTTTTCACTTGTAAAAACCACAGAATAAGAAAGTGAAAGGAAGAATAGCTTTAAGTTTTCTGAACTAAAAGGAGTCTCTCAGCATCTCCTGTACCTGCTTCCCCTACAGCCACAATTAAACCACAAATGTCCACTGGTGTCGAGAAGATGGAGAGATATAAATTAACACTAAGGGCTCTTTCACATGGGCTCCTTCACAGTCCGCCTGTCTGTTTTTCAGGTGGACCTGATCGGAAGGTCCATACATTCCTGAGGACTGATGGGTGTAAACGGACTTGTGTCCGTTTACACCCGCCTACCTCTGGGTCCGATCAGACCTGCTAAAAAAAATTGTGGAGCACTGCGCCCTCTTCCATTTGGGTGGACCGGATCAGATTCAGCCAATTGTGTATGTGGACAATGGAGTCCTTTACTCCCAGCCCCCATAGAGCAGAGCAAGGTCTGTCCATGTCCGCTCTGTATAAACTTAGTGGTCACAGACCTGTCATCCACCCCATTCTGCTCCGATCAGCGGGGGATCAGCTCACAAATCCCCTGCTGATCTGAACAGAAGGTGCCATATAAGGGCCCTAAAGCTTTTCTTACCTAAACAAAATAACATTAAGACACAACTATATGAACATGTAATTGAGATAAAAACAGAGCATCGGGATCACACTGGTAAGGTTTAGCACTATACCAAGTGATGAGTACCGACTCACCTAGAATGAGAGGTGGGGCACCTTCCTACTTCACATGAACAAATCAATATAGCTTGTTATTACAACTATATGAACAACCCTATGAACTAGTTTTATGCAAAAGAGAACGAGGAGATGGGACTTTAAATGAAGTACGTGGAGGGTCAAGTGTTGTGTGGCGTTATAATTAACATATCTATATAAAGGAGTAGGACATTTGTCTCATAATTCATATTCGATAGAAAATTGATATACTACACGTATAATTAAATACCTGCATGGAGTAAGATATTAAATTAAAAACTTTATTTCATGGGCACTATGATGGGGGGGGGGGGGGGGGGCGGTGACCGAAAGCGGATGTCGGCGCTGGTGCAGCGCGGGATGTGAGATGTGAGAACGCCATCTCTCTCACTCCCTTCTTCTGCCTAAACCTCACTCCAGCCCCAGTCTCTATCTGCCCTGTAGAGACTCCCTCTGGATGTTCCTAGGAGCCACTGGCCTGTCGGTGCCAGTCGGATGCCGGTGGGAGGAGGTCCCAGGTGACGCTCGGATTCCGGTCGATTCTATCGGGCTGTCCCTGCTTCGGGGACGCCGATCAACTGTTTGGCGCCGTTGCATGGATACGGGGGGGAGTGGCACCGCTGGAGCGTACCTTCCATCAGGACTCTGACACACTAAACACAGCTGCCGAACAAACAGAGAGAGACAAGATTACAGCTGGGGCTTGATGGAGGCAGTGCATGAGACCCCCTGCCGAATCCTCTTCAACCAGATAACCTGGAAATGTCATTAGTAGTATCGCTGATTCAGAAGGTTGGTGAAACCGATCTCAGATAAGAACATTAGAGCAGAGATTCAGAACAGAAGCTTCCGGACTGTGGTGAGAGATATCCATTTCTGATTCATGTAACTTTCTGATATTTTTCCTGATTTGTGCATTTTTTGACCCACACATGGGTAATAGGGGTTGGTCCATGTAGTAGCTTCCCTGGGTCTTTCTGCACTTTGAACCTCGGAAGACAGCTTTAATAACATATCCTTTAAATTTATATGTGTGCATATGATTATGCCATCACAGCGCACCACTAAAGTGAGTCAAGCCGCTGCTGCCAAATTAAAGGAGTTTTCACATGGGCAGACCCCTCCAAAAACTAACCAACAGCCAACACATGCCAGTATGTTATCAAAATTACAGTCAGGGGTTAACCCTCCCAGGAGAAGCCAAGGCCAGGGTCAAGGCCATGTAACCCCTGTAACAGGACTAAATACCACAACAGGAAACATACTAACAGAAGGGGTGGAGGAAGTGCAGAGGCAAATAACATCACCTACAAATGTGGTAAACCCGGCGGAACTAGAACCATCTAGAGACATACTGTCCGCAATTAATTCCTGCAAATCCTCCATAGATGAAATATCAACGCAACTTAAAACGGTGCAGGAAGAACTGTCACTTGTGAGACATGACATACAGAAGGTACGGGAAAGGACAACGCCCCTAGAAGGGAGGGTTGGCACATTAGAGGATGATGTGAACCCAATGAAAAGGGAGTTGGATATCCTAAAAGAGCAAATGATTAACAATCTGTCAAAATTTGACGAAATGGAGAATAGGATGCGCAGGAAGAACGTACGCAGAGTAGAACTTCCTGAATACAGTGAAGGCTCGAATCCCATCCTTTTTTAGAAAAATGGTTCAAGGAGCTGTTTGGGGACCAGGCCTTCTCGCCTTTTTTTGCTCTGGAAAGGGCTCATAGGGTTCCCCCTAGACCCCCTCAACCGGGAGCCCCCCCCCAGATCCCTCTTAGTGAAATTATTCTACTACAAGGACAAAATGACCATCCTAAACAAAGCCAGAGAAACAGGCAACATTATGTATAACGGGAACCGGGTCTCCATGTCCCCCCCATTTCTCCCCAGAACTACAGAAAAAAAGGGCTAGGTTTGGGGAAGTCAAGCGCAAATTGCAACAACTAAAAATAAAGTATGCCCTGCTATACCCAGCAAGACTACGAATCAACGCCATGGGAGAGACTGTGTTTTTTGACATTCCAGAGAGAGTTGAGGAATGAATAGTAGCCTACAAGAAGAAACACTGAAGAGTATGGGAATGGGGAATTTTGCCTCCCTTTTCCCTGTAGGATCCTATGGAACACTATGAATTAGGTCTACAAACACTGAAAGACCAATTACTTTGCCACTTTAAAATAATTATGTTCACATAACATTATCACTTTTTATTATTCAACCATGAGTGAACTACTATTATATGAATTTGCACCAGATTGGGGAGTAAAGGGAGGGGAGGTAGTGAGGATGAAGATGTTTCCTTCCATGGTAGTGGAGGGATATTGTCCAAAGTTTTTCACTTTTGTGTTTTTCGTTGTACGTTTAGTTTGTCGTGTCTGTCATATTTGTGATTGGTTGTGTCACAGGGGAGGGGTGGGAAGGGGGGGTGGGGAAAGTGTTATATGTTAAAAACAGAGTTATCAAAAACACTTAAAATCACGAGAATTTGGAACGGTCACTCTAGGATGCCCCCTAGAAGGCCCAGAGGGCGGGTGAGAATGGGATGTAAAAGGGAATGTAAGAGAGGTAAATGGTGTGTATGGTGTATCAGAGTGTCTGGATCTACCTATACGTGCGAGTGCAATACAAAAGTATGTCACAGATTTAATGCACATATTGAATCTCACGAAAAGAAAAAGGTTTTTTATTTTTTTTTTTCCCCTTTTTCTTCTTCTTTTTTTTTCCTCTTTTTTTTTTTCTTCTCACAGAAAATTAATTTTTGATTGTCAAAAATATGCACTTTAAAAAATGTACTTTGTGTTCCTGGAACATCCGAGGAATGGGTGATCCAGGGAAAAGGGCGGCAAACCTTCTCATAGCAAAAACCTACGAAACAGCTATTTTGTGTTTGCAGGAAACACATCTTACCAAGGCTTCTGTTACTCAATTGAGATGTCAAGAATATAAGACACAATTTCATTCTGTTCACACTTCCAACTCAAGAGGGACTAGTAATTTTATTAGAAATGATCAGTTTTTTTCCCTTATACACTCTAAGATAGATGAACATGGAAGATACGTTTTCTTACACTGTAGGATTGAAGATAGACCCTGTATACTGGCAAATGTTTACCTCCCTCCCCCTTCTGATATTTCGATTCTCTGTGATCTCGTTGACTTTACAATGGGTAGGCCTGGGGTTCCGGTGGTAGTAATGGGGGACTTCAACATGGTAGCAGATTGGAAGTTGGATAAATGTCCCCCTCCCGCGCAAATCAAGAACAAAGGGAGCACCCGTCTAACTGAGTTCATGAGGGAAACCGGACTGAGAGACATCTGGAGAACTCGGAATCCAGAGACCCGTCAATGCTCCTGTTTTTCGAGGACTCATTCCACACTCTCCAGGATCGATTTGATTCTGGGGAATGAGGAAATGATAGCCATGATAAAAAATATAAATTATAAACCAAGGGGTCTGTCGGACCACTCACCAGTGACTGCAGTATTACAACGGGAGACCATCTCCCGGTGAGGGAGTGGAAGATAAGCCCCCTCTGGATTGACTTGAATCGTGGGTCTGCTCCGGAGGGACTAGCATGGGACGCCATGAAAGCCTTCCTGAGAGGCCTACTGATTCTACAAATTTCAAAGATAAAAAAACAGACTAGTGAATGGGAGAGATCAATGGGTAAGGGAGTAGTAATAGCAGAAGAACAATATATCAATAATCCGTCACAGGAGACTCTAAAGACCTGGTTAGATAAACAAAATAACTATCGTTTAGCGACCCTTCAAAGATCAGAAAACAAGTATCTCTTTCAGAGACAGAGACAGGTGGCCTTTGGAGAGGGGGAAGTTGTGGGACGCATGTTGGCACAGTTGGTCAAGACAAATTCCCCCACCTTCATAGTACCATCGATTGCTACACGGGACAGAAGAGTGACCTCCCACCCTCTGTAAATAGCATTTAGCTTCAAGGAATACTATGAAGACCTATACAGCTTCCGACGGAGAGGGACGGAGGAAGAACTGGAGAGTTTCTTCGCCGGGTTGGATCTTCCGTCCCTCGCTGACAGGGATAGAGATTAATGAGATGCTCCATCATGCTGGAAGAACTTCAAGCGGTCACTAAAGAAATGGCAAGCCAGAAAACACCGGGCCCAGATGGCCTACCGATTGAGATATATCAGCAATATGGGGGGGTTCTGCTGCCTGAGTTGTTGAGGGTATTGAACCGCTCAATGGTAGAAGACGTTTTGCCTCCATCAATGATGGACTCTACTATTATAACCATATACAAAGAGGATAAGGACCCACTTGATGTGGCCTCATACAGGTCCATAATCCATAACACTCCTAAATACAGACATAAACATTTTTGCAAAAATTCTGGCAGCGCTGTTAAATAAAGTCATAGGGAAACTTGTTCACCCGGACCAGTCGGGCTTTATACCTGGAAGAACTACAAGTATAAATATTAGGCGCCTCTATATGAACTTACAGATCCCAAGGGAACGAGATGACGAGAGAGCTGTCCTCTCGCTGGATGCCGCTAAGGCTTTTGACTGTTTGGAGTGGCGATACTTATGGAGGGTAATGGAAGCAGTCCAGCTTGGACCAAGATTCATAGGATGGGTTAAAATGCTATATGGTGCCCCGGAGGCCAGAGTCAGGGTTAACAATGAATTGTCAGAGATTTGGGTTGGAGAGGGCGACAAGACAGGGGTGTCCCCTGTCCCCCCTCCTCTTCGCCCTGAGACTCAAAGAGGATTAGGGGGTTTGGAGAGGGTGACTGGGAAGACAAAATAGCTTTGTATGCAGATGATCTGCTACTGTTCTTGGGGGATATGTGGGAATCTCCAGGGGTGACAATGAGGATTATTAATAATTCTGGAGTAATGTCAGGGTTGAAAATAAATTGGGCAAAATCCTCTATGTTACTAGTTGACCCGTTGCGTGGCCCCTTGCCAGAGGAGGTAGCCCAGATCCCAGTAGTAAATAAATTTAAATACTTAGGTATAACCATATCCGGAGATCCATCAAGCTACATTGTGGATAACATCGTCCCACTACTGACTAAATTTAGAGATAAAATAAAAATCTGGAAAAATTTGCCGATCTCAGTGGCGGGACGATGCAATTTGATCAAAATTATCTGGATGCCGCAGCTTTTGTATGTGTTGCAGAACTCCCCGATATGGTTGTATAAAAAATGGTTTGAAAAGATTGATAGATTATTTAGGGAGTTGATCTGGAAAGGTGGGACCGCTAGAATTCGACTAAGTGTCCTTCAACTTCAGCAACAGGAGGGAGGAGTAGCCCTCCCACACCCATTTAAATACTTCCTGGCGTCGCAGCTCCAGCATATTACAGGATATAATCTAGCAGACCAGGAGCTAAGGAGAAAGAGGCTGCTACAAAACACTCCACATGACTTGATATTCGAAGCTTTGGAAGCTGGCTCTTTCTTCCAAAAAACACCTACCCTCAAACTTATGATGAAAGTATGGGATACAGTAAAAGTAATCCTGAAGTATGAAGGCCTTACTGAATTCACACCATTATGGGAAAATGGTAAACTGGGAGAAATACAGAAGATCGGGATGGTAAGGGAGTGGAAGAGAAGTGGAATAAAGCTGGTCTCCCAACTATATACAAATGGATCCCTCAGGTCCTTTCAAGACTTAAGAGATCAATATGCTCTTTCAAATAAATCTTTTTTTAGATACCTTCAAATCATGCATGCACTAAGGGAGCAATTTAGAGAAGAGAATATAAAATGGAGTACAATTCCAGTACTTAAAGAGTTGGTCAACAGCAAAACAGGGAAAGGCCTAACATCTAAACTATACTCACACATTAACAAAAGGAAACTTTCGTTTTCTTTCCTTTTTATAAAATTGTTGGATTTAAGGAAAATCTTGAATAAAGAAATTGAAATTAAAAAAACTATATTTTATACAGCAATACATAATACATAAATAATCCAAATAATACATGGCACATGATACATAAAGAAAAGCCCAAAATTGGATAGCACGTGATTGGAATATAGTCAAATACATAATGCATAAAAGAATTCCACAATGACGTGGTAGAAAGAAGTATGCGATTTGAACACGACATCTGTTAGCTCAACGTGTTTCGTGACTTGATGTCACTCATCAGGAGAAAGCGTGTACACGTGCGAGATATCTCTGTAATGATATATTGTGCATTTCTGGTTGGTCTCCCAGTGGGGGTATAAGTAGCAGCCAACACTCCCTGGGCTCCTCCCATATATAATCATGGATAGGACACCAGCACCCATTATTATAGTTTTGGCCAGCTCAGTAGACTG
The DNA here is from genome assembly GCF_042186555.1 of Aquarana catesbeiana. Taxonomy (NCBI): domain Eukaryota; kingdom Metazoa; phylum Chordata; class Amphibia; order Anura; family Ranidae; genus Aquarana; species Aquarana catesbeiana. The sequence continues at coordinate 393,745,155 of NC_133324.1, forward strand.
TTTAAAAAAAGAGCTGAGCGCATTCCGAAATGCATAAAATATAACTGGATAGTAACTTTTATAGGTAATACCAGAGATTGTTGATCCAGTGAATATCCGATTGCTTTCTGGGCAATCGCGATAGAATTTTTTTTCCCCGGCTGGAGCAAATTGGTCCATGGTTTATAGGGCTTTTTTGGCATTCCTCTGAATCAGCTGTGGGTATAGAATTGTGTAAATGGAGGTTTTCTATTTTTTTTTTTTTTTTTTTTATTGTTTGAACTAGATTTGGACTTTTGTCTTTTTTCAACCTAATCATGTAACTATAGAGAGATGTGCACAGATGGTCATATGTGCAGTTAGTGTGCCCATACTGTACTAATCGCCTCTGCCATTTTTTTTTTTTTTTCAAGTAACGTTTTTATTATTTTTCCGTTTTTGCAGTACATTATGCAGTAACAGTTGGCATTTGTAACAGTAGTACAATAATGTTGAATTCTTGTCTTTTATACAGTGTCAATAATCAAATGTCATATTCCAATATTAAGGTTTTGCAAAATGCCAGTTAAGTGTCATCGTCTTCCATTTACTATATTTACTGGCAAGTTTATAATCTTACTGTAATAGCAAAATCATAACTTAGTTATCTATGGCTATGAAGTCACAGGTATGTATAACATAAAGAAGAAGAGGTGGGAAGTAGAGAGAGAGGGGGTTAGAGAGGGGGGGGGGATATAGTAGGTATATCAACGGTGGTGTTACCTGGTCATGGTGGGTCCTCCCGGAGGTGCCATAGCTCCCAGACCCTGTTATGTGCTTCCAATGTATCTTGTATTCTAGCTGTCATCTTTTCCATCACTTCTATGTCCTTTATTCTAGTGTACAGGTCCTCAGCAGAGGGGGGTAAAGAACGCTTCCAGTGTAGTGCTATAAGGCATCTTGCCGCCGTCAGTATGTGACGTACCAGTTTTTTATATGGGGTAGGGAGTTTAGGCGGCAGCAGGCCCAGTAGGAAGAATTTTGGGGAAGCCTGGATCTGTATGTCCAGGAGGCGTTCCAGTAGTTGCTGGACTGTGGACCAGTAAGGAGTCAACAATGGGCAGCTCCAGTATATATGTAGGAGGGTGCCCCTTGCTCCCTGGCATCTCCAGCATCTATCGGAACTATTGGGAAATATGGCATGGAGAACATCTGGGGTCATATACCACAGGAAGAGGATTTTATAGGAGTTTTCTTTGTATAAAGAACACATTGAACTCTTCGCTGTTTGATTCCAGATTATCTGCCATTGCGAGATCGGGAGTTCCTCCCCGAGGATCCCCTCCCATTTAGTCATATACAAGTGTTTACCCTGGCTGTCCTCTGAGAAGACGTTCAAGATCTTGTATATGTTCGATATGAGCCCTCTCTGATTATTGCCCGCCAAGATTGTTGTTTCAAACGCTGATGGTGGTGAAAATTGTAGGGTGGGTGTAATAGTGAGTGCATAGTGCCGGATTTGTAGATACCCGTAGAGTGCCTGTTTGGGGAGGTTATGTTTAGTTTGTAGTTCACCGAATGGTAGCAGTTTCCTTGTTCTAGGGTCTACCAGGTTCCCATAGTGGAACAAGTTCCTGGCTGTCCAATGATGTGACATTTGGTAGGTTAGACTATCCGGCACTTTGGGGTTACAGATAAAAGAGGTCAGGAGCGATCTATCTGAGGAGAGACTATGTTTGGGGGCCAGAGTGCGCCACAGCCGTCTCAAGTGGGACATGGGACCCAGCATACGCTCAGGGGCTACGTCCGCATTCGCACTCCACAGCAGGTTATTTGGATGTATGGGAGCAAGCCATAGCTTTTCAATTTCGGTCCATTTATTATAAGATTTGTGGGTATACCAGAAGGCTATCGCTCGCAATTGGGCTGCGTAATAATATTTAATAATATTAGGGAACGCCAATCCCCCTTCATTGCGGGATGCCATCAGCACCGATCTCGGGACCCTGTGCCTTTTGTAATTCCATGTGAAATGTAATAGATCAGATTGGAGTTTTTTCAGATGGGCAATCGGGATTGGTATGGGTAGTGTTTGGAAGAGATATAAAAGCCTTGGGAGGATAGTCATTTTTATTGAGGCTATTCGACCTAATAGAGAGATGTGGTGCTTTTTCCATTGGGTCAGTGAGGATCTTATAGATCGGAACAGTGGTGGGAAATTTTCTTGGTATATGGTACTAAATTTGGGTGTAATAAATATGCCTAGATATTTCAGGGAATTTATTTTCCATGTGAATGGAAAGTTAGATTTTAAAAGTGAGACCTCGTTAGGAGGGATGTTAATTGGGAGGGCCTCCGATTTTGATGCATTTATCTTATACCCTGAAAGCGCGCGAAAGCGATCTAGTTCTGTTTGCAGGATTGGAAGAGTGATATGAGGTTGAGTCAATGAGAGTATGATATCATCTGCAAAGAGGGAGATTTTAAACTCTCTCCCTCTAACTGATACTCCCCGTATGTCTGGGTTTCTCCTAATGGATGCGGCTAGGGGTTCGACGCAGAGTGCAAATAGCAGGGGCGAGAGTGGGCATCCCTGCCTGGTCCCGTTCGCCACTGAGAATGTAGGGGATAATGCAAAGGGGGTCCTGACTTGGGATGTTGGGCCTGTGTATAAATGTCTGATCGCCTGTAGGAAGGGACCTCGAAAGCCCATGAATTGTAGAGTGGCAAATAGAAAGGGCCATCCCAAGCGGTCAAACGCTTTTTCTGCGTCTAAACTGAGCAACAATGCCGCCTGGTGTTCTTTATTTACCACCTCCACCAGGTCTATAATTTTTCTGGTATTGTCGCCAGCCTGACGCATCGGGACGAACCCTACCTGGTCTTTATGGACCAGTGAGGGGAGAATCTGGTTTAGGCGATTGGAAAGTAGTTTGGTGAAAATTTTAAGGTCGGAATTCAGTAATGCAATGGGTCTGTAATTGGTGCAGAGGGAAGGGTCTTTGTCTGGTTTAGGAATTAAGGTGATAAAAGAACGGTGCATGTCCGGTGGTATATCGGCCTTGTGAAGAAAGGCATGAAAGACCTTGTTCATATGTGGAAGCAGTATGGGGAGAAATGTCTTGTAGTATTCATATGGGAATCCGTCGGGTCCCGGGGCTTTATGGGACGGGAGGGATTTAATGGTCATCTCTATTTCCTCATCCGTAATCTGTGTGTTCAGGGTCAGTAGGTCGGAGGATGTTAAATGGGGAATTCCACTGCGTTCTAAGTATTCTCGCATTTTGTTAGACAGGTCGGGGGAGGGGGGATTGCTAGGTATGTCTGGGTTATTGTATAAGTGTTTATAGAAGTCCGCAAAAACCTGAGCTATTTCTTTGGGGTGGGAGACTATATGCCCCGATTTATTTTTAATCTGATGTGGTGTCTGCATGTGGAATTTGTCCCGCAGTTTGTTAGCTAAAAGGGAGTGTGCTTTGTTACCTTTATCGTAGAATAATTGCTTTAGTCTTGTCAGTGCTTTTTCTACCTGGCCTAAAGCGAATTCCTTCAGGGTTGAGCGAAGGCTAATGACCTTCCGAAGCAAGGGTATGGAAGGGGTGGCTTGAAGTTTGCGTTCAAACATTCTAAGGTCCTGCTCAGTTTTTAGCTTTGCGGCTAGGGAATCTTTTTTCATTGCGGAGGACAAGGCTATGCATTTACCTCGCAGGACAGCCTTGTGGGCCTCCCAGAGGGTGGTTGGTGATATATCCGGCGTGTTGTTTTCAATGAAGTAGTGGTTTAAGGTGGTATTTAGTTCGACTTGGGAAGGGAGGTGTTGAAGGAGAAATATGTTAAACCTCCAGTTGTAGGGTTTACGGTTGGGATTGTCTAGTTCTAGCTCTAGTAGAATCGGGGCATGATCCGACCACGAGATGGGGAGTATTTGAGCTTTTCGTGTAAGTCTGAGTGTGTGGTTGTTAACAAAGAAGTAATCTATTCGGGAGTGTGTATGGTGGGGGGCGGAGTAAAATGTATACTGCCGATCTCCTGGGTGAAGGGTCCTCCAGGCATCAAAGAGCGCATAGCGTCTGGAGATTTGTCGAAACAGTCTAGAGCCCCGAAGGACACCTGGTGGAGATACCCTGGAGCCCACCACCTGGCGATCGACAGTTGCTGATTGTACAAGATTGAAATCTCCCCCCACCACTAAGACTCCGGGGGCTGACTTGAAAATACGCTTATATATTTTCGAGAGGAGATTATGTTGTCCAGTGTTAGGCGCGTATACCACGCACAGCGTGATAGGTTGTGTATGCCAGTGCCCCTGTAGAATGATAAAGTGGCCCCTAGGGTCGGAGTAATGGTTTGTGCAAGTGAAGGGGGTTCCCTTTTTGAATAATATAGCCACTCCTGCTTTTTTGTGGGTGCTAGATGAGATGTACACCTGCGGGAAGTATTTGGAGGCGAATGCGAACGAGCTTTCCTTATTGAAATGTGTCTCCTGTACCATTATGATATCAGCTCCCGACTGTCTAAACTCCCGCAGTGCCAGATGCCTTTTTCTGTTGGAGTTCAGGCCATGTACATTTAGGGATAGTAACTTTGCCATCTAATTACATGTGGGTAGGTGTGCGTTTGCTTACCTAGTGATGGAGCACCAGGGCCTGAGGACAGAGGACCAGGAGCCGACACCATCCGGGAGGAAACCAGGACCGTTCACCCACACCGCTGCGCGAAGTTGATTCCTACAGTAAGGGGAAGAGGAGGGAGAGGGCTGGGAAAGAAAAAGAAGGTTAAGTAAGACCAAGTGGTGATAGAACGCATACATTAGCAAACTATGAGTGGCCAATAGGCCTAAGTAACACGGAATCCCAAGTGTCCGTCCGCCGGTCGCTCTATTGGGGCGGCCGGGGGGGGGCCACCAGGGGATCCGTAACCAATGTAAAAATATAAAACACTTATATAACTTCCTGAACTAAAAATCAGGAGTGGGGGGGGGGGGAGACGAACGGTAATGCGTCTACTCTCTCGGAGCCCGATCACAGCAAGCCCTTGGTATTTATGTGAACTGTGGCGTAGGGGCAATTTGGGGGGTACTGAGCTAGTATGTTTGACCAAATGTTTAGTCCTGGGCATGATAAGTCAGTACATTAAGTTAATCACGTCTTGTAGCTTGGTGTGGACTGTGGTAGAACAGTGATGTTGATCAGCTTCTGGGTTTGGCAGGCTTTCGGGGTAGTTCTGGGTTTCGAGACCGGTTAGAGGAAGATACTTTCTGCCAGACTGTAGGCGGTGATGGGGAGATGGTTACTAAGTCCCATTCCGGTAGCTGAGGGGGTTGTATTTCCAGGGTGTTGCAGAATACTCGGAGATCTTCGGGGTATCGCAGAACTGCGGAGGTTCCCTGTAGCTTTGCTGTGAGAGTGAAGGGGAAACCCCATCTATAGGGGATTGCTTTGTTTTGCAGCTCATGTAACAGTGGTTGAAGAAGTCTTCGTTTCTGTAGGGTGATCCAGGACAGGTCAGGGTAGAGCTGAATTTGTGTCCCAGCAAAGGTGATTTTGCGTGTTATTCGTGCTTGTCTCATGATGGATTCTTTGAGGGGGTAAGAGGTGATTCTGCAAATGATATCCCTTGGTTTTGATGCGGGGCCTTTAGGTCGCAGTGCTCGGTGGGCTCTGTCCATTTCTATATGTTTCGTAGGGGGGTCTCCCAATAGGTTGTTGAAAATGGTTTGCAAAGTGATTTGCAGGTCTTCGCTGCCCTCTGGCTCCGGGACACCTCTTATTCGGATGTTGTTGCGGCGCCCCCTGTTGTCCAGGTCTTCTATGTGCCTTTGCATATCTCTAAGGAGAGAACGGTGCTCCGTTCCTTGGAGCTGTGTTCTGTGGACTGCTAACTTGGTTTCCTGGATCTCCTCCTCCGCCATTTCTACTCTATCTGCTAAATGTTTAAGTCCCGTTTGGAGGACCTGGATTTCAGAACGGCAGGTTGATTTGACATCCTCTATGAGTTGTTTGAAGTCCTGTTTGGTGGGCATCGCTTGGAAATAAGCGTGCCATGAGGGTGGTATATATTGGTCATGCATATGGCCCACTCGGTGGTCTGGTGAGGCTGGTGCCGGAGGGGGGGAGCGTGGGCTAAATGAACCCGCCTCGGGTGACCGATGGGATCCTGGAACAAGGGGATCCCACGGTTCAGTCCACATCAGGGCCTGCGGCAGTTGGGGGGGTCCCTCATGGTGGGTAGCTGTTGAGGAACATGGGGGGGTGCTGGCCTTTTGTGCGTATGTGAGGATGTTAGAGGGCAGCTGTTTAGAGCCACCATTGTCTCCGGATCTGGAAAGTCTCTGCGTCTTGGGTGGGGGGGAAGACGCTGCCATGGCCCATGGTGTCCCATCCTCTCCCCCTGGTGTGAGATGCAGCTCCGCTGATGGGCGAGCGGGGCCTGGAAGGGGTGGAAAGTCCTGGGAGAGAGCTGACGGTGTTGGGGATAGAGGAGACTGGTCCTGAAGGTAGGGGTCTGATGCCGCGCGTAGCAGCCGTGGAAATGCCGCCGAGCACTGAGTATAGTGCTGTGAGGAGGTGGGTGGTCCGGATGGCTGCGGCGCACGTGTCTGCCAGGCCTGGGGGTCAGGGGAGGTAGATGGACTCACCGGTCCTATGTGTGTAGCTGGAGACACCAAGCCTGTCATCGCTGGAGAGGACTCGGCGTGCGCTCGCTGCTGTGTGGGCTGCGGCTGTTGGTCTCGTGGAGAGATCTGTCCTCCCTGTGCCTGTGTGATCGGCGCCATCTTGGATCCTCCGGCCGGAACACTCTCTTGTTGGAGAAAGAAGGAACGGAGGTCCGTAGAGGTCCCCGGAGGAGGTTGGGATGTACCCCTGTACTTTGAGGATCGGGTGGTCCGCGATCTGCCCATGTGGGGATGATTTTTCGACCCCCAAATTGCGTATATTGCCACGGGCTGCTGGAGCTAGGAGATCAAGCGTCCATCAAGGTCGGCTTCCGGTCACGCCCCCCCGCCTCTGCCATTTTTGAGGATTAAATATCTTTTTCTTGGGTGATTTTCAGCTGCATGTATACAGTTTTGATTCCACAAGTACATTATTAAAGTCACTATGTTACAATTTAGGATTTGTCATTAGAGCGTTCGGTATCTGCATAGGAACTCATGCAGATGTTTAGCACCAACTACTGTACGAACTTTGGTTACGTTTGTGACCTTTGTGTTGTGGCCCATAGGACACCATCGTGCAGGGAAGATTGTGTGTTCCATTGTGTGGTATTAATTGGGTCAGCTGTTTTTAGTTTTTTAAAGCTGTATTAAAACTGTATCTATATTGGTAAATAGCTTCTTCATACAATGTTTGCCATATTATTGTCGTAGAACTGTAGTAGCCCCGCATTGAGGGATTTGTGCTTGTAAATAGGTATTATCAGTTAAGATAATTTGTTAATTACATGTTATGATTTATTTGATTTGTACTTTGATTTTTTTTTTGTCATTTTGACTTTTGGCACCGTGTATCCCTATAATTATTGTACTGGATTATTATCTCTGTATGTTTTTAGGTCATTGTGAAATACTGAATGTAGAAATCTTTGTGGTGAATCTGCTGTTGATGGTTTTGGTTGTTAGATTCTATTTGTTCCAGTTTTGTTTTTTAATCTAATGAGGCTTGTATTTTACTGTATTTGTCATTTTATGTGGTTTAATGTTCCCTGCTGAAATACAGGATGACTGTAGACACATGGCTTATGTATGATTCCTAAAATCCTCTCAAACATAGTATAGTTGAAAACTCAGGTCCCTTGTATTTTAGCACTGCACATGTTTATGTCCACGTGCGAGGAAAAGAAACACTATACAAACACAGCTGCTAAAATAAATTTTTTTCCACAGAAACTTCAGGATCTCAGCCTTCAAAATATCAACTGTTGATATGAAGGTGAAGTTCAGATCTTGGCGCCCTGGTGCATTGCGATAAAGCACTAATGTATATGTGAAAATGAAAAAGAAAGGCAAAATATTTTTTAAAAAAGCATAATAAATACTTTTTTCCTTTTTTAAGTGATAACATACCCTCTCTTCTCAGCTGCGTAAAAAGCTTGGAAAGCTGAGGGAGGAAAAAGAGCAGTACACCGAACTTCCCGGTGAATGGCTGTGCAGGGAGGAAAGCATGTCAGCACAAATCTGATCATTGGAAGAGAGCAGGCTGAGTTCCCAGCAAAGCCAGAAAACGGAGCATGCTGTGTTTGCACGCCTAGTGTAATCAGTTTTTAATAGGAAAGCAGAGGGATTAGCAGGAACACCAGGTATTTCACACAAAGGAAGCAATATAAAGAGAACGGGATACTTTTTCATACAAGTACATTGTACAGAAGGTACATATCAGGAGTATGAAATGTTAGGTTGACCTATTCTTTAAGGCAGCCCATTCAAATGAATGGTAGCACACCAGAAAACAGACATGCACCTTTTTTGACAATGCGGCACACACACCATAACGCATGGTAGTGCTTTAGTGTGTATTGTGGCATGTTGCAGTGTATGTACATTGAAGATGCCTTGCCTTAATGCATCAGGGTGCCATTCAAAACAAATGGCACCCTAACACACATAATGTGTGTTAACATGTGTCTCAAAAATGCACTAAATCAGCCCTTCTCAACTGGGGTGCCACGGCAGCCTGGGGTGCTGTCTGAGGTCCTCAGGGGTGCCACGGCATCATGGTTGAAAAAGGCTGTCAAATCCAATTGAACTCCCACTTCACCGAACTTCAGCACAACAAGAATCACTGTTGGCACAGTGCAGAGAAGAGCAGTGGAAGGAGGAGGTGTCTTCCTGAGTTCTGAGTTCTCTGCCTCCCCCTACAGGAGGAGTACGCAGCATAAGTGCAAGGCTATGTGTATATACTGTATGTGCATGGCCGGTAGAAGAGTGGGCAGGGAGCATGCATCCTACTAAGTGCCCCTAGCTCTGACTCTGCAACTGGCTGCTGATGCAGAGCTACACCCAGCAGCCACTCACTCGGCCAGCATCACCCACAGCCATGTGGATTGTAATGAAAGGCTGGTCCTGCCCTGAGGCCCTGATGAGAGGAAAGCAGGGCGCAGAGGGGATCAAAAGGGTGGGTGGGGGGTGGCTTGCAGAGCCTAACAGAGTGGGGTACCAAGGTGTGCCAACAGGGGGTTTTGGGGTACAGAGGGGAGCAGAGAGGGTGTATGCCTTTCCTTCAGCACATTCTGGCGTGAACCAGTCCTAGTGCAACCCTTTTTCTTAAAAATGGTACCGCACCAAAAACACACCTCGTTTGCTAATGCATGGGGGCACCATTATGAATATTCTAAAGAGTAGCGCACGCAATTTTGCGTATGTTCCCAGACACGCAGTAATGTGAACCAAGCCTTAACTAGGGTGCCTCAAGACTAAAAATACTTTTCAAGGGCGCCCTGACTGAAAAAAGATTGAGAAACTTTGCACTAAATACTGTGACACACCACACTGGAAAGGTGTAAATGGTCCATTTTTTTTCGTTTTTTTTTTTTTCCCCCCTTCATTCAGGGGACCACTATCATCTGATTAGATCTATAATGGTTTAATTTTATGCACTCATTTAGAAACAATAAAGATAACATTTTAATTGCATTCATTTTAATCTGCATGTTTCAGGCAACACCTGCTGAATCACGTTCCAACCTCTTATCTGCATACAAATGAAATGCATTAAATGTTGGTCAGCGCAATTATTTGCCGCTAAATTAAAAGGGTGCTAATTTCTAGTGACAGGTTCACTTTACAATGATAATACCATGACGAGTCAGACAATGGACAATTATAGTTAGCGGTAAATGCTGATGGAAATAAAGAGGAGGCTTGTTCTTTCTCCGAATGTACTTTGTACTGTAAGTGGTGATCTCATGTGCAGTGCACAGCTGAAAAGTAGGTTTGTCATGATATATAAATGAACTCACACAGCATGGGATTCAGATACCGTGTAATGCCAGAAACAGCGTGATTACTTATAAACAAGACAAGCAGATGTTTATTTGTCTCCAGGAATTATATTAACATGAAATGCAAAAGGGATTGATTAGCCATAAAGTTGGTGCCATCACGTCTACCCCGTATTAAGATTTATTTAAAGGATCCATTTTTGGTATATGATACAGGCGCTTGATTCAGTGGGAGTTCACTGACAACAGCACTCAATCTGATTGGCTAGCTCCATCTGCCTGCAAAAGACATTTAAATAGTCTCACTCATGCTGTAGGAATTTTGCTTTCATTTACCTTTTGGAGAATACAGCAACACAAGAGCAATTTCATGCCAGAGAAAGACTTTATAGAAGCAAGAGGTAATGGACCAAAACATTGCCAGGGAGAGTATTTCACTGGAATTTCTGAAAAATTATAAAAAAAGCAAGTGGGGTTCAGTTCTACCTACAGTAAAATTATCTATTCGGAGGAGTTACATAATTAAATGCCAGTTCAATATAATGATCATTTCATTGAAGGAATATATTTTTCAGAAACTACACTAAATGGGCAATTCAATCAAGAAGCAACAGTTTGCACTGAAACTAAATGAGAAGGGTACTCAAACCCCAGCGGCATGAAGCTCTGTTCAATTCCCCTTTAAATAAATCACTGTTAATGCTACTTATATGTTGCCCAGAATCCTGTAAACCTTGCCATTGCTGTGCTGATATGTAATAAAACATGCAAAATGAACAACCAACCATAAAGCAAGTCTTTCTTTTCGGCCTCTTGCACACGATACTCCTGATTGAGCATCTACATTTTCACCATTTTTTTTTTTTTAAATATTTGCACATATGCGTTTGCGCAATTTCATGCAAATTCGCACGCGTGAGTGAAAAGTGGGCATTTGCATGCAAATTACTGACCAAAAGATTTTTCTATTTTTTTTTTCTGAAGAATGCACCCCGCTTGCTTACGCACCTGTGTACATAGGCACATTACAATTAATGGGCTGTATTTTAGCTCAGTAAAAAAAAAAAAGCTGTACTGAGCTTCAAGTGCAGTGTGCAAGAGGCCTAACATTTAAAAAAAATACAGCTGTACAAATTTACTGAGTTGCAAATTTACTGAGTTACAATTTTCTTCAGTAAATGATCTCAACTTACTTAGCTAATGATATGTACAATTATTAGTAGTAATATTATTAATAATATTAGTAAAAATAATGTAGCCACTCAGTTTTACTAACAATAGTCTAGTGCAGGGGTCTCCAAACTTTTTAAAGTAAGCGCCAACTAAACTGTCCTTCACACTTTAGGGGGCTGGACTGTGGCCAGTCGGAGTAGAGAATGTCCTGGTGTCAGTGGGAGTAAACAATGCCCCATCTTTCTAGGGGGAAGAATAGTGCCCCATCATTGGTGTCAGTGGGAGGAATAGTGCCCCATTGATGGTGTCAGTGGGAGAAATAGTGCCCCATCGTTGGTATTAGTGGGAGAAATAGTGTCCCATCATTGGTGTCATTGGGTGGAATAGTGTCCCATCATTGGTGTCAGTGGGAGGAATAGTGCCCCATCATTGGTGTCAGTAGGAGGAATAGAGTGGCAGGAGCTATGCCCCACTGTTGCTGACAGTGGGGGGAGTAATGTCCCAAGGGCCAGATAAAAGCAAACAAAGGGCCACATCTGGTCCCTGGGCCGCAGTTTGGAGACCACTGGTCTAGTGAAAGCAATCTTTTTTATAAAAGAAGGATCTGTTTACCTTTACAAAGAAATTATATTACTTCACGGAAATGTCTTTACCTTTAAACAGTAGGTACTAAATTGTTCACTTGTTCATTTTTCAACATGTCGTTTAATTTATGGATGAATAAAATATAACATTAGCAATAAACTCTCCTGCAGATAAGAGAGTGCTATAGATGTTTTCTCATACAATCAGTTATTAACAGGGCTGTCACTAAATCCCTCGGGAGGATAATGTGTCTGGTTTAACAGGTTTAAAGCTTTTTTTCCCCAAAATAACATTAAGACAAAACCATATGATACAACAGAAGCTGTCCTCATTGTTGCAAGCTCTAAATCAGGGGTATCAAAACCAATTTAATTTCTGGCCGCATCAGCATTATGGTTGCCCTCAAGGGGCCGGTTGAATCTGTAAGACTATATGTCAAGAGCACCCCACCCATCATCTTAAGTCAAGAATCCCCCACCCTCCCTTACATCACATTGCACCCCCTTACCTTGTGCTGGCACTGAGACGAAGCTGGGGGCGGAGCTGGGAAGTAGAAAGTGCAGGGTCTGGAGGAGGATCAGAGGAGGGCTGAAGTCTGCTGAGTTCAGGGAAGGCAGAGACAAAAGGGGGCTGCAGATACAAAGAGAGGCTCAGGATCTGTAGGAGAAGTTCTGTCCTCCTCTCTGCTGCTGACTGTTGAGATTTTTTTTTCATTTAACTTTATTACTATAACAAGGTGTGTAGAAAACCACTTGTGATAGCTTTTGTCAGTGACATTTACACTTTATGGAAAGATCGAACCTCTGATCCCTCCTATGCCCTCCAAGGCAGCTGATCAAACACAGATCTGTTTGATCAGCTGCTTCCTGACTGTAACGGCCAATAAAAGACAGCTGTGAAACCAGAAATGACAAAATCTTTGTCACTTCCAGCTCCCATTCATCAGAGGACATGGAGGAATGGATGTTCCTCCATAACCTCTGTGGGCAGCTGACCCGACTGTTCACAGCAATTTCAGGCTCCCTGGTGGAATGGGAGAGCCTTGGAAAGGTGGCGGGCAGCTGTGCAACGGGGGGGGGTTATGATTTTTTTTTTAGACTTTTCTGTACATGGAAGAATCTGTCTTGGAGACAGACATAATGTTTTCTTGGAGTCTTTTGGCGGGTACTTCTCAAACAAATGCCGCTGGATACAATGGTAACATAGATACTATTTGTTGTATTTCAGTTGACAATTGGATCAATCTATTGTTTTGTAGCCGTGATCAAACAATAGCTTGGCCTTCTGACATAAATGACCTATAGCATGTATGAATCCACAGTGCCATCTAGAGGGCGAATTGGAGAATGTTTCTCCCATTAATACGCAGTATTGCGAAAGGGGCCACACCCATGGGAGGATGGTAAATTTAAAAAAAAAAAGGTAGTCAGGCATAAACTGACAAGAGGACTCCATAATGACTTAACACCAAGGAAGGTCTGTACCAGCCAGAAGAAGCTATACCTGAACATGCTTTCGCCTGATCTCCTGCAACTGCTTATAGGTTAAGCCTGGGATCCTCGTTGCCCACGGAGATCATAAACCCACTTAACCTGACCTGAGTTAAGTAACTTTTCAGCGTTTTTCTACAGTTTACAGACCATAGTTTCTAGGTATATCTGTCAGTCTGGTATTGTATTCCTATATTTTTTTTTTTTTTTAATTTATATAATCTTTATTTATTTTCTGCAAAAAATAAGTGTAGCGCTAATAGTGAAGGTAATAAAAATTAATGAATGCCTATAGGCATCCAACCATGTAAGCAGGATAAGTGCAATGGAAAACAGTGAATAAATTAAGTGAATGAACCTCAAAAACTGTAATAATATTAATTATACACAAAAGGAAACTGAAAGAAAGTGAACACAACTAAAGTGTCCAACAGTAGGGGACTGGTTCCTCAATCTTCAACCAAGAGAGAAGAAGTAACGATGACCAGGATGAGCAGAAATAAACATTCAGGTGAAGGAATGCATACTCTTATCGGATCTGTTGGACGCACCTACCATACGGCAGTGCGTCTATAAGGCTTTGGGATACTGGATCCCCAGTGATGACGCCAAACTGGATGGTCTCCTGTAAACCTCAGACTCCAATCAGCACGAAGTATGGTATAGATGGAAAGCGGAGATTCCCAGAGCTTGAACAGCCACCGAACACGTCCACCAATGGAGATGGTCCAGATGCAGTCATCAAAACTCCTGCTCACACTGTCAGTGTGCTCTGTCTGGTGTACAATGAGGAGGGGCTCTGCTGCTCTTTCTCCTCCCTAAGATGATCCAAACAATAAGTGTAGCGTTAATAGTGAAAGTAATAAAAAGTAATGAATGCCTATAGGCATCCAACCATGTAAGCAGGATAAGTGCAATGGAAAATAGTGAATCTATGTTTTTATAAATACAATATATATCACATGGACAATAATAATAGAAACAATTTTCTCTAGGTTTTACCGTTATCTCCTTTAACACCACAGTTAATTTTCTACTTTATCCCTCCCCCCTCCCACTCCCATACTTTATCCTAGTATAAATTTTACATCACACTCACTTTATTATCGCTGGTAATTTATTTCCATAGGGCCTTCCTCATTGCTCCCTTCTCTTTCCCTCCCGTCCTTCTCTTCCTTCTGCACTTTACATGGGGTATCCCAACTTCTCCAGCCAAGGTTTCCACATTTTTTTGAATTCCTTAAGATTTCCTCTCCTTGTGTATACTACTTTTTCCTTCCACACTGTTTCTGTCACTATTCTAACCCAGTCTCTCACCGAGGAGGGTTTCTCTGCTTGCCATCTCTGCGCTATTAGTTTTCTTGCTTGAAAAAGACACCTCATCACTACTTTAGTTATACAATTCGCTCCAGCTATTCTTTCCCCCAGGCCTAAAATACATAGTCTAGAGTCCATTTCCAGCTTAATGCCGAAAGTCATATTTATGGTATTTAGGATCTCAGACCAGTATCGGAATAGATTTGGGCACTTCCAGATCATATGTATCAAATCCCCAGCATCCTGACATCTAGGGCACCTGGCATCTACTCTCCACCCGAACTCCAACAGTCTTTTTGATGTATAATATGTCCTATGTATCAACATGAGGTATGAGACCTTCTGTGCGGTCGAGACTGATAGCAGATGTCCTCTCTCTAATATCCTCTTCCACTGCTCATCCGATATTGTGCCAAGATCCTCCTCCCATTTACCCCTCCTTTTAAGCAGTTCCGGGCCCTCAATACTTCCTCCACATATATATGGGTAAATTTCTGCTATAAATCCTCCAGTCCTACTCAGAATACCTATTCTTTGGTAAATAGGGGAATTACTCCAAACCGGTTCTTGTTTCTCAAACTGAGTGTTTAAAGCGTGTCTTATTTGTAAATATTTGTAAAATGAATGTTTAGGTATATCGTATTCCTCCCTCAGTGATCTAAATGTTTTTAAAATACTTCCCTCGTACAGCTGGGCCAACCTATCTATCCCCTTTATTTCCCATTCTTTTATTTTCCCTGTCGTTTCCAGCTCCCGCAAGTTCCTGTTATTCCAAAGGGGGGTATATTTTGTCACACCACCCAGTCCCCTTAATGCCTTTACTGCCTTCCAAACCTTTAATGCTAATCTTACTGTGGGGGTTCTATTAATGAAAGAATTTGCCTCCAATACCTCCACTACTGTCTTATGTGGTGCCCTTTCTATCATTAATCCCCCATTTATACCTCCTCCTAGGTCATTACTCATTCCTAAATGCTGCAATTGGACTGCTAAAAAATAATTCCGTGGATGCGGCACCGCCAGCCCCCCCTCCCTTGTTGGTAGCTGTAGGGTTTGTAAACCTATCCTGGGCTGGCCTCCTTTCCATATAAGATCTCTAAACAATATATCATTTTTTTAAAACCAATTCTCATGTATCCATATCGAAGACTTGTGCAACAAATACAATAATTGTGGCATCCACAGCATTTTGATCAAGGGCTAGAAACTGAGGGAGAAGAGAAACATTGGAATACTTGTCAGTACCAGTGTGCAAAGGTGTATTTACTCTGAAAGAAAAAATCATCTATAATGTTGGGTGCCCTATGTGTGTGGATGTTACTACATTATGTAAAACTATTGGTTTAGTTTTTTACATTTTAGCAAGGGAGTACATACAGGGGTTGCCCCATGCTCTGGGTTGCATGTGCGGTATCCCTGTACACCTGGATAGGAGGAGTGGCAGGGGCGGCATATAGAGGAGGGAATCGGTTACTCTACATGCCGCCCCTCCTAGTCACCTTCTGCTGTGATTGGGCTTCTGTGTACTCCCCTGGCCCCCCTTTAACCCTGCTGGGTTACCAAAGACCCCCAACAGGGCTCCTAAAAAATAGTAAAAAAATGTTTTAAAAAAATGTAAAAAATAAAATAAATATAGTAAAAAAAAATTAAATAACAAAATAAAAAACTACTGACAGTAGTGGCGGAACTAGCAGGGTCATACTTACAACTGGGCCCTCGTGTTCTGCCACCGTGGGGGCCAGGGGGGCCTTTTATGGTTTCTTGCATGGGGTGCCTCTGGGCATTATTTTAAAGGGTTCCTTGCCTGAAAAAAAGGTTGAGAAACACTGTGGTGGTATACTGTGTGAAATTACATATCTCCCTAGACCTGGTCTGTATGGACAATATGATCACTTGGCACCATCCACAGGCAGCCAAACTCTTCAAAAGGACAAAGAAAATAAATCCAACACAGTTTTACTTTAGTATATGTAGTACAAAGAATGTTTTTACAAGTCTTTTAAAGTGCAAGGAGACAATGACTTTTATACCCTGTCATTGTAATTACTAATGCTGACTGAGGGAACATAAAAGAAGCAGACAGGATCTAGCTAGGACTAAACTAACTTGCACTAAAAATGTGGGGAGAATTGAGAAAGAGGGTGCTAAACTACCACTTGATTTCAGTACACATCAGAACATGAATAACATAACGTAGTTCAATGCAACAACAGATGGGACACAATGGACTCCTAAACCACTTTGTGCAAGAGGGTCCAGCCTATACCCCTAGGTTCTCCAGAAGGAGCTATGTCTACAGTGCGTTGGATGCAGTCACCAGGGTTGCCAACTTTAAGTAAATTTACGAACAGTTTGTAAAATCTGTCATTTTTGCATCTGTCCATGGATGGAATGTCCATTCATGTCCGTGACTGTCCATGAATGGACAATCACAGACAGATGCAAAAATTTTGGATTTTACAAACTGTTCGTAAATTTACTGAAAGTTAGCAACCCTGGCAGTCACCATCAGGAAATGCGGCATGATAACAAGTGTTCTTTGGGCCTAGAAATATCTTATTCTATTAAGGGCCAGTTGACACCACAGAAATGCAGTCCCTAAGTGTTTCTGAATGCGGGTTTTTGATGCGTTATCAATGTGTTCCAGCGCATTTCTTCTCCTTTTTTTCCCCCAAAGTTTCCAGTTTTTTTTTTCACTGTAATGTGTTCTGGTGCATTTCTGAAGCATTTAGATGCATTCCAGGGCATTCCAGTGCATTTTTGTTGCAATTTGTTGTGGTCCAGTCAGAAAAAATGCAGCATATTGTTGACTGTACTGGAACATACTGCAATGGCGTGAACTTTTCATTTGAAATCCATGCAACCTACTGTTCATACATTTTTGATGCACAAAAAAAAAGCACTGGACTGCATGTGGTGTGAACCAGCCCTCATGGTGTAGCCACGTTGCGTTGTTGTCCTTGCTTGTGTTTTTCTCACCAGGGGGAAAAATAATATTAAAAAAATGAATACTTATAAAAAAATGTAAATGTGCTCATACTGTTAAAAATGAATATAACAATTTCTACGTGTGTAAGCTATGCCTCTGATTTTCAGCCTGTCTGCCCCTTATTTGAATAAATCTAATGGCTTCTTTTGTAATTGGGGAAGTAAAGATGTGGTACTTTGGTGCACACAACATGCGTTGACAGGCTGCAAACGAAGGGTAGCTTGTCAGCAACAAGTATACACTGCCAAAGCCTCCCCCCCCCCCCATGGTCATAAAATAAAATATACCTCCACAAAATAAAAACCCTAGTTGGGGAAGGGTGGACAGGTTATGGTCCCCTGCATTGTGGAAAGGCGGGTAGCCTATGGTCATAGATCTTCTTCCTGCAGTTATGCCTCCAATATCAGAGAGAAGTGAAACATTCATCTTAAAGCTGCCCCAAATTTCCTGCTCCCCCCCACTGCCAACACCCTGCTGGCTTCTCATAACTAGCAGTTATTCGGGGATATGAACGAATGCAAAACTATGGCACTGAAGTGGCCCCCCAGACACCAAAGGATAGGTACCAAGTGGAAGATAAAGATGTGTTGAAACAGTCACTATAGATGATGGCGGCAGCTCCCCTGAGAAAGGTCCTGAGGCAACATAATGCACATATAAAAACAAGCAGAGAGGGCGCCTCCATCTAAGTGTAAACCTGTTTATTTGCCTTAAAATCATAAATAAAAGTAATGCACTCACTGGATATTAGGAAAGGATCAGCATATCATTAGTAGGAATTATGTCATCTAAGGAGCTCCAGAAATCAGCAGGCAAGCGGCTGGTGAATGCAGAGTTCGGCCGGGAGATGGCTGGCTAGAAGATGAAGTGAACTACTGTAGAGCTGGGAGCTGGAAACACAAGCTGTCTGGCTAGTGTGGAGGCTTCTGGGTCCACTCCGCCCTTTCGGCAACAATCAGCTCCACTTGGGGATGACGTCACTTGGTATAGGGAGCGTGGTTATGCGTTTCAGGGCTCCGCCCCTTTGTCAAACCATTAGTTCTTAATGATTTTGTCATGCCACACTCAAAGTCGCATAAAAACGCTGAAGGTAATTTTGAAAAAAAAAAATTTTGCATTGGTACATGTCCCCAAAGGCAATGCCCAACTCCCCATGTTCTTTGATAATCCCTTACTTATTAGCCTTGAAAATGGCTAGAATTTATTTTCAAGATTTGCCCTCCATAAGCTTTATTGGGGTTTTGATTTCTTCTATATTGATTACAACAGATGAGATTTATCTGAATCTAAAATATTTGTAGGCAAGGTTTCTAATTTGCTTGGGCTCACTACCCAGAAAAAGTATATTATCTGTGCTAACATTGTTTGAGATAGACAGAAATTGGTCATTAGCAAAAGCAAACATTTGAAATGTTCTCAGATAATGTCAATCCTTTTAATATCCAGACACTGCTAAATGCCGAACATCAAAGGTTTAACTGTGAACACAAATAGCAGAGACACAGGACAGAGTGTTAAGAATGTTTTTTTTCTGAAAAGTATGGATATATTTACTAATATACTGTGGCAATTATATTATTATAGAGGCCAAATATTAACTTATCTGGCATCCCTATTTTATTTTACTTTTTTTTTAACTACTTAGCATATGAGCAACTGGTGTATAATGAATGAACAAAAATTCAGCTTTAATGTGTTGCCAGAGACCAGTTATTACCCTTTTGGGCACTTTTGCCTCTTGCAATCATACAGAAGGTGAAGCCAGACTATTAATTACAGCCTCCACATCAAAGACACCTTTGTTTTTCCTGTGACAGTCATATTACTGCTGTCTGTACACATCAACATTCAGAGGGAATAGTTAGAGACTGAAATAATGTATGTCACAGAGTCAGGGGCGTTGCTAGGCTGCAAAAAGACCAGGGGCTTCAGCCCAAAGTCCAAGGCCGACACGGGGTGGGGGGGCTCTAGTGGCGCTGGGTTTTTAGCCTGGGCGGTGGGGTTGTGTAGCAGGGGGTAAGCTCACTTACTGGTTGCTGCTTGGCTTACCAGTGCCCATCAATGCTGACCACTAAACTGACCTACCTACCTGACCTACATACACTGACCTATCTGACACACACTGACCTACCTGATACATACACCAACCTACCCGAAACACATACACTGACCTACCCGACACACACTGACCTATCTGACACACACTGACCTACCTGACATACACTGACCTACCCGATACATACACCAACCTACCCGAAACACATACACTGACCTACCCGACACACACTGACCTATCTGACACACACTGACCTACCTGACATACACTGACCTACCCGATACATACACCAACCTACCCGAAACACATACACTGACCTACCCGACACACACTGACCTACCTGACACACACTGACCTACCTGACACACACTGACCTACCTGACACACACTGACCTACCTGACATACACTGACCTACCTGATATACACTGACCTACCTAACATACACTGACCTACCTGATATACACTGACCTACCTGACATACACTGACCTACCTGATATAAACTGACCTACCTGACATACACTGACCTACCTGACATACACTGACCTACACACACTGACCTACCTGACACACTGACCTACATACACTGACCTACCTGACATACACTGACCTACACACACTGACCTACCTGACACACACTGACCTACACACACTGACCTACCTGACACACACTGACCTACATACACTGACCTACCTGACACACTGACCCACATACACTGACCTACCTGACACACACTGACCTACATACACTGACCTACCTGACACACTGACATACATACACTGACCTACACACACTGACCTACCCGACACACACTGACCTACCCGACACACACTGACCTACCTGACATACATTGACCTACCTGATATACACTGATCTACACACACTATGACCTACCTGATATACACTGACCTACCTGACATACACTGACCTACACTGACGTACCTGACATACACTGACCTACCTGATATACACTGACCTACCTGACATACACTGACCTACCTGACATACACTGACCTACCTGACATACACTGACCTACCTGATATACACTGACCTACCTGACACACACTGACCTACACACACTGACCTACCTGACATACACTGACCTACATACACTGACCTACCTGACATACACTGACCTACATACACTGACCTACCTGACACACACTGACCTACATACACTGACCTGACACACTGACCTACATACACTGACCTACCTGACATACACTGACCTACATACACTGACCTACCTGACATACACTGACCTACCTGATATACACTGACCTACATACACTGACTTACCTGACATACACTGACCTACATACACTGACCTACCTGACACACACTGACCTACATACACTGACCTGACACTCTGACCTACATACACTGACCTACCTGACACACACTGACCTACACACACTGACCTACCTGACACACACTGACCTACACTGACCTACCTGACATACACTGACCTACCTGATATACACTGACCTACCTGACATACACTGACCTACATACACTGACCTACCTGACATACACTGACCTACATACACTGACCTACCTGACATACACTGTCCTACCTGATATACACTGACCTACCACCTACCTGACACACACTGACCTACCTGACATACACTGACCTACCTGACATACACGCACCTACATACACTGACCTACCTGACACACACTGACCTACATACACTGACCTGACACACTGACCTACATACACTGACCTACCTGACATACACTGACCTACATACACTGACCTACCTGACATACACTGACCTACCTGATATACACTGACCTACCTGACACACACTGACCTACACACACTGACCTACCTGACATACACTGACCTACATACACTGACCTACCTGACATACACTGACCTACACTGACTTACATACACTGACCTGACACACTGACCTACATACACTGACTTACCTGACATACACTGACCTACATACACTGACCTACTTGACACACACTGACCTACATACACTGACCTGACACACTGACCTACATACACTGACCTACCTGACACACACTGACCTACACACACTGACCTACCTGACACACACTGACCTACCCGACATACATACACTGACCTACCAGACACACACTGACCTACCCGACACACACTGACCTACCTGACACACACTGACCTACATACACTGACCTACCTGACATACACTGACCTACCTGACATACACTGACCTACCTGATATACACTGCCCTACCTGACACACACTGACCTACACACACTGACCTACCTGACATACACTGACCTACCTGATATACACTGACCTAAATACACTGACCTACCTGACACACACTGACCTACATACACTGACCTACATACACTGACCTACCTGACATACACTGACCTACACACACTGACCTACCTACCTGACATACACTGACCTACCTGATTTACACTGACCTACATACACTGACCTACCTGACACACACTGACCTACATACACTGACCTACACACACTGACCTACCTGACATACCTGACATACATACACTGACCTACCTGACCTACACTGACCTACCTGACATACACTGACCTACCTGACACACACTGACCTACATACACTGACCTACCTGACCTACACTGACCTACCTGACAGACATACACTGACCTGGTACCTGACATACACAGATTGACTGACCTACCTGACCAGGAGGAGACAGACTTCATGTGTACAGGTCCTGCAGCAGCAGCTCAGCCGTGGTGCTGGTGTGCGAGGTAGCTAGAGGAGAGGAGGAGAGCCGCCCACCTGAGCGCCGAGCGGGGATCGATGTGGCACGGCAGGCCCCTTTGTAATGCCCGCCTTCTGGAGCCTTCTTCCTGTTCCACTCACAGCGAGCTGGGAGAGGGCTGAGATTGGAGGAGTGCAGGCGCTGGGGATGCTGCTCAGGGTGGCGGTGTCTTCTCTCTCTCTCCCTCCTGGGCTCTTCCCGGCTGCCGAGGTATCCCCCTCCCTGCTGCTCTGCACTCCACGCCGCCACCGGACCAGCGGCGGGACGCTCCAGTCCAGAACTCGCAGGCCAGGCCCCACGAGCCCTAGCGCGGAGGAGGAGGAAGTGCAATCCTCCTTCGCTTTGAATTCCGGGCAGTGTGGGCACAGTGGGCAGTGACGTCACTGGTTGCTAGCCGATAGGCGGCTATAGCAACCAGTGACCAAGAGTAGAGTCAGGCAGGGGCGGAGCTGGAGCCGGAGTCAGCGCTACCACGGCTCAGTCCGCCCCTGTCCCCTGCATTCTGGACTGGGACAAGAGACTCGGGGCTATTGGCCCCAGGCTCGGGGCTGTAGCCCCAATAGCCACCCCCTAATGACGCCACTGCACAGAGTACATGTTGGCATTCATGGTTCCCTCAATGAACTGTAGCTCCCCAGTGCCGGCAGCACTCATGCAGCCCCAGACCATGACACTCCCACCACCATGCTTGATTGTAGGCAAGACACACTCGTCTTTGTACTTCTCACCTGGTTGTCGTCACACACGCTTGACACCATCTGAACCAAATAAGTTTATCTTGGTCTCATCAGACCACAGGGCATGGTTCCAGTAATCCATGTCCTTAGTCTGCTTGTGTTCAGCAAACTGTTTGCAGGCTTTCTTATGCATCAACTTTAGAAAAGGTTTCCTTCTGGGATGACAGCCATGCAGACCAATTTGATGCAGTGTGTGGCGTATGCTCTGAGCACTGACAGGCTGACCCCCCACAACATCAACCTCTGCAGCAATGCTGGCAGCACTCATATGTCTATTTCCTAAAGACAACCTCTGGATATGACGCTGAGCACGTGCGCTCAACTTCTTTGGTCGACCATGGCGAGGCCTGTTCTGAGTGGAACCTGTTCAGTTAAACCGATGTATGGTCTTGGCCACCATGCTGCAGCTCAGTTTCAGGGTCTTGGCAATCTTCTTAAGGCCTAGAGCAACAATTATGTAGAGCAACAATTCTTTTTTTCAGATCCTCAGAGTAGTATGAGGCTGGGTTCACACTGGTGCGACACGACAGCCGTCCTACTTTGGATCCGACTTTGCCCTGCGACATGAAGCCGGCATGCGTCCGACTTTCAATGAACGGGGATCCGACTTGGATCCCCGCCAATGCCCAGCACTGTGTTTGGTATGAATCTTGAGGGGGAACTCCGGGCCAAATTTTAAATAAAAAACAGGCATGGGTTCCCCCTCCAAGAGCATACCAGGCCCTTGGGTCTGGTATGGAACTTAAGCGGAACCCCCTACGCCGAAAAAACGGTGTGAGGGTCCTCCCCAAATCCATACCAGACCCTTATCCAAGCACACAGCCCGGCCGGTAAGGAATGGGGGGTGGGAACGAGCGAGCACCTCCCCCCCTCTGAACCGTACCAGGCCGCATGCCTGGCATGCCCATCAACATGGGGACAAAGCACCTTGTCCCCATGTTGATGAGGACAAGGGCCTCTTCCCGACAACCCTGGCTGTTGGTTGTCAGGGACTGTGGGCGGGGGGCTTATCGGAATCCGGGAGCCCCCTTTAATAAGGGGGCCCCCAGATCCCAGCCCCCCCACCCTTTGTGAATGAGCATGGGGGACATCGTACCCCTACCCATTCACCTAGGGAAAAAAGTGTCAATGAAAAAACACAGTACACAGGTTTTTAAAGTAATTTATTAGGCAGCTCCTGGGTCTTCTTCCGACTTTGGGGGTCTTCTTCTAACTCCGGGGGTCTTCTTCTGACTCCGGGGGTCTTCTTCCTACTTCGGGGGTCTATCCGGTGTCTCCTCCCGGTGTCCCGATCTTCTGCCGGCTCCTCCGCTATCTTCTGCAGCTCTTTTGCTAGCGGTGTACTCACCTTTGTTGCCAGTGGTTTAGACATTAATAGCTTTGTATTGAGTTATTTTGAGGGAACAGCAAATTTACACTGTTATACAAGCTGTACACTCACTACTTTACATTATAGCAAAGTGTCATTTCTTCAGTGCTGTCACATGAAAAGATATACACAGAGCAAAATTATAAATGCAACACTTTTGTGTTTGCCCCTATTTATCATGAGCTGAACGCAAAGATCTATGACTTTTTCTATGCACACAAAAGGCCTATTTCTCTCAAAAATTTTTCACAAATCTGTCTAAATCTGTGGTTGTGAGCACTTCTCCTTTGCCGAGATAATCCATCCACCTCACAGGTGGGGCATATCAAGATTCTGATTAGACAGCATGATTATTGCACAGGTGTGCCTTAGGCTGGCCACAATAAGGCCACTTTCACACTGAGGCACTTTACAGGTGCTATAGCGCTAAAAATAGGTCCTGCAAAGCGCCTCTCCTATCACTCCAGTGTGAAAGCTCGAGTGCTTTCACACTGGAGTGGTGCACTTGCAAAAAAGTCCTGCATGCAACATCTTTGAGGCACTTTAGGAGCGGTGTATACACCACTCCTAAACACCTCTGCCCATTGAAAGCAAGGGCCAGACGCCACCGAATGTTATGCAAACCGATTGTTGCAGCAGCTGTCCGGGTGGCTGGTCTCAGACGATCTTGGAGGTGAAGATACTGGATGTGGAGGTCCTGGGCTGGTGTGGTTACACGTGGTCTACTGGTTGTGAGGCCAGTTGGATGTACTGCCAAATGGTAGAGAAATTAACATGCAATTCAAGGGCAACAGCTCTGGTGGACATTTCTGCAGTCAGCATGCCAATTGCACGCTCTCTCAAAACTTGCAACATCTGTGGCATTGTGCTGTGTGATAAAACTGCACATTATAGAGTGGCTTTTTATTATTGCTAGCCTAAAGCACACCTGTGCAATAATCATGCTGTCTAATCAGCATTTTGATATGCCACACCTGTGAGGTGGATGGATTTTCTCCGCAAAGGAGAGGTGCTCACTAACACATATTTAGACAGATTTGTGAACTATATTTAAGAGAAATAGGCCTTTTGTGTACATAGAAAAAGTCATAGACCTTTGCGTTCAGCTCATGATAAATATGGGCAAACATTCTAAAATTGCAGTGGAAAGAGGTCTGCAATAGCTTCAGAACTTAATAAAGACTGAAGTGATTTACACCCAACTGTTTGTTTTTCCCACAAGGAACCACCCTTAAATGTTAAATAGTAGCTTGCCTTGCTGCTTTTGGGGTCATCTTACATTGCCCAGGTGAAGGAAGTGCTACACACCGAATGCAGAAAGCTAGATGTCTTACTTATATCTAGATATTCCTGTACACACAGCCAGGGCCACCATCAGGAGGGTACAGCGGTCACAAATGTAAGGGGCCCTGGGAGCCTGAGTAGCCCGCCCGGGCCAGAAGAAGGCAGGACGGGTGAAGGGAAGCTGTGCTGTCAGTGGTGGCTGGTGAAGTTTTAGGATGGGGGGGCACCAGACCCCGCCATTCCTTTTTGACTACTCCCACTTGGTGAAAATGGGCGTAGTTTCAACGAAATAGTGGGCGTGTCTCTAAGGTTGTGTGGTTAGCGTCTGAGATGAACGAGAGATGGAGGGAGAGGGAGGGAGAGAGGGAGGGACAGCAGGCCCAGATCCTACACAACAATAGAAATATGTGTATTCTAGAAAGTTTAACAATTAGCAGATAAAGATACTCCAAACACCTGGTGTTAGCACTTCAACCATCCTGGCACCATGATTGTTATGGTGTCAGGATGATTGAAGCGCAATATTTCTATTGTTACACTGTAATATAAAATGAAATCATTCAACTCACCATAATGCAGAATCAGTGGGAGCCCTGAGCGTGTCACTTGCCACGTTGCCTGCCACCAGATGCCATCAGGTGTCCCCAGCAGAGTCTGTCCTTACATCAGGTGCCCCCAGCGGAGTCCCTCCTTACATCAGGTGCCCCCAGCGGAGTCCCTCCTTACATCAGGTGCCCCCCAGCGGAGTCCCTCTTTACATCTGTTTCCCCATCAGCAGAGTCCCTCCTTACATCTGTGTCTCCAACAGAGCCCCTCCTTACATCTGTGTCCCCAGCGGAGCCTCTCCATAAATCTGTGTCCCCAGCAGAATCCGTCATTACATCTGTATCCCCAGTGGAGCCCCTCCTTACATCTGTGTCCCCAGCAGAGCCCCTCCTTACATCAGTGTCCCCAGCGGAGCCCCTCCATACATCTGTGTCCCCAGCGGAGCCCCTCCTTACATCTGTGTCCCCAGTGGAGCCCCTCCATACATCTGTGTCCCCATCAGAGTCCGTCCTTACATCTGTGTCCCCAGCGGAGCCCCGCCATACATCTGTGTCCCCATCAGAGTCCGTCCTTACATCTGTGTCCCCAGCAGAGCCCCTCCATACATCTGTGTCCCCAGCGGAGTCTGTCCTTACATCATTATCTCCAGCGGAGTCCCTCCTTACAACCGTGTCCCCAGCAGAGCCCCTCCATACATCTGTGCCCCCAGCGGAGTCCGTCCTTACACCTGTGTCCCCAGCGGAGCTCTTCCTTACATCTGTGTCCCCAACAGAGCCCCTCCTTACATCTGTGTCCCCAGCGGAGCCTCTCCATACATCTGTGTCCCCAGCAGAGTCCGTCCTTACATCTGCGTCCCCAGCGGAGTCCCTCCTTACAACTGTGTCCCCAGCAGAGCCCCTCCATACATCTGTGTCCCCAGCGGAGTCCGTCCTTACACCTGTGTCCCTAGCAGAGCCCCTCCTTACATCTGTGTCCCCAACAGAGCCCCTCCTTACATCGGTGTCCCCAGCAGAGCCTCTCCATACATCTGTGTCCCCAGCAGAGTCCGTCCTTACATATGCGTCCCCAGCAGAGCCCCTCCATACATCTGTGTGCCCAGCGGAGTCCGTCCTTACATCTGTGTCCCCAGCAGAGTCCGTCCTTACATCCGCGTCCCCAGCAGGGCCCCTCTATACATCTGTGTCCCCAACTGAGTCTGTCCTTACATCTGTGTCCCCAGTGGAGCCCTTCCTTACATCAGTGTCCCCAGCGGAGGCCCTTCTTACATCAGTGTCCCCAGTGGAGCCCCTCCATACATCTGTGTCCCCAGCGGAGCCCCTCCTTACATCTGTGTCCCCAGCGGAGCCCCTCCATACATCTGTGTCCCCATCAGAGTCCGTCCTTACATCTGCGTCCCCAGCGGAGTCCCTCCTTACAACTGTGTCCCCAGCAGAACCCCTCCATACATCTGTGTCCCCAGCGGAGTCCGTCCTTACACCTGTGTCCCCAGCGGAGCCCCTCCTTACATCTGTGTCCCCAACAGAGCCTCTCCTTACATCTGTGTCCCCAGCGGAGCCTCTCCATACATCTGTGTCCCCAGCGGAGCCTCTCCATACATCTGTGTCCCCAGCAGAGTCCGTCCTTACATCTGCGTCCCCAGCAGAGCCCCTCCATACATCTGTGTCCCCAGCGGAGTCCGTCCTTACATCTTTATCCCCAGCGGAGCCCCTCCTTACAACTGTGTCCCCAGCAGGGCCCCTCCATACATCTGTGTCCCCAGCGGAGTCCATCCTTACATCTGTGTCCCCAGTGGAGCCCTTCCTTACATCAGTGTCCCCAGTGGAGCCCCTCCATACATCTGTGTCCCCAGCTGAGCCCCTCCTTACATCTGTGTCCCCAGCGGAGCCCCTCCATACATCTGTGTCCCCATCAGAGTCCGTCCTTACATCTGTGTCCCCAGCGGAGCCCCTCCATACATCTGTGTCCCCAGCAGAGTCCGTCCTTACATCATTATCCCCAGCGGAGCCCCTCCTTACAACTGTGTCCCCAGCGGAGCCCCTCCATACATCTGTGTCCCCATCGGAGTCCGTCCTTACATCTGTGTCCCCAGTGGAGCCCCTCCTTACATCAGTGTCCCCAGCGGAGCCCCTCCTTACAACTGTGTCTCCAGCGGAGCCCCTCCATACATCTGTGTCCCCAGCGGAGTCCGTCCTTACATCTGTGTCCCCAGTGGAGTCCCTCCTTACATCTGTGTCCCCAGTGGAGTCCCTCCTTACATCTGTGTCCCCAGCAGAGCCCCTCCATACATCTGTGTCCCAAGCAGAGCCCCTCCTTACATCAGTGTCCCCAGCGGAGCCCCTCCATACATCTGTGTCCCCAGCAGAATCCGTCCTTACATCTGTGTCCCCAGTGGAGCTCCTCCATACATCTGTGTCCCCAGCGGAGTCCGTTCCTTACATCTTTATCCCCAGCAGAGCCCCTCCATACATCTGTGTCCCCAGAGGAGTCCCTCCTTACATCTGTGTCCCCAGCGGAGCCCCTTCTTACATCTGTGTCCCCAGCGGAGCCCCTCCTTACATCAGTGTCCCTAGCGGAGCCCCTCCATACATCAATGTCCCCAGCATAGCCCCTCCATACATCTGTGACCCCAGCGGAGCCCCTTCTTACATCTGTGTCCCCAGCGGAGCCCCTCCTTACATCAGTGTCCCTAGCGGAGCCCCTCCATACATCAATGTCCCCAGCATAGCCCCTCCATACATCTGTGTCCCCAGCAGAGTCCGTCCTTACATCTGTGTCCGCAGCGGAGCCCCTCCTTACATCTGTGCCCCAGCAGAGCCCCTTCATACATCTGTGTCCCCTGCGGAGTCCGTCCTTACATCTGTGTCCCCAGCGGAGCCACTCATTACATCTGTGTCGCCAGCAGAGCCCCTCCATACATCTGTGTCCCCAGTGGTGTCCATCCTTACATCTGTGTCCTCAGGGGAGCCCCTCCATACATCTGTGTCCCCAGCGGACATCCTCCTTACATCTGTGCCCCCATCAGCGGAGTTCCTCCTTACATCTGTGTCCCCAGCAGAGCAGCAGGGTGCTCTATAATCCTGCCCCAATAATTCCCCCTGTCTATCACCTTTCTGTGTGTTGTCTGTGTCCCCGGCAGCACAGCAGTCCTTCAAGCTGCCTCTGTGCTAGTTCCTGGTTTTCTCTGTGTGTTCAGTGGAGAGGGGCCATCTTTTAGTAGCCCACCGGAAGTGACTTTGTTCTCACACTGAGAACAAAGCACCCGACCGGGTGCCGGGCGGATGCTGCTCAGCGCGATCGTTTGCGCTGCAAAGCAGCTCCAAACCCCACCAATGAAGGGCCACATCTGCAATCTTGTGATTGCATTGACATGGCACTTCCCATAGTGCACTGTGTCCTGCACCCGAACACAGTGCACTTAGTTAAAAAACATTTTTTTTCCTTAAAGGGGCCGTTTTAAAAAAAATTATTATTATTATTAATTTTTTTTGTGACTACAGTAGGGAGGGCAGCGCCCAGGTGCCCCCTATGGACGGGCCGCCACTGTGTGCTGTGCATTACAGAATCGATCTTGGCTCATTCTGCTCTCTGTGGCATTGAGCTCAGACATCGACCTCTGGCTACTATATGCATGTGCACCCCTCTTGTGATCTGTACTATGCTTCTCACAACTTTGTGAAAACTAGCTGGGACTAGGTAGGAAGACCTTCTTTACAAGCAGGGGCTGTGAGGGAAAGGGAGGGGGCTGTTTGTGTACAAGGAGGGGCCAGAGCCTTGTGTGTTTACAGGTTTGTGTATGTGAGGGGCTGCCATATATACAGGTGTGTGTGTGTGTGGGGGGGGCTGACATATATACAGGTGTGAGGGGGGCTGATATATACTGGTGTGTGTGGGGGGCTGATATATATACAGGTGTTTGTGGGGGGGCTGACATATATACAGGTGTGAGGGGAGCTGATATATACAGGTGTGTGTGGGGGGGCTGACATATATGCAGGTGTGTGTGTGTGTGGGGGGGGTACTGACATATATACAGGTGGGGGTGGGGCTGACATATATACTGGTATGTGGGGGAGCTTACATATATACATGTGTGAAGGGGCTGATATATACAGGTGTGTGGGGGGGCTGACATATATATATATATATACAGCTGTGTGGGGGGGGCTGACATATATATACAGGTGTGTGGGGGCTGACATATATACAGGTGTGAGGGGGCCATATATATACAGGTGGGGGGTGGGGCTGACATAT
This sequence comes from Aquarana catesbeiana, assembly GCF_042186555.1. Lineage (NCBI taxonomy): Eukaryota > Metazoa > Chordata > Amphibia > Anura > Ranidae > Aquarana > Aquarana catesbeiana. The sequence continues at coordinate 393,775,620 of NC_133324.1, forward strand.
ATACAGGTGGGGGGGCTGACATATATACAAGATCAAGGGGGGGCTAAGTGCGTATAGGTGAGGTGGCCGGTGTGTGGATTCGGTAGGATGGCCCATGGGCAAGTCCTGGGGAATGTTGGTGGTCAGGCTCGGGGGGAGGGGGCAGGCCTAAGGCTGTGTAAGGGGCCCAAAAATTTCTGATGGCTGCCCTGCACACAGCACTTGGCTACTTCTACTGTTCAGTGAGCAATCTCAGAGCAGCTCAGGTTGAGGTGCACCAAATGGAGCTCCATGCTCATGAGCTCAGGTGATTCATGAGTTCCCAAGTTCTCAAGATGTCTAGGGAAGTTTAAGGCTGGGTTCACACATGTGCGGTACGAATTGAAGTTCCGTTCTGAAGGCTAATTGACAAAGTAATTGTTCAGCGTTTCACGTCAGTTTTTGATCAGGATCAGGTCAGGATTGCATCAGTATCAGGTCAGGATTGCATCAGTATCAGGTCAGGTTTACATCAGGATCAGGTCAGGATTTTATCCTGTTCACAACGGAATGCATCTGCAATGCAGGGTGCAAATGCAACGCACATATGGTCATGCGAATTGGATGCGGTGTATTCCGCATCCAATTCGCATAGGTGTGAATCGGGCCTAAACAAATTCACAATTGAGGTGTTATTCCAGACATTGCTTTTGTTTAGTTTTTGACAGTAGAGAACGCTTAGAACCACTGTCAGGTTTTTATTGCTATCTGGGTCCTTGTTGGGGAGACTTTTTCTCACTTGTTGCCCTAGAACAGGCTTGACAAATTAGCTTTGAGTCTAGGAGCCAGCAAAAAGTTAGGAGCCAGTATTTTTTAACCACTTACCAACCGCATAACATAGTTATACGGTGGCAGAGTGGTTCTCCTGTGCTGGATCATGTACCTAGTATGTGATCTGGCACTTCCGGGTAGGGGGTGTGCCCCACTTCTGCTGTGATTAGTCACAGCAGAAGCCAATCAATGGGTGCCGGTAAATGGATGTCCGCTGGTACCCAGTGATCGGCGAGGAGAACGACAGAACAGAGCTTTACATATTTAAACAAAGGCAGAGCTCTGTTTTGTCAGCGGGGATGTGCTGGATTTTGTTTCCCTGCAAAGCAGGGAATAAGATCCAGAACATCCCTTAGTAAAAGCACCATATAGTAAACACAAAAACACTGGTTAGGCACACATTTAACCCTTTGATCGTCCTAGATATTTAACCCCTTCCCAGCCAGTGCCATTAGTACAGTAACAGCGTTAGCACTGATCACTGTATCAGTGTCACTGGTTCCCCCAAAGTGTCAAAAGTGTCAGTTGGTGTCAGATTGTTCGCTGCAATATCGTAGTCTCCCTTTAAGTTGCCGATCACTGCCATTACCTGTTTAAAAAAACAAATAAATAAAAATTTCAGTATATATACACACACCATAGTTTATAGACGCTATAACCTTTGCACAAATCAATCAATATACGCTTATTGGGATTTATGTAGCAGAATACATTTAGGCCAAAAATATGTAGCAGAATACATATTGGCCTAAATTTATGAAAAAAATAGATTTTTATTTTTTATTTTATTGGATATGTATTATAGCAAAAAGTAAAAAATATTTTTTTTTTCAAAATTGTTGGTCTTTATTTGTTTATAGCGTAAAAATTTAAAAACCTAGTGGTGATCAAATACCACCAAAAGAAAGCTCTATTTGTGGGAAAAAAGGATATACATTTCATTTATGTACAGCCTTTCATGACCCTGCAATTGTCAGTGCCGTATAGCAAAAAATTGCCTGATCATGAAGGGGGGTAAATCTTCGGGAGGTCAAGTGGTTAACTAATAAAGCTTTATTTTCCACGACAAAAATAACAGATCTTTAATTTACACATAAAGAAGACTAGCACCTAACATCATGGGCATTTAACTTATGCAGATAATGAATATATTCTGATGAGACACACCAATGTTTTATGTAATATGTCAGTTTTTTCAGAGTCTTCTGTACAGGGTATAAAATGGCAGACTTAAATAAAAGCTAAAAATTAACGATACTTACCCTGCCGGTTCCACGAGGCGGCAATTAAAAGTAATGATGGGCTTTTATTTTATTTAATTTAAAAATCAGACAGCTGTCTCATTCAGTTACAATGCTACTAAATGAGACTGCTTTCTCCCTGGGTAATTTCAAGGGATGCACGTCCCTTTAAAACTTTCAAAGTGTGAAGATTTAACATTTGAAGTTGTTGGGGCTAAAATTTTTAATGTCTGCTCACCTCCCTGCTTGTCTGCAGCACTGCACATGGGAAATAGCAGGGAGGAAGAAAGGTAAACCATGATGCGCACGGATTGGCTAATGCCTAAGAAAAGGGAAGTGTGGGAGAACCCTTTCTGCACAGCAGCAGCGGATCTACTTGGGGAAGGGCCGGGAATACACAGAGGTGCCAGCATGTGAAGAAGAAAAAAAAAAACACTTTAGCTCTGCTGCTTCCAATGCAATTTTTCAATTCCTTCACCACTTGTGCTCAAAAGATGGATGTACACTCAGAGGTGTTTGAACCCTTTTTTACAGGTAGGTCAAAAGGCACTTTTTTGCCTTCAGAGGAGAATTAGAATTGTGTCGAGGTCCCAATATTTATGGACCTGACTGTATACCTCTATAGTCAATTTAAAGAGAATATGTGAACAGGTGCACAGAGGGATAAGTACTCAATATTCTCAAAACATATATTAAATACCTTCCCACTGAGGCCTCAACACACACCAAAATACAGTATATAATCTTTACATTCAGAAACACAGTATAAAGTCTAGCATATATTCAATGGCTTCCCCTAGGTTGTAATTCAGAGTTCAACTTATGAGTGTAGCAGGAAAAGAGGAAGATGGCAAACATTTTTTCAACTCCGGATATCTTCATAACTTCAGCTAGCCTGATGTTTAAATTGCAGTATTTGTAATCCACAAAGACAAGGGAAAAGAAATGACTATAGGGCAAAAAATATGCTGAAGATAGCTTAACTGAAGAAATATCACCACCTGTAGATTCCTCTTTATATGTGAGTGCAATAACAGTACTGACATTACAGCGCAGGGGAACAGACAAGGCTCCAAAATCCCGGTGTATGATGCCTATGGAAAAGTAGATTCACCTCCGTGGAACTACAAATCTCACCGGCAGTCTGTAGAAAGAACTCACTCAGCAATACTGTACTCTCTACTGGAATGGGCAGGTGCCCTCTCACCACAATAGACCCCAAGGACTGTGAGGCTCCATCTGGAATCCCCTCCTGGTGTCTCCCTCTGGTGAAGATGGTGCCGCCGCGCCATGCTGCAACTCCCGATGGACTGAAGTGCAGGGGCTTCCAGTTGCTCTGAAGCTTAAGTCGGTCCGTTTGCTAGGATGGCAAGGCTGTACTCTGAGATCCCTCAGAGGGGGGCGATCCGGCTCTCCTCTGTATAGGCCGCAGTCTCTCACTGCTGGTCACAAACAGACCTCCTGCTGGCAGGTGTTGAATGGCGTCCAAAAAGGCTGAAAACAGGCCGCACCTCCCCTTTTATCACTCCTCCCAGCAGGAAGTTCTGCGTGCTTTGAATTGTCTGTCATATAGTTCAGGGATGATCCAGCTAACAAAGTCACTTCCTCCTCCAAACAATACTTTGTTGCAATCCTTCTCAAGCGGTAAGGAAAAATCCTACCAAAGTCCAGCAGCCACTAGAGGGAGCCAGACTCATTTGAAATAACAACAAACTGTTCAACTATAATAACTATAGCAGCAAACCCTTGGCTACACATTCCCCCCACTTGAATTCTTTGGTCCCCAAAGACATGCAGATTACACATTTCAGCTTGCTGAAAAGGAATGAATGAATTATTGATGATTTTTTTTCACTAACCACAATCCAAATCTAGCAAATACTGACACACTTCTGGGGTTCTTTGGAACTATCTATACACAGTATCAGATCAAATTCAGTATTTGAACAGGCCAGGGAAATTGCCGTGTCCCATCCATTGGTGTCAGGGGTTATAGCAGAGTTGCTATTTCTGTTTCTTTTCTGGGGTTAGAGTTCCCAACATGTTTACCAAGGTCCGATTGAATCGTTCAGGTTGAGGGTCTCCTTGAGGGTGATATGGTGTAGTACGAGACTTCTTGATACCCAATAGGGCACACAGCTGATGGACTAGTCGACACTCAAAGTCTCTTCCTTGGTCTGAATGAATTCGTACAGGTAGCCCATAGTGCATGAAAAACTTCTCCACAAGCACCTTAGCCACAGTGCTAGTCTTCTGATCTTTAGAAGGATAAGCCTGTGCATAGCGGGTGAAGTGATCGGTCACAACCAAGATGTTGTTTCTTCCACCTGTATCAGGTTCCAGGCACAGAAAGTCAATGCAAACCACATCTAGTGGTTCCTGACTCTCTAAGTGACCCATTGGGGCGACCCTAACTGGCAAAGTTTTACGCTGGATGCAAGTCAGACAAGAGTGACAGTAAGTCTCTACCTCTCCTCTTAAATTGGACCAATAAAATCTATCTCTAATCAAGCGAAATGTCCTTTCTGTTCCCAAATGGCCATGTTCATCATGTAACGACATTAGGACAGTAGAACGATATTTTTCTGGGAGGAACAGCTGCTACTTCTCCTCGTCTCCAGATGGGCAATGCCTGTATAACACTCCATCTCTGATTTGCAACCGGTCCCACTCTCAATGCAGAGTCTTTCCTCCCTTTATGTGGCTTCTCAGCAACAGTCCGGGATCCTGCTTGTTCAAAGCCTGCAGCACCAAATGACCTAATGGGTCCTGCTTTTGGTCTCTCTTTAAATCTCTCTTTGTCAGTTTGGGTAGGCCTTCTCCTCTCACCTGTGTCAATCCACAGTTGCGTCTTGGTATCCCAGATGGGTGGACCCCAATATAATCAGCAGCCAATCCTCCTTTCATCTTCTGGTCCAAGCCCTGACACAAGGCTCACACTCCCTCTTCACTTACATAAGTCCATCCCTCTGGGTCTTCCTCCTTTCTATGAGGCCTGCGGGACAAAGCATCCGCATCTCGATTCCAAACTCCGGGCCGATACTTCAGACTAAACCGAAATCCTGCCAAAGCTGCTAACCACCTGTGTCCTGTGGCTTCCAGTTTTGCAGAGGTTAAGATGTAAGTTAAGAGATTGTTGTCAGTCTTGACAATGAACTCAGCTCCATACAAATTGTCTCTCAACTTATCCACCATGGTCCACTTGAGTGCCAAAAATTCCCATTTGTGGACGGGGTAATTTTTCTCCGATGGGGTAAGGCTCCTACTCACATAGGCCACTAGTCTCAATCCTCCATTCTGTTCCTGATACAGTACGCCTCCCAATCCTTCTCTACTAGCGTCCACATGCAACTCATTAGGCAGGCCAGGGTCAGCGTAGGACAAAACTGGGGCCTCTGTGAGACTCTTCTTCAATTGCCAAAACGCTTTTTCACATGGAGAGGTCGATTGGCTTTGGACGGACTCTCCTTTCCTGTGGGCACCACTCTTCTTGGGTCTGACTCCATCTTCTCCTTCTCCCGTGACCACTTGCAGCAACTCATTAAGAGGCAGAGCGATCTTATCGAAGTTGGCCACAAATCATCGGTAATAGGAGCAGAATCCCCGGGAAGATCTCAACCCGGTTACACTTCTTGGTCTGGGCCAGGTGGTGACAGCTTCCAACTTCTGTGGATCTGTGGTGACTCCTCCTGCAGAGACAACATGAACCAAATAGGTGACAGAGGTTCTATAAAACTGGCATTTTTCCAGTGACAATTTCAATCCTTCCTCATGGAGGCGGGAGAATACCTTTTCTAGTCGAGTTTCGTGCTCTTCCAATGTCTTCCCAAACACAATAATGTTATCCAAATACACCAGTACTTCCACAAGATTCATGTCTCCTACTGTCCTTTCCATCATACGTTGAAAGGTTGCAGGAGCCCCAGATAGGCCCTGAGGCATCCGACTGAACTCGTAGAATCCTAACGGGCATATGAATGCCGAAATAAATATATACGCTGTGCTTTCAAATATACTCTTCACATTATATATATATGTGGTAACCAAAGTGCAAATATGGTGCAAGTCACACACCGTGATACATCCAGTAACTAGTGACTGTAAAAAGTGACAATATTGCAACAAATAATTATGAATACTTAAAAATGAACATATAAATGAAAATAATTAATCACACTAGTAAAACGGGCTATAAGGTGCATCCATATGGTGATTGGTTATATCAAAATTATTGTTCATAAAATCATATAGTGTTCATAAAAATATATAGTGGACTCAATCCACTAAAACATATAGATGAATAAAAAATGCTTCTATGTGCATATGTGTCATCCAATTACTTCAATTCAAAAGTGCTTCCAAAGTCCATGCGATTTGGAAACTGCTGTGTAGATAATCCAAAACAAGTCGCAGTGATCCATGCGATTTGGAAACTGCTGTGTAGCAAGCTGCAGTGATCACACTCAGGTGCTCCCCCCTAGGTATTAAACGCTCACCTCTGAGCGTGTGACTTTGTACTTAAGCATAAGCAATACACGCCTGTGAACCACCTCTGGGGCTCTGCAGTTTTAATCAGACTCCTGGACCCATCAGCACTATACCTTGGTTGAGTAAAAAAGTACTGGATGGTGTAATAACGTTTTAACAGTTTATTAATCACATAAAACCCCTCTATGGGGTACTCACATAGTACAGACACGTCAGTGCGTCACTCTGCATCAGGCAAACAGCAAACAGCATGTAAAGATACTGGATCAATATTGGGATGGTATGGGGTTCTTTCCTGACAGGTTACCTGCTGAATGCCCATCCTGTCCCCCAGTGCTGGGACAAGGTCACCCAGTGCCCAGGGCGAACATGCCAAAATGCGCACCCCCCCCCCCCCCCCAGGTTGGGCATGACCAATCATCTTCTGTCTAGTCTGATAACCACACCTGATTATCATACCTACCTATAGAATTCTAGAGTTAGGGCTGGATAAATTACTAAGTGCAAGGGTCAGGAGCAGAAATAATGTACAGAGTATAGGAATCAGCAACAGGGGTATTTTATAAAAGCAGTGGGCTTGTGTGCAGGATCATAAGTTGGGCCCAGCTTCTAGAATATAAAGTGCGGTGAGTGGCAAAAATTGGGTGTGGCTTTTACTTTGCTGACTATTGAGTATGGCTTAAAAAGATTTACAGTGCAGGGGTTCAGTAGCAAGTGATGCAGAGCTCAGGAATGGGAAAAAAAAGACTTATTTAGTATGGTGGAAATGGGGTTTAGAAGATCTGAAGTTTTTTAGGGCAGGAAGGGTCCACTTCTTTTAGTGCTTGTTCAGAATATCTACAATATTTTAGTGTGCATGAACTGAGGACTGGTGTAAAACCCAAGATGTTATATATTGCAGCTTAACAATCACTAGATGTGGTGGCTGCATTAGTTTTATTTTAGGCTTTTCTCTTCGGTTTTCACCTGGTGATCTGGCCATTGGCACACGTCCTGTATTAGAGTGCCCCCAATCTGGATAAAGGAGCACAGAAGGCACAGCAGATAGCAGCATGGTCAGTCTGGGAAGGAGGGTAGTGTTAGATGTACTAGCAGATTTAGCAACAGTAACAAGTTGAAGCCAAACTCATGGAAAACAGGATCACACATTCTCCACACTTCAGCACACTGGACTCCTCTACTTTCTGCTCTGCTGTCTAAAGTCCACATGGGAAAGCGAATGAGGAGGACACGCTCTGACACACAGGGGAGTTCTGACACACAGGGGGGCTCTGACACACACAGGGGGGCTCTGACACACACAGGGGAGCTCTGACACACACTGGGGGGCTCTGACACACACTGGGGGGCTCTGACACACAGGGGAGCTCTGACACACAAGGGGGGCTCTGACACACAGGGGAGCTCTGACACACACAGGGGGGCTATGACACACAGGGGAGCTCTGACACACAGGGGGGCTCTGACACACAAGGGGGCTCTGACACACAAGGGGGACTCTGACACACACAGGGGAGCTCTGACACACAAGGGGGCTCTGACACACAAGGGGGGCTCTGACACACACAGGGGAGCTCTGACACACAAGGGGGCTCTGACACACAGGGGAGCTCTGACACACAGGGGGGCTCTGACACACAAGGGGGGCTCTGACACACACAGGGGAGCTCTGACACACAAGAGGGATCTGATACACAAGGGGGGCTCTGACACACACAGGGGAGCTCTGACACACAAGGGGGCTCTGACACACAGGGGAGCTCGGACATACAGGGGGGCTCTGACACACAAGGGGGGCTCTGACACACACAGGGGAGCTCTGACACACAACACACAAGGGGGACTGACACACAAGGGGGCTCTGACACACAGAGGAGCTCTGACACACAGGGAGGCTCTGACACACAAGGGGGGCTCTGACACACACAGGGGAGCTCTGACACACAAGGGGGGCTCTGACACACACAGGGGAGCTTGGACACACAGGGGAGCTTGGACACACAGGGGGGCTCTGACACACAAGGGGGGCTCTGACACACAAGGGGAGCTCTGACACACAAGGGGGCTCTGACACACAAGGGGGGCTCTGACACACACAGGGGAGCTCTGACACACAAGGGGGCTCTGACACACAGCGGAGTTCTGACACACAGGGGGCTCTGACACACAAGGGGGGCTCTGACACACACAGGGGAGCTCTGACACACAGGGGGGCTCTGACACACAGGGGGGCTCTGACACACAGGGGAGCTTGGGCACACAGGGGAGCTCTGACACACAAGGGGGCTCTGACACACAGCAGAGTTCTGACACACAGGGGGCTCTGACACACAAGGGGGGCTCTGACACACACAGGGGAGCTCTGACACACAGGGGGGCTCTGACACACAGGGGGACTCTGACACACAGGGGGGCTCTGACACACAGGGGAGCTTGGGCACACAGGGGAGCTCTGACACACAGGAGGGCTCTGACACACAAGGGGGCTCTGACACACAGGGGAGCTTGGACACACAGGGGGGCTCTGACACACAGGAGGGCTCTGACACACAGGGGAGCTCTGACACACAAGGGGGCTCTGACACACAGGGGAGTTCTGATTCCCAACGTCTATGGAAATTGCAGCTTGCTGAAATAATGTTTCCCCATCCTTTGTCCCCAGTCTGCACATGTACAGAGCTCTAGGCGAACACCTCAGCTCTTTGCTGGGAATGCGGGGCTGACAGAGCAGGGGAGGGCTCAATAGACTGACAGGAGACTGGGCTAATAGGGACAGGTATTTTTTTCCATTGCACCCAGCTTATTTCAGGCAAATAATATAGTAAGTACACTGCTTTTAGTGAGGCATATCCCGTGTTCAGGATAGGAGACAGCTGGCGGGAGTTAGTTAAGCACTGGATCCCCTCCCCATACACAAGTACTAGATGGATCAGCAGAGAACAACTGAAAAGTCCCAGTATATATTCCCAATATATATAAGAATTGTTCTTCTCTTTTAGTAAACCTGCTCTGCAAAGTACAGGGTGGGTTTACAGCACAGCCAGGTACAGATGGAAGGCAGTTTGGAAGCAGTGGGGACTCACATGGAAGAAAGCTGACATCCATCCTGTGAGATCTTCATGTTGGGAGAGCTGTGTGATGTATGCAGGGGGCGGGAAGCAATGATCGGGACTGCACTGTTGTGTTATCATCTTGCTCCACCCACCTGTAGAGGAGCTTTCAGTGTCACAGCCCGATCCAGCCAGACTGATGAGAAATCAAGCCTGGGAGAGTGAATTCTTCGCCCTCTGTGCCAGGATGTAATTGCCGCTGGCAAGCAATATGTATGGGCGCATCCTCAGCCCACTTTTTGGGCAGGCTGTAGCATTGAGTGAAGCCATAACCTAAATATACTCTGCCCAGATTCCTCTGCATACTGCTGCAGGCAACCCAGCGCCCCCTCCCGCACCCCGCCCTGGGCAGCCGCCCCAACCGCCCACCCCTTGTACCGGCCCTGCTGTCCCCTCCCCAGGGATCCCAATATCGATCCGATATCAATCCGGTATCTTTACATGCTGTTTGTAGTAGCGTGTCCTGGGCCCCTGTGTCTAGTAAAGCTTTGGTATAGATGCCTTCTATTTGCACAGGCACAATCGGGGACGGCCCCACTAACTTTTCAGGGAAACTGGCAGCAGTATCCTGAGTGCAGTTAAGATTACAGTTCCTTTCCTTTAATGCACTCTGTGGGGACCTAACAGTGACCCTAGGTGGTGTTGCCAGACCACTTTTGTTTGGGCTAGACTGACAAACTTTCTTAGAGTAGTTCTGATAAAACCTAGCTGTGGCCCTAGGTGACGGTAAAGCATTGACCCCCTGCGCCTGACTCCCTAACCCCGGTGGCGGGTTACTTGACTGCAGGGATGACCAGAGTGATCCCTTCTTCTGTGTGGAGCTCTGTTTCTCATCAGGGTTCTCAGTTGGCTCCCTTACTGAGACCCCTGCAGTTTTCCACTGGCTGGCCTTTCAGCAATTTCTGCAATAGCTTCAGCAACTCCTACAACAGTTCAGCATTCACTTCCCTTTGTGGACACTGGGCTTTGAAATGTCTTGGATCACCACACTTGTAGCACTTCTGAATGCCCGTCTGCTCAGCCTGAGCTTTGGCCTGGGCTTCCATCACATTTAACAAAGCTTGTTGCACCTGTTCTTGAACTTGAGCTCCACTTTCTGATGACTTGATGGGAATAACTTTTGGGGGCGACTGCACTACAGAGGTCTTAGTGCGCTTCCCCCACTCAGACTCTTCATCGCTCTCCCCCATGCTGGCATCCACCTGAACTGATTGGGCGACTATCTTCTCACTCTTCTGGGGTGTTTTTACTGCGAGTCAAGCCTCCTGATTCTTTTTATCCAGGAAAGCCTCCTCTTCTCTCACCAACCCCATCAGCTCAGGGTAAGAAGGGGCCTCCTGGGTACTTTTCAAGAGCAATCGGAGCACAATAGGATGGTTTGGTCTGGCTCCTTGTAGGATCTGATCCAATAGGGCTCTGTCTGCCTCCCGGGAGACGATACCTTTTTTTTAAAGATGATCTGGTGCAGGATTTGATCCACCCGGGCGATATATTCAGACTACTTCTCTCCCCTACACTGGTGGGTATGCTCAAACTTGTATATCAGATCAGGTAGCTTTTCTACCCTTCCATAAACTGCGTAGAGAGCCTCGATATAGTCCATGGCCTCACAATCCGGTTTCCCCCTCTTTAAGCTTCTGATGACATCCGCTGCTGGACTGTAGACTGAGGAGACTTTTGCTGATGTGCTGTCTTTCCACTGTTCCTGACACATTCCACTCCTCTGTGGCTTGCATAGCCTGATCCATCCAGCTATCAAATTCTTCTTCCCCATCTGGTCTGGGGACACGGCCTGAGAAGATCGGTAACCTCCGATATCCCTGATTGGCAGACTTGTTGTGACTCTGTATCAGGCTGTCAACTAGGCAACTCATGTCAAGATAGAATGAGGCAGGCGGCATCCCCGCCATTGGGCTTCCTGCTGCTGGACTGGTTGCATTTAGACTACCGGCAGTTGGACTGCCTGCAACAGGGCTCTCTGGTGGTGACTCAGGGGACTTCTCACCAGTCTCCTCTGCCAACTGTACTGTGATCACATGGCCATCCAGGCCTTCGGCTGGGCTCACAACCTTCTTCTGGAACTCCGCCGGAATACTCTCTTTCGATTCTAGAAGGACATAGGTACAATCTTTCTCCAAGTCATGTTTCAGGTCCAAAAGGTAGGACCCCTGTTTTGGGACAGCCTTTCTCATTAATTGCCGTACCTCTCTATCAAATCACCGGACTCGTGGTAGCCTCAGAACCATAGTTTTGTTCCAACCAACTCCCATACTCCTGACTCCAGCGGCTGGGTCCATGACTTCTTCCACCCTGGACGCATCAACTGATCTGCTCGGGTACCCCAGATGGGATATCTCAGTGGGACCTCCAAATGTAGCGGTACCCCCCATGAGGGCTGCTGATTGACTCTATACCCCACTGGCTACCCCGACTCTGCAGATCCTCTCTTACCTCTGACACCTTGGGTTCCATTCTGCAATGTGATGTTAGCAATGAGAAACTCACACAATATTACTGAACCACTCAGAAAAGTTTACTAAAATAAGTAATGGAACACAATGAAGAGCATGAATACACACAAATTATGATTGGCAATTGTTATCAATTAAGGCACATAAACAGAACTTATACCTCTATAGTCAATTTAAACAGTATATGCGAACAGGTGCACAGAGGGATAAGTACTCAATATCCTCAAAACATATATTAAATACCTTCCCACTGAGGCCTCAACACACAGACCAAAATACAGTATATAATCTTTACATTCAGAAACACAGTATAAAGTCTAGCATATACTCAATGGCTCCCCCTAGGTTGTAATTCAGAGTTCAACTTATGCGTGTAGCAGCAATGCTTAGGAAAAGAGGAAGATGACAAAAGTTATTTCAACTCCGGATATCTTCAGCTAGCCTGATGTTTAAACTGCAGTATTTGTAATCCACAAAGACAAAAGAAAAGAAATGACTGTAGAGCAAAAAATATGCTGAAGATGGCTTAATTGAAGAAATATCACCACCTGTAGATTCCTCTTTATATGTGAGTGCAATAACAGTACTGACCTTACAGCATAGGGGAACAGACAAGGCTCCAAAGTCCCGCTGTATGATACCTGTGGAAAAGTAGATTCACCTCCGTGGAATTACAAGTCTCACCAGGAGTCTGTAGAAAGAACTCACTCAGCAATATGTGCCCTCTCACCACAATATACCCCAAGGGGTGTGAGGCTCCATCCGGAATCCCCTCCTGGTGTCTCCGTCTGGGCTGCAACTCCCAATGGACTGAAGTGCAGGGGCTTCCAGTTGCTCTGGAAGCGCAGGCTGGTCTGCTTGCTAGGATGGCAAGGCTGTACTTCGAAATCCCTCAGAGGCGGGCGATCCGGCTCTCCACTGTATAGGCTGCAGTCTCTCACTCCTCCTATATTAAATTTGCCTTTACTATTCTTGTTTCGTTCTGGTGCCTATTTTCTTTGATATAGCACTACTAGTGGGTACTAAGTATTACTTTCAGTGATTTCCTGTGATATTGTAAGTTTGTATACTTAAACTGCTGTGTTAGAATCGCTGAGGTTCTTGAGAATGTCGAGGCACAGGACAGAGGACCCATCCTAATCAACAGCTTCTACAGGGGTAGCACTAAACCTGGATGACCTGGCAAGGATCCTAAAGGAATCCTGGAAGGCCCATCATGAATCTTGCGTGAAATCTTGAAAGACCTGGCAGGGATTCCTCATGGAAGTCTAGAGGACCCAGTAGGAATCCTGTAAATACTTTATTGCATACTGGTGAGGAAAGGACTTTTAGAAATATATAAATTATGAACCTGAAGAACAACTGGAGAACAACTACCTTGAGCAGCATTTGTAATACAGAAAGCAGTGTTGGCATTGTGGGTATGTTATGGGGCCAAATATGAAACTGTATTCTGACCAGATAGCTTGCCACTAATTTGTGGCAGTGTTGAATCGTAAGTCCTGTTAACTTGCTGCACATTTTCACTGGCAAGTTGTACACTTGCAAAGCACTTGAAGCGCTAGTTGACACTTTTCCAAATTCAGCCACAGTGACCCCTGTGGTGGGATGACTATTGCACAACATAACTGAACCAGAACTTGCAGCAGATTTGCAGAATGTTTGCAAAGAAAATTGATCTGGAGTCATACAATGCGGACTTGCTGCAATTGTTCAACAAAGTTGTGAAGCCGGGCAAGTCTAGCAGTAGCTTAGCAAGTCATTTTCAAACTTGCAGCGCAATTGCTTGCTATCTCGGTATTTACTCTTAAATGTGGCCTGATTTTTATAAACATGTGGCAGATGTCTACACAAATGTAAACGTCCAGGTACATATTGTATCTTATTTCAAACTTAACTCATTTGCATTAGGAGTGCTGCTGTACATACGTAAGGTTACAAGAGGCTGAATTCAAGTAAATTAAGGTTTTTTTATACTAGTTGCCTTTAACATACGAGGGGTCTTCAAAGTGTTTCCGCACTTTTATATTTTTGTTGGAAGCGGTGAGGGCGGGAGGAATAGTAATTGGTCGTGTCTGAGAGTGTCATGTGACTAGTCTGTCTAGCAAGCCGGCTGACCAGTTTAGTATAAGAGCTGTCATTTATTTTTGAAATTCTTAATAAAAAGAGTTTAAAAATAGTGCGGAAACTTTTTGAAGAACCCTCATACAAATCATTTTTGTTTTTAATAAAATAATAAATTGGTGTTTTTAATAGAGTTCAGCACTTACAAGCATATGAGCTTAATCTGAAATTTAGTTAGAGAATAATGAGAATAAGAAGATAATCACATACCTTACAATCATCCCGGATCTGGCAGTACTGTACCAGAAACTGGCATCCCGCAGATCAGAGCTGTGTCCCACCAACAGAATTCTGCAACTGTCATCTTCCAGCTCTCTCTATGGTTGACCTCTTATGACAGGTAAATCCCAAACTGCACACAGTAGTTGCAGTGCTGTAGCCTCTCCCCACCTCCCACTCCTCTCCCTATGCTCTGCTCCTGATCAGGAACATTGTGTGTGTAGATGGCTTCTCTGTACTGACTGTGTGTAGAACCTGGACTGGAAACTCTGCTACTTCTCAGCCCCTCTGCTAGCCATCAGTGAGAAGTGTATGCCACTTCTGCTAGGAAGCCATGGAAGAGGTGACTGCTACAGTTGTGTTTTTCTCACATACACAGGCGCCAGTGCACCCCTCTCCCTCTGCAGAACATCAGTGCTCCCCCACTCCCTCTGCAGAGCACCAGTGCCCTCCTCTCCCTCTGCAGAACATCAGTGCTCCCCCACTCCCTCTGCAGAGCACCAGTGCCCTCCTCTCCCTCTGCAGAACATCAGTGCTCCCCCACTCCCTCTGCAGAGCACCAGTGCCCTCCTCTCCCTCTGCAGAACATCAGTGCTCCCCCACTCCCTCTGCAGAGCACCAGTGCCCTCCTCTCCCTCTGCAGAACATCAGTGCTCCCCCACTCCCTCTGCAGAGCACCAGTGCCCTCCTCTCCCTCTGCAGAACATCAGTGCCCCCCACTCCCTCTGCAGAGCACCAGTGCCCTCCTCTCCCTCTGCAGAATATCAGTGCTCCCCCACTCCCTCTGCAGAGCACCAGTGCCGACCTTTCCCTCCACAGAGCACCAGTGCGCCCCTCTCCCTCTGCAGAACATCAGTGCTCCCCCACTCCCTCTGCAGAGCACCAGTGCCCTCCTCTCCCTCCACAGAGTGGCAGTGCCCCCCTCTCCCTCTGCAGAGCACCAGTGCCCTCCTCTCCCTCCACAGAGTGCCAGTGCCCCCCTCTCCCTCTGCAGAACATCAGTGCTCCCCCACTCCCTCTGAAGAGCACCAGTGCCCCCCTCTCCCTCCACAGAGCGCCAGCGCCCCCCTCTCCCTCTGCAGAACATCAGTGCTCCCCCACTCCCTCCGTAGAGTGCCAGTGCTCCCTTTTCCTCCTCAGAGTACCAGTGTCCACCTCTCCCTCGTGCAGGGCATCAATGCCCTCCTCCACCTCCCCAGAGCCTCAGTGCCCCCCTCTCTCATGCAGGGCATCAATGCTCTCCTTTACCTCCGCAGAGCATCAGTACTCCCCTCTGCAGAGCATCATGCCCCCTCTTCCTTAGCAGAGTGCCAGCACCCCCCTTCTCCCTCTGCCAAGCATCATGCCCCCCTCTCTCTCAGCAGAGCGCCAGTGCCCCCTCACTTTCCCTCCGCTAAGCGCCAGTGCCCCCTCTCCTTCCACAGAGGGCCAGTGCCCTCCTAATGGAGGATTTTTTTTCTGTTGATCACAGATGCACATTATTTTTTTTCCTTTCACTGGACTGTTTCCTCCAGCTAACCACTGGTAACGGGTATTTTTTCTCTCCCTGACCACTGATGGCAGACAATTTTCCTCTCCCTAGCCATCAATGCTGGACATTTTTCTTTTCTCCTGTCGACCAGACACCTGCCATCTTTTCTTCATGTTGACCAGAAATATAAGGGGCACTATGACGCACACTACTAGCTGCTTTGTATTGTGTATTGTATTATACAAAACAAAGTGCTTACCACTGTACATTACATAGTCCTGATCAGAGTGTTTCTTGTCTCAACAATTGCTGGTTACTAAGTAGTTTCCAACTATTTTAATGAAGGTGTTCTTAAAGATAGACTTAGACGAAGTGTTAGTTCTTTGTCCATATTCTGTTTTATTTTCAGTCCTATGCTGCATCTGTCCCCCGCTGGCTCTAAACACTGAGAACCGAGCGATCTAACACCACCAATCACTTGGTTCTCAGGGCTCCCTGAGCAGAGAGCTGGTATGGGGGTGTAACATGCTGCTAAAGGTGAAGGTAGGCTTTAAAGGGGAACTTAAGCCTAAGGAAATACAATTGGCGAACAGGCAAGATTTTTAATGCAGAAGAGACATGCTTTGTCTCTTCTGCATTAGAGTGATTTACCTGCCTGTCCACCCTTGTACAGTGAGCTGCACACACACGCAGCTTACTGTACAAATTAGTGTCAATGCAGAATCTTACTGAAATCCCGCACATGCACAGGAGTGACATCATCCCCGCCCAGCCAACGACAATGACTGGTGATTGAGACCCAGAAGCCGGCTGCCCTAAGATGTCAGCAGCCGGACGGGGAGCTCAGGGTCACTGTATCGCTGGAGCTGAGGTGAGTATTTTTTCCGCTTTAAGGACTATTATGTGGGTACAAAGGCTGCAGCATCTGTGTGCACCTTGTAGGCTTAGACTATATTTAACTATGTTCCTTTAAGCCATGCCCAATATACAGCCACGTCCACTTTTCGAGCTGCATCTTTTTTGCCTTTCAGGTTGTC
Source organism: Aquarana catesbeiana (assembly GCF_042186555.1). Lineage (NCBI taxonomy): Eukaryota > Metazoa > Chordata > Amphibia > Anura > Ranidae > Aquarana > Aquarana catesbeiana. Next base: position 393,792,570 of record NC_133324.1, read on the forward strand.
CCTCATTGTCAATTTCAAATGTTGGGAGATATTACTCATATCCGTTTAAAAACAAGTTTAGCAGTACACTCTGCATATGGTCATGCGCCCTCTAGTGGATTCCTTATAGGACTATAAGCTGGTAATACAAGTAGCTCAAGCAGCTCAGATTTCAGCCAAAGTATCATCTCTGTAGTGGACATTGAGAAAGTTCTCCCTATAATCTTCCTTCCTAGAAGAGAGAACCCTGTGAGTTACTGAACCCAGAATCACTTTTTTAAGCTTAAAGCAGAACTAAAGTTTAATAATAAAGAATTGGTAGCAGATAAAGTTTTATGGCATGGGATACTCAGCCAGAACACCTCTTTCCCTCTCTGCTATGAGTTTTTATTAATTGTACACCAACACCGATTTTTAAATCATTAATTGTACACTACATGTGCAGTATAAATAAAAAGCACCTGTATGATACATGGAGGTTACCTTATCAGTAGGTGTCCAAATGGCCAAAGACAAAAGACTCCACAGCAATGAATGCGGACCATGCATTGCTAGAGGAGGGCACACTAAAAAGTTAAGTTTGCCAAAATGTGTATGTTGTATATGCTCTCCACATTATAGCAAAATAATTCTGCTTCAAGAAGAGGACCTTTAAAGAGTATACTTTCTTTCCCCTAAAACATCAGTCCAGCTCTTTTGGCTTACTCATTTACTCATCTAGGCAAGAATGATGCCCCCCCCCCCCCCCCCCAAACCTCCTGGTATACTCATGTCCCACAACCCAGCATTAGAGGTAAGTGGGGAAGAAAAAAAAAAGGGGGAATGACATTTATTTTTGGAGTGGGAATCCTGGAAAAAAATTAAATTGTGATGTGCTGTGTACTAAGAAGTTACTTTTAATGAAGATCACCTTGGGTCCAGACTGCTGCCGTGTATGGTGAAAAAATCCTTTTGTTCATGCTGCCAATTACAGCCAGTGCCGTTCTTCCAGCACTGTGGGGATGAGACCTATTAGAGCTGCGGTTAAAATACAGTGACAGAGGAGATCCTGCTGTTTATCTGCTTCTACTCTCCTCTTGCCCATTCATAGAATGCCTTGTAGTCCAGGCTTAGGATAATCTACAGGTAACTTCTAGAGGTAACTTCTTTGTAAACAACACAAGTTCCAAAACAGCTTTTCCTGGAATTCTGCTTTAAGGTCTTATGCCGCGTACACATGATCGGGATTTGGGTCGGAAAAAGATATGATGGCTTTTCCGACTGGATTCCGCTCAAGCTTGCCTTGCATACGCACGGTCACACAAAATTTCGCTGAACTTTCGACTGTCAAGAACGCGGTGACGTACAAAACTACGAAGAGCCGAGAAAATGAAGTTCAATGCTTCCGAGCATGCGTCGAAATTGTTTCCGAGCATACGTAGGAATTTTGCGCGTCGGAATTGCTACAGACGATCGCATTTTCGGATAGGAACTTTTTCCGACCGAAAAATTGAGAACATGCTCTCAATCTTTTGCTGGCTGGAATTCGGCTAGCAAAAGTCAGATGGAGCATACACACGGTCGCATTTTCCGACCAAAAGCTCTCATCGGTCTTTTGCTGGCCAAATTTCTGATCGTGTGTACGCGGTATTAGGCTCGGTTCACACTACTGTGATGGCAAAGGCGTACGACTTTGCCCTGCAACTTTTTTCCAACTTGATCTGATTTGGATGCTATTTAGCAGCCTGTACAGGGGGTGAAATTGCACCCAAGTCGGACCAAAGTAGTGCAGGAAACTTTTCTAAAGTTGGAGCGACTTATGTAGTATCAGTTAAGATGGCCCTCATAGAGAAACAGTGAATTTGGCATGTCATGTGAGTTAGGGTCTCACAAGTCGTATTCTATGTCGCAGGTCGCAGGTCGCAGCAGTATGAACCGAGCCTTATCTACACTTGTGCATTTGAAACCATAAATACAATGAACAAGAAAATCCGTACCATTATGGCATTATTCAGATCTCTCCATTTTTCATTTAATGCAGTTATTTACTTATTCATAATAACTTAGGGAAGTACCCTCTCTATTTGTAAGATAGATGCCAAAAACATGCATTTAACCACTTGCTTACTGGGCACTTAAACCCCCCTCCTGCCCAGACCAATTTTCAGCTTTCAGCGCTGATGCACTTTGAATGACAATTGCGCGGTCATACAACACTGTACCCAAATGAAATTTTTATCATTTTTTTCCCCACAAATAGAGCTTTCTTTTGGTGGTATTTAATCACAGCTGGGGTTTTTATTTTTTGCTAAACAAACAAAAAAAGATGGAAATTTTTGAAAAAAAAAAATCATGTTTAATAGTTTGTTATAAAATTTTGCAAACAGGTAATTTTTCTCCTTCATTGATATGCGCTGATGAGACGGCACTGGTGGGCACTGATAGGCTGCACTGATGGGCACGGATAGCCACAGATAAGGCGGCACTGATGGGCACAGTTATGGCGGCACTGATAGGCACAGTTAAGGCAGCACTGACAGATAAGGCGGTACTGATGGGCACAGATAAGGCGGCACTGATGGCCACTGATGGGCGCTGATGGGTGGCACTGATGTGTGGCACGGATAGGTGGCACTGATGGGCACTGATAGGTACCACTGATGGGGGGCACTGATGGGCGGCACTGATGGGGGGCACTGATGGGTGGCACTGATGGGCGGCACTGACGGGCACTTATGGGCACTGGTAGGTGACACTGATGGGCACTGATAGGTGGCACTGATGTGCAGCACTGTTGTTGCACTGATGTGGGCGCTGATGGGTGGCACTGATGGGTGGCACTGTGGGCACTGATGGATGGCACTGATTGATGGCACTATGGGCACTGATGGGTGACGCTGGTGGGCACTGGTAGGCAGCACTGCTGCCTATTGCTGTGTCACTGGCAGGGGCAGATGATTGCCGTGATCGGAACTGATGTCCCGATCACGGCCGCCGGTGATCGGGTTTTTTTTTCCTCCTCACGCTGTCAGCGCGAGGAGGAAAAATAGCCGATTACCGGCTCTGTTGATGTCACATGATCAGCTGTCATTGGCTGACAGCTGATCATGTGGTAAGGGGTCGGGACCAACCCCTTACTCTGATCTGTGATCAGGCGAGGCTCATAGACTCACTGATCACCGAGCGCGCCGCGCGCGCCCTGCAGGGGGCACGCAGGCCGCTCGTGCACGGGACGACGTCAATAGACGTCGTCCCGGCAATGTAGATCCGCGCTGTTGCCGTCATTTGGCAATGGCCCGGATCTGAAGTGGTTAAAAAAACAAAAGTATGAGCAACCCTTTACACAAATGGTCTTAGTCAATAAATATTTCTTATTTTAACAGCTTGCCAACCAGCAGCCATCATTATACGGCGGCAGGTCGGCTCATTCCCGCAAATCGCAGTAGCTGTACGTCGGTCCCTTTAACAGCTAAATCAGGCGCGCCATTGCACGGCAGGGAGCTGATGCGCATGGCCAGCGGCCACGATGTCTGCCGGTCACCCGCGATCGCTCCACAGAAAGCCAGAACGAGGATCTGTCAATGTAAACAAACAGATCCCCGTTCTGACAAGGAAGTACAGAGTGATCGTCTGTTGCTAGTGATCAGGAACAGCGATCTCTCTGTACTCCCAGTCAGTCCCCTCCCCCCACAGTTAGAAACACCTCCCAGGGAACACATTTAACTCCTTGATCACCCCCTAGTGTTAACTCCTTCCCTGTCAGTGTCATATATACAGTAATCAGTGCATTTTTATAGCACTTATCACTGTATAAATGTCACTGGTCTCAAAAAAAGTGTCAAAAGTGTCCGATCTGTCCGCCGCAATGTTGCAGTCCCGCTAAAAAACACTGATCACCGCCATTACGTGTAAAATAAATAAATAAATGAATAAATAAAAATGCCATAAATCTATCCCCTATTTTGTACACTCTATAACTTTTGCGCAAACCTATCAATATACGCTTATTGCATTTTTTTTCCCAAAAATATGTAGTAGCCTAAATTGGCCTAAATTGAGCCACATTGGCCTAAATTGATGACGAATTTCTTTTTTTAAATTCTTTTCTTGGATATCTATTATAGCAAAATTTCAAAAAAATTGTCGGTCTTTTTTTGTTTATAGTGCAAAAAAGTAAAAACTGCAGAGGTGATCAAATACCACCAACAGAAAGCTCTATTTTGGGGAAAAAAGTACGTAAATTTTGTTTAGGCACAGTGTCGCACAGCCACATAATAGTCAGTTAAAGCGGCACATTGCCGTATCGCAAAAAATGGCCTGGTCATTAAGGGGGAAAATCTTCTGGGGCTGAACTGGTTAAAGTGACTTTAAGTCATTTTTAAAATAAATTTTTAGGTGTTTGTTACCCCAACGTTTCATATGCCTAATATGTGCCTGCAGTACCATGTAATTGTATGAGAAAGTATCCTGTTCTCTTTGTATTGCTTCCTTTGTGTGAAATTCTTGGTGTTCCTGCCAGTCCCTCTGCTTTCCTATTAAAAACTGACCACACTAAGCAGGAGAACACACCTTAGTCAGTTCTCTAGCTATGCTGGGAACTCAGCTTGCTCTCCTCCAATGATTGGACTCATCCTGACATGCCCCCACGCACAGCCATTCACTGTGAAGATCAGTGTACTGCTGCTTCTCCTCACCCCAGCTGCAGCTGAGAACAGAGGGAATGGGTTATTTTACAAGGCGATCGTTTACAATCACTTTAAAATACAGATCTGCCTGTAGAGAATAGTCAATGCTTACCTCTCCTGCTGCCTGCGATGCCAAGCACTTTCCTTCTGAAGTTAAATAGCCCCATTCTTTCCTCCTAACATCACTATAGTGCAAAGTGAGCACAGTGCTGCATGTAAAAAACCTTATACTGTATTGTAAGCTCCTTAAGGGCAAGGACTGATATGAATGTACAAAATGTAAAGCGCTCCGTAAATTGTCGCCACTATATAAGTACTAACAATAATAATAATAATAATTGGAGGATAGAAAAGCTTGGCGCACTATGGTCCATGAGGTCACGAAGAGTCGGTCATGACTAAACGACTGCACAACAACAATAATAATATCAATAATAAATAAATAAGACAAATTAGAAGTAGTGTATCATATATGAATATGATAGTAAAGTGTACTCAAGATACACTGAATTAGGTATGTTTTTCTAAAGAAAAATCCACTTCCTAATTGTGGAGAAAGACCACACATTATTAAAGGCATGTATTTATTTCACATTAAAAATGTTGGTTTACCATAAATAAAAGTAAACTAAGTGTTCTATCACCATCTAGTGGACAAAATAGGAATTTCCATGGTTTCACAAGTTTCACACACTGGTCCACTTCAGTTAAATTTGTTATTACTTAACCTCCCTGGCGGTATGATTATTTCGGATTTTAGGTGCTGAAAGCGGTACAATTATTTTGCATGGAAATTTGGCGTTTTATATTGTAGGTCTGTAAATCTTAACAATAACACACTTAAATCTGTCCAAACCAGAGTCTAGTAGATATCCCGGGTATGATAAAGTTTGAAACACAAAAACATAAATTATAATATAATAAATAAAAATAAATAATTAAAAAAATTTTTAAAAATAGTAATAAAATAAATTTCCCCACAATTCACTATCGCTCAATTCTGCAAGTGTTCTAATTTACTATCGCTGTTTTCTAGCTGGTCTAAAGCCACTTTTGACGTAAAGGGACACTTTTTGGTTGCTATGGACAATCTCCAGTTTCCAGGCAGAAAGAACAGTGTATATCATGTAAAACTGCATGCAGGGCATGGGCCAGAGCACTGGGGACAAAAGGGATGTGAAATCATTTCATACAGTACTGTAATCTGTAAGATTACAGTACTGTATGTGTTATGATTTTGACAGTTTTTTGAATTTGCCGCCAGGCTCCGCCCCCGTGCGTCGCGCCGCTCGCAGGGAACGGAGCCTGGCACGGAGAGGCTTCGGAGGAGGACGGAGCCCTCGGACACTGCAGGGGACATCGCAGGATCCTGGGGACAAGGTAAGTAACGCCGCCCCAGGATCCTGCAATGCGATCCCGAGTGTGGCTCGGGGTTACCGCTAATGGTACTGAATTTTAACCCCGAGCCACACTCGGGAAAACCGCCAGGGAGGCTACAAACCGGAGTCCCTTTAAAAAAAAAAAAAAAATAACCATCAATGTGATTTTTTTAATCTGCATTTTTTTTTTGCTGCATTTTGACAAAAAAATTAAAATTTCCAACAAAGTCCATTTTGAAGATACAGTAGACCACCATTTGAAGATTTTGCATTTAAATAGGTCACTCTAAACTTCTATCAGGCAGCTCATAAAATCGCGGAGGTTACCACGTATAGGCATATCATATACTTTGTGCGACAGACCATCAGTTTTCTACATTTTTCAATAATCTCATCAAAGATATATACTGTAGCTGTACATTTGTATATGGTATTACAATTGTACCACAAATATATCCTACTAGAATATATATTACAGCTCCTCTACAAAGTTAAATGTTAAAAGAGTTATACAATATTCAGATTCTTAAAGTATAACTAAAAGCAAAACTTTTTTTTAGTTTTGGATAGTGGAGATGAATAAGAACACCTTTTAGGTTTTTATCGCTGTCTGCGTCCTGTTTACTGTTGTCAGATTCAGGGCCAGACAAGGGGTGGGCAGGTGGGGAAGCTGCCCTGGGCACAGCAGAACAAGGGGGCAGAGAATGGATACTGGACAGTAAACCCATTCTATTGCATGCATTAACAGTGGAGGAGGAGGTGGAGTTCCGCATCCTTGCCTTGGGCGCTAGATGAACTTGTCCCTGTTATCACTGAGAGTGAAAGTGATAGAAAATCCCAAATTTCAGGTTGTCTCCAGAACAGGGAAGGAGGGGAAATCTTCCAATGGGGATATTTGTTCTGGTGACCCTGGTGACTAGGGGTTCCCTCCTACTTCTGGTTTTGGCTATGGAGCAGGACATGAAGGAAAATGTCCTTAATAGGACACAGATGGCAAAAAGGGAAGCTGACAGGTATTATAACCCTCCCTTATTCTATGTTCAGATAGTGTCCCTAGTGGGAATTAAATATAGGACCCAAGCGCTGCAAGGCAAGAATGGTGAACATTAAGCCATCGTGCTACCATGTTCTTTATACACACTTCTTCTAGTTATAAAGCCATTGCTTTTGAAGTATACATAAACTGAACTTCTAAAATCTCATAATCTTTAACAAGTCATTTTCAATATTTTTAAATCTGCAGTTTTCTGTAAAATACCTGATGATTCTGCCATGATGGCCCTTGTTCAGGCACTTCCTGTAATAGGGTGACGACTCTGTCTATGTCTTCCAATAGTGCTTCTGCATTGTCAGCCTATTACACTGGGTTTTGATGGTGACTCCACAGTCAACAGATCTCAAGCCAATAGAGCACCTTTGGGATGTGGTGGAATGGGAGATTTGCATCATGGATGTGCAGCCAACAAATCTGCAGCAACTGCGTGATGCTATCATGTCAATATGGATCCAACATCTTGTTGAATCTCTGCCATAAAGAATTAAGGCAGTTCTGAAGGCAAAAAAGGGTCCAACCTGGTACTTACAAGGTGTACCTAATAAAGTGGCCGGTGAATGTATATACAGTGCCTTGAAAAAGTATTCATACCCCTTGAAATTTTCCACATTTTGTCATGTTACAACCAAAATCTTAAATGTATTTTATTGGGATTTTTATGTGATAGACCAACACAAAGTGGCACATAATTGTGAAGTGGAAGTAAAATGATAAATGGTTTTCAAATTTTTTTACAAATACATATCTGAAAAATGCGGCGTGCATTTGTATTCAGCCCCCTTTTACTCTGATACCCCTAACTAAAATCTAGTGGAACTAATTGCCTTCAGAAGTCACCCAATTAGTAAATAGAGTCCACCTGTGTGTAATTTAATCTCAGTATAAATGTAGCTGTTTTGTGAAACCCTCAGAGGTTTGTTAGAGAACCTTTGTGAACAAACAGCATCATGAAGGCCAAGGAACACACCAGACAGGTCAGGGATAAAGTTGTGGAGAGGTTTAAAGCAGGGTTAGGTTATAAAAAAATATCCCAAGCTTTGAACATCTCATGGATCACTGTTCAATCCATCATCTGAAAATGTAAAGAGTATGGCACAACTGCAAACCTACCAAGACATGGCCGTCCACCTAAACTGACAGGTCAGACAAGGAAAGCATCAATCAGAGAAGCAGCCAAGGGGCCCATGGTAACTCTGGAGGGGCTGCAGAGATCCACAGCTCAGTTGGGAGAATCTGTCAACAGGACAACTATTAGTCGTGCACTCCACAAATCTGGCCATTATGGAAGAGTGAAAGAAGAAAGCCATTGTTAAAAGAAAGCCATAAGAAGTCCCGTTTGCAGTTTGTGAGAAGCCATGTGGGGGACACAGCAAACATGTGGAAGAAGGTGCTCTGGTCAGATGAGACCAAAATTGAACTTTTTGGCCTAAAAACAAAACGCTATGTGTGGCGGAAAACTAACACTGCACATCACCCTGAACACACCATCCCCACTGTGAACCATGGTGGTGGCAGCATCATGTTGTGGGGATGCTTTTCTTCAGCAAGGACAGGGAAACTGGTTAGAGTTGATGGGAAGATGGATGGAGCCAAATACAGGGAAATCTTAGAAGTAAACCTGTTAGAGTCTGCAAAAGACTTGAGACTGGGGCAGAGGTTGACCTTCCAGTAGGACACCGACGCTAAACATACAGCCAGAGCTACAATGGAATGGTTTAGAGCAAAGCATATTCATATGTTAGGATGGCAAAGTCAAAGTCCAGACCTAAATCCAATTGAGAATCTGTGGCAAGACTTGAAAATTGCTGTTCAGATGCTCTCCATCCAATCTGACAGAGCTTGAGTTATTTTGCAAAGAAGAATGGGCAAAAATGTCACTCTAGATGTACAAAGCTGGTAGAGGCATACCCAAAAGGACTTGCAGCTGTAATTGTAGCAAAAGGTGGTTCTACAAAGTATTGACTCGGGGGGTGGGGGAGTGGGAAGGGGGGGGGGCATGAATACAAATGCACGCCACACTTTTCAGATATTTATTTTGAAAAAAATTGAAAACCATCTATCATTTTCCATTCACTTCACAATTACATGCCACTTTGTGTTGGTCTATCACATAAAATCCTAATAAAATACATTTAGGTTTTTGGTTGTAACATGACAAAATGTGGAAAATTTCAAGGGGTATGAATACTTTTTCAGGGCACTGTATAGGCTACTGTTTCAATACCCATTACTCAGGCATGACCCACTGTTGTAACCATAGAAAATCTGCCATGGGAAATGCCATGTAGCAATCACGGAAGTGCATGTAGACATGCACTTGTCCAGTGTGTATTGTATTTTGCCGGTTGCATCTGTAAATTTACCTACTTCTTTACAAATGATGAAACCAGTATGATTTTAAATGTTACTATATACTATATTCAGGAGGATTTCAAGAATGTGCCCCACACTTAGAATGCCATCCTATATGACCATAGTCCATAGACCTTTGTCACATCACATTTTTTAGCACTGGAGACTCAAGTATTACACTAGGATCAGGATTCTTATTTTCAGCTGCGACTGAAGTTTTCAAATCTGACATTTTTAAAAAGAATGATACGTATCCGGATGTAGCTTCTCATTAATGGAGTATAAAGCCAAGGGTAGATAATATAGAAATAAAAATGGTGACTTAACTTGTTTTATGTTTACATTCTTACCCAAGTCTGGAATTTAACCATAGATGGAAATTCTTCTAAACGGTTAGTTAATGATGCAATGCTGAACAAGTTTATTTAAGATTTTGGCAGCATCATATGATCAGAGCATAGGCTAACAATGCGAACCTTTATTAGCTAAACAGTATGAAGTATGTCCCTAGGCCACCATGCCTGCCACTAGCAGGTGAAAGTATTCTGTATAAGTCTTCTGCTACCAGTGTGTACATACTTTCTTTCCTCCTGTCATTGGCACTTGCTTGGTATTCTGTATAAGTCTACTGCTACCATTTAGTGCATCCTGCCTTCTTTCCAGTTATTGACTCTTGCTCAGTATCTGTATATGTCTCCTGATACCAGTTAGTGCATACTGTCCACATACTGTATACACCTCCTGCTATATGTTAGTACTGTAGCCAAGTGCTGGCTATATCGCTTTTGCCATCATGGGACATTTCATAACACAGATTACATGGAGCTTTGTTCCCTCTTGTGCCCAGCATGAGGATTGTGTCATATTTTCCTGATTGCAGAGAGAGAGAGCGCCACTGAAAGCAGAGGATCATGGGACATGTAGTCCAGAGGGCTGGGACTTCAATGGACCTGCAAATTCCAGCCGGCTGAAGAGAGGAGGAATTCTGGATGAGGAGATAAATACAACAGTCCTGGGAGGGACTTGCTCTCTTGGGACCTCAGCCTACGGCTACAGAGCAGGGACCAGGCCACTCCAGTAGATGTGATCGGGTGCCATGGCCTGGACAGCACGGAGTGTTTTCCATGAGTGAGCCTTATCCCTGAAGGCAGACCCTCAGCTGCTCAGTCTCCTTCATCAGCACTGCCATCCGGTGCCACCTTCATCTACACTAACACAGACAACACTGAATCCCTGGGTTGTCAGGTGACCAGTTGGGCATCTCTCATCTGACTGCAGGCTCCACAAGAGCCGGTTCTGGATGCCCTACATCAAAGAGCTTTGATATCTCCAGGAGTGGTGACTGGGCAGATGCCCACTATTAGCATTATTCAGGGACACTGCATGCACACACCTTTACCCTTTTCTTGCTACACCCAAGGCTTTCTCTGGGAGACACAGATTATGTCATAGTTATGCAATAGAGTTTGTCGATCAGCATACCTGTCTCCATGTGTTCATCTCTAGAGACCAGCTGACCCTCACCTGACTGCTTTTGTAACCTCTCCTCTAAGCATGGCCCCATCCCAGGCCCTATCAGGGAACCCTATATTAACCTGTGCACTGCAAGCCAGCAGTGCTGATCAACCATTGTGTGTTAGCCTCTGTGTATACTTGCTGTGTTTCCTACATCTGATTCCTGTTGCCGACTTTGGCCTGTTCTTAACTATTCCTGTCTGCTCGTGACCCTGACCTTTGGCGTGTTCCCGACCATCCCTGTTTGCCTGTGACCCTGAACCTTGGCGTGTACTCTGTTGTCCTTGTCTGCTTGTGGCCCCGACCTTGGCTTGTCCCTTACTTTCCTTGTTGTTCCAGCCTGCTGCCTCCTTCCTATTCTCCTGTAGTCTACCGTGAGCGTGAGCTGTGAGACCCTGGGGGCCGAGACCTGGAGCCAGACTGCAGCGCAGTCCATCCTTACCATTAAAGGCTCTGGTGAACACCTGCTGGCTCTTAGACTCCGCACCCTGGGGAATCTATGCTCTAGCTCCCAGTGGGATCCGTGTCAGTGATCCAGTAGACCTGCTTCCTGAAACCTCCCAGGGTTTAATCCACAGCAGTCCGCCGTAGGGTCCACTACCTTGCGGTGCACTCCTGATTCCAATGGTGTGCATCTGTCACCCAGCCTCTAGGTGACCTGACAGATTACAAGTTACATCCACTGTTGCTGGTCACCATTGCACAGCAACATCTTGAGCCCTTTAGTGGCTATCTGAAGATCTTGGACACCTTACATCAAAGACTCCTCCCCCCAAAAGGACTCAGCTTATAACACTTGCTCAAAGGGAACTCTTACTCAGGTTTTGCTTATTGCACTTTTCTCATATTGTGCCTTTTATCCTGTTTGACCCGTGGCATCAGGGTTTAGAGGGAGCTGTTTGAAAGAAGGTCTTTCTTCTCCCTCATTCACCTGGGGTCATAGGTTATCCTTAGGTCTTTGCTACCTATCCGTTGGTCATTACTACCTGATTCATTGTTTATTGTCATTTCATTGCAGATTCTCTCTGATTCTGTTTTATGCTGAAGTTTGCAATTTAAGGAATACCCACATTCACATTCTTCTTACTTTGGTTGACTCAGTAACATCTAGTAATATACTCATTTGCCATTTCTATTGTTTCTCTGGTATCTTTGCAAGTGTATTTCCTCTGTGAATTATGTCAGAACCCAGGGTGTCAGAGGTGTCGGGAAGCTTGAAAGGTCACGGCAACCTTTGGGGACAGTCATCTTCCAGCTGCCCTTACGAGGGTGGTGCTACAGTACATACTGTTTTCCCTCAAGTTATTGACTCATGTCTGGTATCTCTAAGTCTATTGCTATCAGTTTGTGCATACTGTCTTCTCTCCAGCTATTGTCTCTTGCCTGGTAACTTTATACATCTCCTGCTCTTAGTTCATACATGTAGCGACCCCCTAACCCCTGGGGGCATTGCACTACCCCCAGAGACACCCCTAACCCCCGGAGGCATTGCACTACCCCCAGAGACAGGGTGGGCTGACTTTTCTTCTCAGTGATAACTCTCTTAGGCATAGTGGGACATGTGTACAGATGAGAGCCAGTCACTTTTAGATTAAGAGAGAAAGGATTTTATTACTCACGGTCAAATGGGAGAGAGGGTTAGGGTTGTAGATGCTCAGGACTAAAACAGAACTCCGGTAATTCATACAGCACATCACATGGAAAAGAGCATTTAAGTCAAGACCAACACTTGACTCTCTAGCAATCACTATCCATAGCAGCAGCTTCCTTCTTCTGCAGGAGAATCAACCAGCCTCCAGGGGATTCCATCCTGCCTCCAGTGAAATCAGTAGCACCAGGCCTCAGCTTCAGGCCTCATCACTTCCCAAGCCCCCTCAAGGCCTAAATCAGCAGCTCCATCACGTGCACCCTCCCCAGGCTGGAGCTGGGGAAGAAGTATCAGCAAGCCTTGAATATTTATACCCTTTCTCATAATGCACCACTAGCCAGGGAAACCCCTAGTGGTGGGATGAGAGAAGATCTGAATATTCATAATTCATGCCTACTGTGAGATCTATCACTAAAACCTGAGGTGACAGTGCGACCTACTGACTGGAGGGAAAACTGACAGCCAGGCTGAACTAAGGGGGAGCTGTACAAACCACAGACTACAAGCTGCCAATAGCTGATGGCAGCCATGCAGAGCTAAAGTTATAGGCACTCCTGCTTAAGGCAGGGTAGCTACATACATACTGTCTTCTCTCCATTTATAGTCTCTTTCCTGGTATCTGTACAAGTCTCCTGATACTAGTTAGTACATACTGTCTTTCTTCCAGTTAATGACTCATGCCTGGTATTGTATACATCTTCTGCTCTCAGTTTGTACAATCTGCCTACCTTCTATTTTCTTACTCGTGCCTTGCCCCTGGTTTTTGTCTTCTGCATCGTGAATTACATAATGATCACGCTGTTGCTCTTGAACATTGCTTGATGAGGACCCCTGCAAACCAACATATACAGACTGCGAACTCTGGAACACATAATAATGACCAGGTCTTTTTTTGCCTGTTCTCTTTTGGTTGGGTCTGATGAACTGCTGCACTGCTATAATGAATGTGTGTGAAGCTGGTCCCAAAAACATATTCTGATGCTACCGACACAACATTTAAATTTCATGTTCCTGGTCATTTGTTAGGACAGCGTGGATATATTATTTGTAAGTAAGTTGGGGACTTTACTGTGGTTGATAAAGTAGATTCTAAAAACCTCTACATACTGGTCACTCATACGATATTGTTACAGGATACTCATGAGTTGGTTTAACATGGAACCATTAATCCATGGTCAAGAAACTATTCCCAATTTAGGGAATATTGTATGCTGTCTTGGTGATAACTTATCTTGCGAATATATACTGTATACTATAGTATAATTTATATTTGGTGCATTTATATACAATGTTTGAGATCCATGACCAACAATTTGACTATCATTTTGAGAATTTTGGATAAAAAAATTATATAATTAGTTACAGCTGTTAGGGGTACTAATGTGAGGCCCTGCAGTAGTGAGTATAAAGACATCACACACCTGGGAATATAGTCATCTGTTTTATAATGTTTAGTCAGTAAACTGCTATATCCCTAAAAGCAGAAAACAATCAATGTACTGAATAGCAGAATGTAATGCCATGTAACTCCTCACAGTTGGATGAAACAAGCATATTCATGCAAACAGAGGGCTAGCGTTGCATTAACTGATTTATGAATTCTCTGTGTCATCCACATCCACTGTGACTAATTGCTCTTCCTTCCCTAACTATTTAGGAATTAATGTTTAACTAAATGTTCTTAAAGGTTCTTTTAAGTACGTACTCGACTAAATATCCTAATAGTATTAAGGGCATGTTTTTATCAGTTCTTGCTTGGTGAATCTATCTGCATGTATGTGCTTGTTAGCACAATTTTAGAATTGTAATAGAAAATCAGTATTATGTGAGCCTTGTTCTTTCTAAGCACCACCATGGGACCCTAAAAACATGGGTATTCAATTTTATCTTGCAAATGTTAGTTTAAAGAGAATCACTTTCAGAAAGTATTTTATGTTCTTTATATCTTCACATCTGCTATAACATTACTGTATATAAGAGCTAATTAAGGCGGTCACTTAGACTTGATGAATAGGAACTAGCACATACAGAATAAATCTTTTTTATAGCAGAAAGCAGGCAGACATGTACTGTATGTAATACAGTGCCAACATCCAATCAAATGCAGACACTGGGTATTCTGGCAGGGCAAATACCTGCAGGCTGAAAAGAAAAATCTAGATTGTAAGCTTTTATGAGCAGGACCCTCTTAAACCTCTTGTATTTTATTGTATTGTAACTGTACTTTCTCCCTTTTATATTGTAAAGCGCTGTGTAAACTGTTGGCGCTATATGAATCCTGTATAATAATTAATAATAACAATAATGTGTATGGCCAGCTTAAAGCGGAACTTTACCCATAACAACTATAATAAAAAATAATGTTCTTTAGCAAGGAACATACATTCCACATTAATCATTATGCTACCAAAATTTTTGTGTGCTGTAAACTGCCTCCAGCATTGCTCCTGTTTCTTCTTGCTGGAGGCTGCCATTTTGCTGAAGGCCAGAGTCTCTGAGCATAAGTAAGGTTAGATTCACATCTATGCATGTTGCTTTTGAGCGTTTCTGCAGTGCTTTTTTTTCTGCATTTTTGTGCAGTTCCGCATTTTTACCGCCATGTTGCCGCAATTTGCGTTTTGCGATTTGTGTCTTTTTTTTTAAACATTCACTGTATATAGCTGGTTGCTAAGGAGCAGGTTGGGAAGCCGGCCGCCGCATCCTTAGCAGTGGTTGAGTAATCAGCTGTCAGCAAGCTTTCCCGCTGACAGCTGAATGTAAAAAAAAGCGGGCGACACCACAATGGAGGAAGACAGCATCAGGAGAAGAGCACTTTTTTTGTTTTCAGTGCGTAACCGGTGGCAAAGAAGAAGATAGCGGCGGCACGGAAGAAGATCACTCCGGGAGAGACGGCAGCAGGGTAAGACAGAGCTATTTTTTAAATAAATGATTTGTCAAAAACTGGCTCTTGTTTTTTTGCATTTCACTGCTTTTTTGGTGAATGGGTATGGGGTAGGGTTACGCTGTAGCCCATACCCATTCACATAAGGGGGGCAAGATCTGGGGGCCCCCTTGTTAAAGGGGGCTTCTAAATTCCGATAAGCCCCCCGCCCGCAGACCCCGACAACCACCAGCCAGGGTTGTCTGGAAGAGGCCCTTGTCCCCATCAACATTGGGGCAAGGTGCTTTGGGGCGGGAGGGCAGAGCCCCCCCTGCCCCAAAGCACCCACCACCCCATGTTGAGGGCATGCAGTCTGGTATGGTTTCAGGAAGGGGGGGCACTCGCTCATCCCCTCCCTTTCCTGACCTGACGGGCTGCATGCTCAGATAATGTTCTGGTATGGATGGGGGGGCCACGCCATTTTTTAAAAGCATTTTGGCGTGGGGGTGTCCCCTCCAAATCAATACCAGACCGTTTTTTTAATGAATTTTTTTAGCCGGCAATTTTTTTTTACATTCAGCTGTCAGCAGGGAGGCACAAAAATGCATTGATGTGAACGTGTTCCATAGGAATCCATGTTAAAAAAATTCCCTGCATTTCTACAAAATGCAAAAAGCATCAAAAAACACATTAGTGTGAATCGAGCCTTAGGCTGTCAACAGATCGGCCTCTACAAACTCGGCAGTGCCTAAAAATGGAGAGCAACTGAGCATGTGCAGAGCAGGGTGAGTGTATTACTGGATTTTAAACAGTATAGGCACTTATTTTTAATGTTCTATACCTGCTAAAGTGATTTAGCAGGACTTAATATTTTGACTAAAGTTCCACTTTGAGTGTACACATCATAGGGTTAGACTGCAATTTATTGCTACATTTATTAATACTCTTACACTCACAAATGTAGTATAAAGCCCAGTTCACACAGGTATTATTAGTAGGTGTGTGATACATTTGCAAAACATTTAAAATAAAAATCTTGTAGATGTACTGTAAGTGAATGTGTTAGTTTACAATTGTGTTTGAAAATGCTCTTTGATTGCTTGTCACCACTGTGCTTTTATGTTGCAACTAGCATTTGCTGGGTACGGAAACCTGTGGACACTTTTGATGCCTGAAGTAGAAAACAATAGAAATGTGTCTCAAACAATTCTCAAATGCTTCCCAAAGTGCTTTGTAATGCCTGTATAGTGTTTCAGGAAGTGTTTGAGAATCTTTTTTAGTGACTCTGTCATACGACAAATTTGGTAAATGCCATTACTGGCCTCCTTGTCTGACTGTATTTTTGTTGCGAAAGAAAAAAAATCTGGGTGATCTATGTACATTGCAGGGGTCTTAAACTTTGTTGCAGAGTCCTACCTGTTTCTGTTCTTAAGAAAAAGCTGTTTGTTCTATGTCCAAGGCTGCTGTTAGAAATTGTGGGGTCCTGTACAGCCTACCTGACAAGGCCTCCCCATCCTTTACATTCTTTTAACAGCCTTGTTAGGGGTGCCTTTGGCAAAATATCAAGGGTCTAGACAAACCCCTAATGTCTCACATTTGAGACAAAGAAAGGGACTGAGGACAGAGATTCCCCAGTCCCTTTCTCTGCAGCCTCACCCACACTGGACAGTGAATGAATGGGAAGCACTCTGAGGCTCCCTGCTCATTCACAACCTGAAGCATAGAAAACACAATTTAGTATGCTTCTGTGATGAATGGACATAGTGAGTGACCGGTGCCAATTGCTCACTGTGTTCATTCAGGAAAGGAAGAGGCTGGTAAATAGGACATATTTACTGCACACCCCCACTCTCCATCCTGAAACACCCCCCTGTGTGCCCTCATCAGCTTCTGGTGGGAGAGGAGGGAAGCTAGCAATGTAGCAGGGGAGGGAGGCACACAGGAAGGCCCGGACAGGGGGGTGAGGACACAGCTACCAATCCTCCTGCAGGGTAAGCAGCAAGAAAAAGGAGGAGAAGCCAGCAGAGCTGCAGGGGGATCAACAAGAGTTGGCAATAAGGCCGTACAGCCATTGCTCCTGCTCGGCAGGTGCCCGGACCCCCCTTTTGAACTGATGGGGCTTGGGCCCGGTACAGGAGGGCTGGCTGTACTGCGTATAATGTCCTTGAGCCTGGGTTCACACTCAAGGCGGGTTTGAAATTGCGCAAATTCAGCTGAACCCGCATTTCCGTCCGACTTCGGGAGCAATTTCAGAGACATATGTGCGGGTTCCTGCACAGGTGTCTATTGAAATCACCCCTGAAGTCGCCAAAAGTGCAGGAACTACTTTTGGGAATCAGATGGTGCCGTTGCCGGCAATATGTGGCGATTCGACATGCGATTTGCCATGTCAAATCGGCCCGATGTGAATAGGGGCAAAAAGTCTGGTTCCTGAATGGGAATGTCTATGTTCAATCTAATCAGCTGATGCTCTTATAGTGTTCTACTGAGGAAAGTTGTAGTTTCAGCATCCCACCAAGCTTTGGTTTCCAAAGCGAACAAAATCCTTTCTTGTATTAAGAGAGGTATAGACTCCAGAGAGAGAGAGATAATTTCCCCCCTGTACAAATTATTAGTAAGACCTCATCTGGAATATGCAGTTCAGGTTTGGGCTCCAGTTCTCAAAAAGGATATCAGGGAACTGGAGAAAGTGCGGAGAAGGGCAACCAAACTGATAAGAGGCATAGAGGAGCTCAGCTGTGAGGAAAGATTAGAGGAACTGAATTTATTCACTCTTGAGAAGAGGAGATTGGGGGGGGATATGATCAGCATGTACAAATATATAAGAGGTCCAGTGAACTTGGTGTTGAGTTATTCATGTTACGGTCAACACTAAGGACAAGGGGGCACTCTTTACGCCTAGAAGAAAAGAGATCTCCAAATACGGAAAGATTTTTTCACAGTAATGGCGCGTACACACGGTCGGACTTTGTTCGGACATTCCGACAACAAAATCCTAGGATTTTTTCCGATGTTGGCTCAAACTTGTTTTGCGTACACACGGTCGCACAAAGTTGTCGGAATTTCCGATCGCCAAGAACGCGGTGACGTCAAGCACGTACGACGAGTCTAGAAAAGGCCAGTTCAGAACCAAGCGCGGCACCCTTTGGGCTCCTTTTGCTAATCTCGTGTTAGTAAAAGTTTGGTGAGAGACGATTCGCGCTTTTTCAGACTCGTGGCTTTCAGATCGTTTTCTGCTGTTCAGTTTGTGCTTGTGGGTTTGTATCTGCTCTTCAGTGCGTGCAAGCAAGTTCCGCGTGACTTTAATTAGTCATTGTATTCTTGTTCGTTCGTTACTGTTTTTCAGGTCACTCTTCACAGGCCTTGCTGTTCTTCAGTGCGTTCTGTTACTTCGTTCTGAGCAGCCGACCGTTTTCTAGCCATGTTGCGTATGCGTACTCCTCGTAGAGTTCGTGCTGTGCGGGGGCTTGGTGTTGGGGTCCTGACCTTGACACAAGTCCAGTCCATGAACAGGATGGGGAGGAGTTCATGGACCAAGAATTGGTTGCTTCAGCGTGACCAGTTCTCTCATATGCCTTTGCTCCGTGAGATCCGTGAGAATAATCCTGATGATTTCAGGAACTTTCTCAGGATGACGGACCCCGTGTTTCACCGTCTGTTGGCTTCGCTGACCCCTTATATTAGCAGGCAGGATACCTGCATGAGGCAAGCCATCACTCCGGAGCAGAGGCTCGTCGCTACCCTGCGGTATTTGGCGACAGGGAGAAGTCTGCAGGACTTGAAGTTCTCAACAGGCATCTCCCCCCAGGCTCTGGGTATCATTATCCCAGAGACCTGTTCTGCCATCATCCAGGTCCTGCAGAAGGAGTATATGAAGGTAAGATTTTTATCCTTTAATATCACATTTTTTTGTATTTAATGTTTGCTAATATATTGTATTTCTTTCCTCATTCCCTAATTAACATGATTGTAATATGCTGTGAATGTCCCCTTTGTTCTCATGCATGCAGGATTTTTATGTAATTATTTTTTAAGGTCCTTCATACAGATTGGCCTTCAATAACCTCCCCAGCATGTTCTCTCCTGGCCCTATATTCACCTCATGTAGTCACTTAACAATGTATTTTATCAGCTCCATAGTAGTGCTTTACCCCAAACACCCCCTAAAATGTTTAGAAATGTGATTTTAGCTTTAAATTCTGGCAGAGTGCCAGAGGCTTATTTTTTGTGGTGTCCCCAAATCATTTTTAGTAACCCTCCCCCCAACTGCTAAGTCAGCTGATCACAATTCTCTATCTATACTCAATCATCTATCTGCTGACTTTGCCAAACCCATACACACTATACCCACCTCTTTTGTGGTCAGATGTATGGATGAATTACCCAAAGCATGTAGTGCAAGGGCCTGCCTGTATACTTTCAAATGGTACTGTTTAAAGTTTTTGTATACTATTATTATCTTGATAGGTAATAGCAGAATGTCCTATTGTCCTCAAATGTGTACAATGTGTATTTATATCTTTGTATTATGACACTTCTTACCTGTCCAGTGGGCTGCCAATAGTGTAAGTAAGGAGGGGCTGTTCCAAGTAATACCCTGTATTTAGGCATTCATCTCTCAATGAAGTGAAGAGGGTTACCTGTCCAAGATTTCCACACACCCCATAATGTTAGAAATGGCCCATGAGAGGGGGGGGGGGATATGATAGGTGTACCTTATACTTTGGCGTTGTTAAATTCCCCTTAATTAATGCTATCTGGAGGTTGCCCCATAATGTTTGTGCCTAATCTGCTTGCCATGTTTCTGAGCAAAAATAGTAATTTTTTTTTTTCATCAACAGTTTCCTTCCACACCACAGGAATGGCAGACTGTGGCCTCCCACTTTGCCCAGCGGTGGGACTTTCCTAACTGCGGAGGGGCAATTGATGGGAAACACGTCCACATCGTCCCACCACCCAACTCGGGGTCGTACTATTTCAACTATAAGGGGTTCAATAGTATTGTGATGTTGGCGGTGGTGTCGGCTAATTACGACTTCTTGTATGTGGATGTGGGGAAGAATGGCCGGATGTCCGATGGTGGAGTCATCGCCCAGACGGAGTTCTACAGGCGTCTCCAGAATGGCAGCTTGGACTTGCCAGCTCCAGAGGACAATGTGGAAGGACTCCCATTCGTGTTCATTGCTGATAAAGCATTTGCGCTGGGGGACCACCTGATGCGGCCATTCCCGATGAGGACCCTCACCCCGGAACAGAGGGTTTTTAATTACCGGCTGGCCAGAGCCCGAAGAGTGGTGGAGAACACATTTGGAATCCTGGCCAGCCGGTTCCGCCTATTTCTGACACCTATCCATATGGCAGAGTATAAACTGAACCATATTATACTGGCGTGCTGTATTCTCCATAACTTTTTAAGGAAACATTCAGCCAACTATGCTGGCTCAGTTGGGCCTGAGGGCGGAGTGATACCTGAAACACTGACGGCGCTTGAAAGCGGCCGTCCTGGCTTGCCCTCCCCGAGTGCCCGTGATGTCCGGTTACGATACCTGGAGTTATTTGCGGGTAGGGGGGCTATCAATATGCCTTCAAATTTGTGAAGCCTTTTTCAAATAAAAAAAATTAAAATCTTTGTGGACATTTACTGCTTGTGTTTGTTTTAGCTGACCCTGACAGAAATGTGGGGAGTCCTGAAAATGGCGTGATTGTGTAACCTTATACAAAGCACTGTTTTCTGTTATTTACTAAAGGCGTATACACTTTTTATACAACAAGTGCTCTTGAAACTGCAATGAAAATGCTCTTGTAGTGCAAAGAGGATTTGCCCTTAGGAAATAACCCCCATTTTCGCTGAAAACAGCAATTACATCACCCCAAAAGTGTTGTAGTGTTGAGACAATAATCCACACATTCTTGATTAACAAACTTTTTTATACCTGCACAATCACGTGCATTTACCAAAGGTTTTTAAAACAAACCAACATGTTTGTTGTATAACAATTTTTGGGGTGGCATTATCAAAAATATAAATGTCCATTTAAGATAAAACAGGCCTGTGTAAAACCAACAAGAAAGACAAAAAGATTTTGTGGGGTTTTAAATTCACCTCAAAACATCTATTATGTTATTATTTTTTTGAATAACATCATTTATTTTTTTCTGGATGTTTTGCAATTCTACATTACACCCCATTATCTCCCCGATCGGGATCTGGGCACTTTCAGATGTGAAAGGATCTCGATCCCTAACATCACGATCACCTAAAAAGAGAGAAACCAAACAAAAACAGGTATCACAAATCTGCCACCATCCATCTCTTACCTGAGCCTGTGGTCGCAGACACTCACCTGTTGTGGTGCCAATCTCCACCACATCTTCTTCCTCCTCCTGCTCTGCTTGGGTTGGGGGTATTTCACCTTCTTCCATAGGTGGGGGGTCTGTGGTCTCCTCGGATGAGGGGTGTCCTCCGAGTCTTTGCTCCCCTATGTAAAACAAAAATGGTATAATTAGCACACAGATATTTGATGGAAGAACTAGAAATAGGAAACATTGCTTGGAAGTGGGGTACAATTGTCTATTTTAGCAGAGTTCCAAGATGTCGCTTTTTTATTGGCCTTTGTCAACCTGCAATACTTTACCTGTTTAGTACAAGCTTCACAGATGGAGACCCCCCCTATAGTATACACTGGAGCACCTGTGTGCCCCCCCTAATAAAAATGGTGTTCTGGGGTCCCACACTAGTGCTCCAGTGTCCAGATGTGAAAACAGCTGCTCAGTGTCCTCTCCTTACACAGAATCTAGTTTGCATTTCATTCTAGTAACAAACCCATCTACACCACCAAATATTTTGCATCCAAGTAGGCCCTAAAAAATGTCTGAAAATGCATATGGCCTAAACAATGATGTTTTAGAGGGGTCCAAAAAAATGTTTGATACGAACTAATAATGGGCCCATGAACATTAAAATTGACATTTTAAACTGTACAACAATTAAGAAAAGCATATGGAGCAGCACGAACGTAAGAAAGACAAAAAGAATAGGAACATAGCACAACTACTTACTTTTTTGCAGCACTCTCTGGATCTTTCTGTACTGCTCGGGCTCTCTTAATCTCAGGTCCGACCACCGCTTCCTGAGCTGATCTTTCGATCGTCGTACCCCGAAATTCCTGTGAAGACTTTTGACCACTTTCGCCATAATTTTGGCCTTTCTGATATTGGGGTTGGGGTAAGGCCCATACTTCCCGTCATAGTCGGCCTTCTTCAGGATGTCGACCATCTCCAACATCTCCCCAAAGGGCATATTTGTGGCCTTAAATCGTCTCCTTCTGGATCGGGATGTGTCCGGATCCGGGCTTTCCTCCTCCTCGTTCCTGTAATTAGCACGCACCTGCTGTGACTCCGCCATGTGCTCTTCCCCCACTGCGCCGAACGAAAAGGGGCGGGGAATAGAATAGAAAGAACGTCAGGGGCGGGTGGAGTTACACGCATACGCAGTGTACCTAAAGCGTAACACACGTGCGTATTACGTACGATCTGTGAGCGGAGGAAGGAGCATTGGACTCGCCGATCGTAAGAACGAAGGTAAGAGACAAACTTGTGCCTATACTGCTTCTACATTGAGGCCTATATTGAAACAAGATTAGGAGAGTTGTGTCTGACATTAGGCTTTGTCTTGTGTTGTGTCTTGCAGTGAACATGGATATGCTATTGAAAGACAATGACTTCATATCACTATTCATTGATATGTTAAGGGAGCTGCCAAGTCTGTGGGAGATCAACCACCCACATTATAGGAACCAAACAAAGAGGAAGGCAGCACTGGAGCAATTGTGTGAAATTGTGAAGCAGGTGATCCCCACGGCAGACATCACCTATTTGAAGATCTTAATTGGTGGCCTGAGTACATATGTAAGGGAGCACCAGAAAGTCCAGGATTCGCAGAGATCCGGAGCAGCAGATGACATCTATGTCCCCAGGATGTGGTACTATGACAGGCTGCATTTTCTGGCAGGCCAGACTGAACCCAGGTCATCCCTCTCCAGTCTTCCTTCCACGCTTCCTTCCCCCCCGGCTGAGGCTTCTGACGCCCAACCTGGGCCGTCCAGGCAACAACATGTGGAGGAGCCCAGATTGAGCCAGCTATAGCATTCCTCTAAATATTTCAGGTTGTCCAATCAATGATGTTAACTAGATGTTAGTTGGGAGTACTAATTTAGGATTGTGATTGATGAAGCAAAAACTAAAACCATGTCCTTTTTTCATACACAGGGAAGTCTCAGCCAGGAGGTGGCCGGGCCGAGCCGCCTGCCTGATATGCCGGTCCCTCCACAACACCTGGAAAGAGAAAGTGGCAGGAGGAGGAGTACCCTAGAGGAGGCCACCAGAGGACTCTTTTGGAGGGCTACAGAGGCCCTGGAAGCACCACACACCGTGGAGGAGGACATTGCTGCCCTCATTGCCTCAAAAATGCAGAGGATGGAGGAGGGACAACAACTCATGTGTGAGTCGCTCATATTGGAGGCTCTTAACAAAGGTATGAGGGGCCACATTACAGCTCAGACACACCTTTACGAACTCACAGATGGTCCTCCTCCTCCTCCTGCAGGTCCTCCTCCTCCTTCTCCTCCAGGTCCTACTCCTCCTCCTGCCACATCTCCAACAGCACAGCCACAGCCGGGAAGGAAGCGTGGAAGGAAGACCAGAAAGTAGAGAGGACCCTGGATCCAGTCTGGTCGGCCAAAAGATGCAGCCTCTTGTGGTACCACAGCCTGGGGACACAGATGTCATCTGCTGCTTTCCGGATCTCTGCAAATTCTGGACCAGACTGCCCTCCCTTACATATGGACTCCTCAGGCCACCAATTTTGATGTTCAAGAATTGATGTCTGCCGTGGGGGTCCCAGGCTTCGCTAATTTCTCCTGTTGATCCAGTGTTGCCTCCCTCTTTGTTTGGTTCTGAGCCCTTAATAAAGGAATTTTGTTTTGAATTATACTTGCCTATGTGTGTTTTACTTCAAAAAGGACAGTTGGTTTGTGAGGATTCAGGTACATTTCAAATATACAATGTAAAATGAACAAGGGACACCAACACCAAACAATCTCCTTGAATAGTAAAAGATATCAATGGTGTTGTGATAACTTGACACACAAAACACACACAAAAATAGTCTGGAGTAAAAATAAAAATAACATTGAACAAAGATCAGCCTTGGAAAAAATACAAACATAAAATCTAAAACAAAAATGGCTTAAAATACCAAAAAAAAAAAAAATAAAAAAAAAACATTATGTCAGATGTAACAAATAACAATATATTCAGGGAATCCCAATAAAAAAACAAAAAAAAGAGTTTGTGAGAAGTGTGTGTGAATATGAGCAGCAAAACTACTTAATTCTTCTCACATTATAAAGAAGAAGAGAGTGCGCTGTATTAAACCATTTTTGACATTGCAGCGTGACGAAAGTGTTGTAACCATTGCGAACGCTAAGTTTACCAGAACGAGCTGTTCCGTGTCGGAATTTCTTCTGAGCATGCGTGGCACTTTGTGCGTCGGAACAGGCCACACACGGTCGGAATTGACGCGATCGGATTTTGTTGTCGGAAAATTTTATCTCCTGCTCTCAAACTTTGTGTGTCGGAAAATCCGATGGAAAATGTCCGATGGAGCCCACACACGGTCGGAATTTCCGACAACACGCTCCGATCGGACATTTTCCATCGGAAAATCCGACCGTGTGTACGGGGCATTAGAGCTGTGAAAATGTGGAATAGACTCCCTCCAGAGGTGGTTCTGGCGAGCTCAATAGATTGCTTTAAGAGAGAATCCAGGCCTTTCCTAAATGTACATAATATAACTGGATACTAACATTTATAGGTAAAGTTTATGCAGGGGAAATCCGATTGCCTCCCGGGGGATCAGGAAGGAATTTTTACCCCTGCTGTAGCAAATTTGATGCTTTGCTGGGGTTTTTTGCCTTCCTCTGGTTCAACTGTGGGTATAGGATTGTGTATATGGGATTGTATGATATTATTTATTTATATGGTTGAACTAGATGGACTTGTGTTTTTTTTTCAACCTGACTAACTATGTAACTATGTAACATTAGGGAAAAATCTCACCAATATTATAATTTTCATTGCAGAGGGTGGCTAAAATTGTACTACTTATCTTAGTGCAGACTTCTGAAGAAAATGAATGAGTCATTCACACAAGCAGGGAAATTATATTTCTGGAGAAGTTCCTTACAACAACTATGTACAGAAGATTACTGTATTCCAGACTGCCATATTGCATTGAATTTTACAAAACAATTTCACAGCTGCAGATTGAAAAGGAAAGATACTTTTGGCTTTTGTAGCAGTTGTACATGTTGTATTATTGTTTATTTGCTACATTGTTTTTCCACAAAAGTAGAGTTACCCTTTAAGTACTGTTGAGTCACAGATGGCAAGTAGGTAGGCATGCATTACTGAAATTCTGTGTAAAAGCGGTTCTCTGTTTACTACTTAATTAGACAGCATTGATTACACGCAAAATGCACACAACCAGTCAGATTGGCTCTGTTCCTTGTAATCGCTGTGATGGCCAGTCACAGTGATCACAACCTTAAACACTGCCTCTTTACATTTGGGAGCCCTCCCCTTCCTCCTACATTAGAGAAAGTAGTATTTTAAGTACTGTATAACTAAGGGCAAAACTTTTTTTTTCTTTTTAAGTTTTGGATAGAGTGGAGAGGAATTACAATTTGTGTTTTTCTTGCTGTCTGTGCCACCTTTAGGGAAATTCACACTCTCAATTTGTCCTGTTTACTGTTATCATTGAAAGTAAAAGAAAATCTCAAATTTTGGATTGACACCAGAACAGGGATAAAAAGTAATATTTTCCAGTGGGGACACTGATTCTGGTGACACCCCAGGATTCCCTTACTTTGGAGGGATTTCCTTTCACTTCCTGTCTGTCTTGGCTATGGGACAGGAAGTGAAGGGAAATCTCCCAAATAGGATAAAGATGGCTTTGGCTGAGCCCAGCCACAGCAACCCACTTACCTTACAGCCACCTGTCATTCAGGAATCTGCTGCCTGGCCTTAAAGGAAATCTATGGTCACAGCAAACATTATTTTAAAACATTATATTTGACAATCTAATATAAGCTTACTTAAAGCAGAACTCCGGGATTTTCAAAAAATCCCCCATTAGAACACCCCCCACACAAAACACTAAACAGTTATTACATTTGTGCACTTTGTTACTGTTTAAGAGATATGACTGATTGAATTTTCAGGAAGTCAGTTTTCTGATTCAAAAAATGCATCATCTTTTCTGGCAGGGAGATCTCTTAGAACAGTGATTGCATCATATCCTCCTCTCTCTCTCTCTCTAACTGTAATCGGCCTACATTTCCCATGAATCTTTGGAATGGGAGGGAATGTGGGAGGTACACTAGGCTTGCACATGTAAATGTGAACTCGCCCACTTCAACATAAATCACACCCCTCATTCTGCAGCCAGCAAGCCATACATAACACACAGTATGATAGGTTACAGCCTTATAAATGCAAAACATTTTACTATAAATGCATATTAATATAATATTATTTTAATGCATTTAATAAATAAATTTAAATTAAATTACTACATTTAATGCATTTAATATAAATGCAAACCAGTGCAGCTTATCAGTGTCCACCAGTGCCGAATGTCAAGGACCACCAGTGCTGCTTGTCAGGGACCACCATGTCAGGGACCACCAGTGCCGAATGTCAGGGACCACCAGTGCCGCTTGTCAGGGACCACCAGTGCCGCTTGTCTGGGACCACCATGTCAGGGACCACCAGTGCGGCTTGTAAGGGACCACCATGTCAGGGACCACCAGTGCTGCTTGTCAGGGACCACCAGTGCCACTTGTCAGGGACCACCATGTCAGGGACTACCAGTGCCGCTTGTCAGGGACCATTAGTGCTATTTGTCAGGGACCACCAGTGCCACTTGTCGGGGACCACCATGTCAGGGACCACCAGTGCCACTGTCAGGGACTATCAGTGCCACTTGTCAGGGACCACCAGTGCCGCTTGTCCGGAACCACCATGTCAGGGACCACCATGTCAGGGACCACCAGTATCACTTGTCAGGGACCGCCAGTGCCACTTGTCAGGGACCGCCAGTGCCACTTGTCAGGGACTGCCATGTCAGGGACCACCATGTCAGGGACCACCAGTGCAGAGCGGGATTATTATAAATAATTACTTGTATATACACAGCAGGGAACTCCTGCGGTGTCCAGTATTGTTATATGAGAATGCAGAGCGCTGATGCCCCTCCCCCGCCGTTACTATGATTGACAGCGCACTGTTCCTATAACGGTGGGGGGCGGCAGAACAGCATCGATGTTCTCGTATACTATACCTGACACAGTGGGAGATCCCCGCTGTGTCATACAAGTAATTACTGATGATAATCCCCGCTGTGCACAGAGATAGCAGGCGGGCGGCGGGGTGGGGTGGTGCGGGGTGCGGCAGGGATAGAGTGGAGGGGGACGGAGTGGAGGTGGAGTGTGGGCGGTGACTGTCATGGAGCAGAGTAGGACGAGGGAGGAGAGAGAAGGACACCTCCTCCATGGGCGGCACAGACCGGGGGCTGTGAGACCCCCTCCACCCACAACATGTCTGCTTCCTCCTGCTCGGCTTTCAGAGGACTACAAGGGGGCATGCCTGATTGCTGGCTGAGCTCAGGAGAGGGATAGAAGCCAGCGGTCTTACAAACAGGAAGTCCACGCAATAACGTTTTTTCAGCAAGTTTAGCAGCCTATTACAGAGGAACTACAGAGCTCAGAAGAACATGGATGGCAAAGTGGGTGAAGGTAGGAGATCACCAACAAGGACATGGAGACAAAATTTTATTCAGAGTTCTTCTTTAAGAAAAACCTTTCATGTTGTGAGTTCTGCCTGTCTGTTGGCCACCTCTTTCCACAACTTCATGTATTCCCTGCATGCTTTGCAGCTTCTGCTCTGCTACTTAATTTCTAAGCACTAAATATCCCATGGTACCTTGCTGACTGCAAGCAGTGATTCCTGTACTGACTCCGCCTCCTGAAACTCCTCCTCTCGGCACCTCTGTAGTTCAGAAGGCAGGCTCTGTGAAATGTGTGACACAGCAGTGCCTACTCACAGAGCATAATGAATACCTGTCACAGAATTCAAGGAAATAAATGTGTGGGGGTCTTCACAAAGTACATTTACAAACTTCAAGATCATTCAGATTATTAGGAGTAGGCTATAAATACTTGAATTACAATGTGGAAATTAATATATGATTTTACATTTTGACCAAAGGAACCTACAGTACATACCTATAGATACCTTGGTGGTCATTGAACAGAGGTCACCTTGCACTGATGGTCAGTGGGAACAGTGCTAGTTACATTGGTGGTCAGTGGGAGAAGGATAACCCTACAGTGCTTGTCATTGGAATAATGGTCTGCTTACATTGGTGGTCAGTGGGAACAATGGTCATTTCATTGGTGGTCAGTGGGAGAAGGACCACCTTATAATGATGGTCATTGGAAGAAAGGCCCTCTTACTTTGGTGGAAGTAGTATCACCTTACATTGGTGATCATTGGAAGAAGATTCCCTTGCACTGGTGGTCAACAATATTCCTTGTGGGAACAATATTGCTTACAATGGTAGGCAGGAGAAGGACCATCCTACATTGGTGGACATTGAAAGAAGGACGTCCCTTACTTGTAGTCAGTGGGAAAATGCTCCTTACATTAATGGTCAGTGGGAGAAGGGCCAACTTACATCTGTGGTCAAACAGTACTCCTTACAATAGTGGTCAGTGGGAGAAGGACCATCCTACATTGGTGGTCACTGAAAGTACCTCCTTGCACTTGTAGTCAGTGGGAACAATGCTCCGTGCATTGGTAATGGGAGAAGGATTACCCTACATTGGTGGTCATTGGAAGAAGGGCCTGCTAGCATTCGTGATCAGTAGGAACAATGCTCCTTACATTGTTGGTCATTGGAAGAAGGGCCTGCTTACATTAATGGACAGTGGGAACAATGCTCCTTACATTGGTGGTCATTGGAAGTAGGGACTGCTTTCTTTGGTGGTCAGTGGGAACAATGCCCCTTACACTGGTGGTCATTGGAAGTAGGGCCTGCTTTTATTGGTGGTCAGTGGGAATAATGCTCCTTACTTTGGTGTCCATTGGAAGCAGGGCCTGCTTACATTGGTGGTCAATGGGAACAATGTCATTGGCGATGACCACCAATTGGAACCCGCAACATATGGAAAGGGCGGTGTGGGAAATGCACAAGGAAGGAACTTTTTCCACACTGCGTTCTGGTGTGAACTGGCTCTTGTTGTTTTTAGATTTTGACCCTAGATACACTTTAATCACAGGTGTGATTATTCCCTAAGAAGTATGATATGGTAAAATGATTGTTATAGCTATAAATACAGTGGGAAATATCATTAGTGATCCCCTGCAGATTTTGTAAGTTTGCCCACTTACAAAGAAATTAAGGGCCCATATTTATCATAGGTGTATTTTAAATGATAAAGACAGAAAATCAACCAAAAATCCAGAAAAAGTTGCACTTCAGTGAGTAAAATAAGTCTTTGATCCCCTACCAACCAACAATAATTTTGGTTCCCACAGACTGGCTACAGTATGTGCTCATGTTGTACACAGATTAGTCCTGTCATTTTAAGAAGGTGCTCTTAACGACAACTTGTTGTATAAAAGACACCTGTCCACAGAAACTCTTTCTTCCATTCAAACCTCACCATTATGGGCAAGACCAAAGAGCTGTCAAAGAATGTAAGGGACAAGATTGTAGATCTGTACAAGGCTGGAATGGGCTACAAAGACCATCAGCAAGAGGCTTGGTGAGAAGGACACAACTGTTGGAGCGATTATTCGCAAATGGAAGAAATATAAAATAACCATCGCTCTCAGTCTGGAGCTCCATGCAAGATTTCGCCTCTTGGGGTAAGGATGATTATGAGAAAAGGGAGGATTCAGCCCAGAACTACATGGGGGGAGCTTGTGAATGATCTCAAGGCAGTTGGGGCCACAGTCAGCAAACAAACCATTGTTAACACAATACACCGCCATGGATTGAAATCCTGTAGCACCCGCCAAGTCCTCCTCCTGAAGAAGGCACATGTACAGGCCCATCTGACGTTTACCAATGAATATCTAAATGACTCAGAGAAGGATTGGGAGAAAGTGTTGTGGTCAGATGAGACCAAAATTGAGCTCGACTTGTTTGGAGGAAGAAAAATGCTGACTATGACCCTAACTACACCAGCCCTACAGTCAAGCACGGAGGTGGAAGCATTATGCTTTGGGGCTGTTTTTCTGCTAAAGGTACAGGTTAACTTTAGAGGGGCCAATGGAAGGGGCAATATATTGTAAAATCTTGGATGAGAACCTTTTTCCCTCAGCCAGAACACTGAGGATGGGTCATGAATGGGTCTTCCAGCATGACAATGACCCAAAACATACCACCAAGGCAAAGGAGTGGCTCAAGAAGAAGCACATTAAAGGAGAAGTCCAGCCTGAGTGTTTTAGGCTGGGCTTCTCCTCTGGGTCACAGGAGTGCAATTTGTTTTGCACTCCTGTGACCCATCTTCAGCGGAGAGCGGTCTGAAGTCCACTCTCCACTGACATCACTGCCATCAGTCGAGGCAGCGTATCATCCCGACTTCCAAGCCTGGATCCGCCAGCTGCCTTGATTGATGGCAGTCTCAGCGAGCCGCTGAGACGGCCTCTCCCTGACCCTCCACAGCTCAGCACTCCAATGAGCATGGAGAAGCAGAGAGAAGAGACGCTGACTGACAGTCAGCAGCTCTCCTCTCTGGGATCTGTGAAAACCAAGCCATCGGCGATGTTCGGTGGCTCGGTTCTCAGTGCAGAGACAGTGGGGGACAGCTGCAGCATCGGTCTGATGCTCCATCCACTGAGGTAGGTATGATTCTCAGACAAAATAGATTCCCATACTTCTCTTTTAAGGTCATGGAGTGGCCTAGCCAGTCTCCAGACCTTAACCCTATAGAAAATTTATGGAGGGAGCTGAAATGTTGAGTTGCCAAGAGACAGCCAAGAACCCTTAAGGATTTAGAGAAGATCTGTAAAGAAGAGTGGACCAAAATCCCTCCTGAGATGTGTGCAAACCTGATGACCAACTACAAGAAACGTCTTACCTCTATGCTTGCCAACAAGGGTTTTTCCACCAAGTACCAAGCCATGTTTTGCTTGGGGATCAAATACTTATTTTACTCACTGAACTGCAACTTTATTTATAATATTTGTATTGTGTGTTTTTTCTGGATTTTTGGTTCATATTCAGTCTCCATCATTTAAAAATACATATGATAAAAATGATAGAGATGAATAGAAGACAATCCACAACTCCATACATGCTCTTCAAGAAGTCCAAATGGCATACCTCCCAACATTTTGAGATGGGAATGAGGGACATCTACTAACAAATGTATGTAGGTATAGGACACGCCCCCTGCCACACAACCTTAAAGGAGAATTAACCAAAAAAAAAGGTTAATTAAATCCATAAGGACTTTTTTTTTTACCACTACTATTCCTTTATATTGGCTTTTAAAATATGCAAATGCAGCAATTTAGAAATTGGATGAAAGGTTTAGTACTGGGAAACACTTTTTGAAAGATAAAAAGTGCATTTTATATTAAACTATATAGATCAGACCAAAATGAGGGACAAATGAGGGAGAAAGAGGAACAGAGGGACATTGCTCCAAATCAGGGACAGTCCCTCAAAATCGGGGACAGTTGGGAGCTATGTAAATAGCTTGTAATGCCATAAAAGATTAATACGTAGAGCAGAAGTTAACGCATTTCAGCCTTAATGGCCTTGTTCACAACAAAATAAAACGTACAAAATCTGCAGGGGATCCAATAATTCTTTTCCCTGCCGTATGTTGTCTGATCCAGCTGCTAACAAGGTTGCACTGACCACCACTGGTGAGGAGTTGTCCTATGTGTGGAGCACAGAAGTGTCAGCAACATGTGTAGAGTAGAAGAGGCAGGGTGCAGTGTGTAGTTGTTCCAGTAGAGGCGCTGTGTGGGCAGAGCCGATGATGATGATGATCCCGGGCTCCTCCCCCAGGGCTCTAGCAGACACATATATATATGGTCAGCCCTGTCCGCTGTAATGTAGACACTGAGATTGAGGATCCTGTAGGAGAGCATTGTGTAGCTCGCTCCCCCTTCCTCTCCTCTGTGTCTTCTTCACTTCCTCCTTCACTTAGTGACAGAGCCTGTGGCCGGCTCCTGCACAGGGGACGCCCCCGGCCGGCACACATACACACACAATACAAAGTGAATAAAGCGGCTGCCCCATAATAAAGCAGCAGCTCCTTTGTTGTGTGAAGGAGGCTCCAGCAGGTCGGGGTGGGGAAGGCGGCCGAGACGTCATTTCTGGGAGGAAAACTTTGTACACCTAATAAGCAACCGGTGCCTTATGTGAGGAGGAGAGGAGAAGAGGAACCCGGGGACTGTGCCATGGGAAGGAGGGCAGCAGACAGCCTGGTGCGAGTGTGAGCCAACCATCCTCAGCCCCGGTAAGTGGTCGCTGTGTGTGTGTGTGTGTGTGTGTATGTGTGGGGGGAGGGCAGAGAGGTCTCATGTGATTCATCCCGCTGAGGACTTGTATGGGCACAGCAGGCTGGGAGCTCTGATCACATGACCTGCTGCTGTCCTTGCTCCTCCAAGAAGGTGCTGGTGAACCACAAGTGGCAGCATTCTCCTCTCAGCCTGGAGAACCATTTGCAGAACTTCCAGGGAGCTCATGGTCCATGGGTATGAATGCCAAGGAATGATAGGGCGTATTTCACAACTATTCTATAGGACTGTACATTGTTTCCAGTAATGACAGTCACAAGAAATCCATTAGTCATTATGTAGAAAGTTAAACTTGGATTGCTTGCCTGGTGTTCAGCGAAGGGAATGCTATTGGTCTTTGGAAAAGTGCCTTCTTCCATTGGGGGTCAGTGGAGAAAAGCCTTGGTCATTGGTGAGGGGGAGGACTACCTTATGGTGGTGGCCATCATTGGAAGAAGGTTCCCCTTTAGTTTTGTGGCAATTGGGAAAATGCTCTTGACATTGGTGGTCAGTGAGGGAAGGACCATAGTCTGTTGGAGGTCAGTGAGGGAAGGACCATAGTCTGTTGGAGGTCAGTGAGGGAAGGACCATAGTCTGTTGGAGGTCAGTGAGGGAAGGACCATAGTCTGTTGGAGGTCAGTGAGGGA
Source organism: Aquarana catesbeiana (assembly GCF_042186555.1). NCBI lineage: Eukaryota > Metazoa > Chordata > Amphibia > Anura > Ranidae > Aquarana > Aquarana catesbeiana. The sequence goes on from NC_133324.1 coordinate 393,826,314, forward strand.
AGGACCATAGTCTGTTGGAGGTCAGTGAGGGAAGGACCATAGTCTGTTGGAGGTCAGTGAGGGAAGGACCATAGTCTGTTGGAGGTCAGTGAGGGAAGGACCATAGTCTGTTGGAGGTCAGTGAGGGAAGGACCATAGTCTGTTGGAGGTCAGTGAGGGAAGGACCATAGTCTGTTGGAGGTCAGTGAGGGAAGGACCATAGTCTGTTGGAGGTCAGTGAGGGAAGGACCATAGTCTGTTGGCGGTCAGTGAGGGAAGGACCATAGTCTGTTGGCGGTCAGTGAGGGAAGGACCATAGTCTGTTGGAGGTCAGTGAGGGAAGGACCATAGTCTGTTGGCGGTCAGTGAGGGAAGGACCATAGTCTGTTGGCGGTCAGTGAGGGAAGGACCATAGTCTGTTGGCGGTCAGTGAGGGAAGGACCATAGTCTGTTGGCGGTCAGTGAGGGAAGGACCATAGTCTGTTGGCGGTCAGTGAGGGAAGGACCATAGTCTGTTGGAGGTCAGTGAGGGAAGGACCATAGTCTGTTGGAGGTCAGTGAGGGAAGGACCATAGTCTGTTGGAGGTCAGTGAGGGAAGGACCATAGTCTGTTGGAGGTCAGTGAGGGAAGGACCATAGTCTGTTGGAGGTCAGTGAGGGAAGGACCATAGTCTGTTGGAGGTCAGTGAGGGAAGGACCATAGTCTGTTGGAGGTCAGTGAGGGAAGGACCATAGTCTGTTGGAGGTCAGTGAGGGAAGGACCATAGTCTGTTGGAGGTCAGTGAGGGAAGGACCATAGTCTGTTGGAGGTCAGTGAGGGAAGGACCATAGTCTGTTGGAGGTCAGTGAGGGAAGGACCATATTCTGTTGGAGGTCAGTGAGGGAAGGACCATAGTCTGTTGGCGGTCAGTGAGGGAAGGACCATAGTCTGTTGGAGGTCAGTGAGGGAAGGACCATAGTCTGTTGGAGGTCAGTGAGGGAAGGACCATATTCTGTTGGAGGTCAGTGAGGGAAGGACCATATTCTGTTGGAGGTCAGTGAGGGAAGGACCATATTCTGTTGGAGGTCAGTGAGGGAAGGACCATATTCTGTTGGAGGTCAGTGAGGGAAGGACCATATTCTGTTGGAGGTCAGTGAGGGAAGGACCATATTCTGTTGGAGGTCAGTGAGGGAAGGACCATATTCTGTTGGAGGTCAGTGAGGGAAGGACCATATTCTGTTGGAGGTCAGTGAGGGAAGGACCATATTCTGTTGGAGGTCAGTGAGGGAAGGACCATATTCTGTTGGAGGTCAGTGAAGGAAGGACCATATTCTGTTGGAGGTCAGTGAGGGAAGGACCATATTCTGTTGGAGGTCAGTGAGGGAAGGACCATATTCTGTTGGCGGTCAGTTGGGGGAAGGACCATATTCTGTTGGCGGTCAGTTGGGGGAAGGACCATATTCTGTTGGCGGTCAGTTGGGGGAAGGACCATATTCTGTTGGCGGTCAGTTGGGGGAAGGACCATATTCTGTTGGCGGTCAGTTGGGGGAAGGACCGCTTTCTGTTGGCGGTCAGTTGGGGGAAGGACCGCTTTCTGTTGGCGGTCAGTTGGGGGAAGGACCGCTTTCTGTTGGCGGTCAGTTGGGGGAAGGACCGCTTTCTGTTGGCGGTCAGTTGGGGGAAGGACCGCTTTCTGTTGGCGGTCAGTTGGGGGAAGGACCGCTTTCTGTTGGCGGTCAGTTGGGGGAAGGACCGCTTTCTGTTGGCGGTCAGTTGGGGGAAGGACCGCTTTCTGTTGGCGGTCAGTTGGGGGAAGGACCGCTTTCTGTTGGCGGTCAGTTGGGGGAAGGACCGCTTTCTGTTGGCGGTCAGTTGGGGGAAGGACCGCTTTCTGTTGGCGGTCAGTTGGAGGAAGGACCGCTTTCTGTTGGCGGTCAGTTGGAGGAAGGACCGCTTTCTGTTGGCGGTCAGTTGGAGGAAGGACCGCTTTCTGTTGGCGGTCAGTTGGAGGAAGGACCGCTTTCTGTTGGCGGTCAGTTGGAGGAAGGACCGCTTTCTGTTGGCGGTCAGTTGGAGGAAGGACCGCTTTCTGTTGGCGGTCAGTTGGAGGAAGGACCGCTTTCTGTTGGCGGTCAGTTGGAGGAAGGACCGCTTTCTGTTGGCGGTCAGTTGGAGGAAGGACCGCTTTCTGTTGGCGGTCAGTTGGAGGAAGGACCGCTTTCTGTTGGCGGTCAGTTGGAGGAAGGACCGCTTTCTGTTGGCGGTCAGTTGGAGGAAGGACAGCTTTCTGTTGGCGGTCAGTGGGAGGAAGGACCGCTTTCTGTTGGCGGTCAGTTGGAGGAAGGACCGCTTTCTGTTGGCGGTCAGTTGGAGGAAGGACCGCTTTCTGTTGGCGGTCAGTTGGAGGAAGGACCGCTTTCTGTTGGCGGTCAGTTGGGGGAAGGACCGCTTTCTGTTGGCGGTCAGTGGGAACAATACTCCTTACAATGATGGTAAGTGAGAGAAGAACCTCCCTAGGTTGGTGGTCATTGAAATGACCTCCTTTACTTTGTCAGTGAGAAAATTTTCCTGTAAATTGGTAGTGGGAGAGAGACTACCTTACGTTTGTGGTCAGTGGGAGCAATATTCCTTACAATGATGGCCAGGGAGAGGTGACCACCCTACGTTGGTGGTCATTGAAAGAAAGACCACTTTCTACTTGTAGTTATTGGTAAAATGTGTCTTACATTAATGGTCAGTGGATAAAGGAACAGCTTACATATGAGATTTTTGAGAACAATACTCCTTACAATGATGGTCAGTGGGTGAAGGATCACCCTACATTGGTGGTCTCTGAAATAAGAACCTTTTTGCACTTGTAGTCAGTTGGAACAATGCTTCTTACATTGGTGGTCAGTGAGAGAAGGAACACATTATGATGGTCATTGAAGGGCCCCTTTACTTTGAACAAGAAGGACTCCTTTACTTTGTGGTCAAGTGAAAGTAGTATCACCTTACAGTGGTGGTCATTGGAAGAAGGTCCCCTTGCACTGGTGGTCAGTGGAACAATGCTCATTACATTGGTGGTCAGTGGAGAAGGATTACCCTATAGTGTTGGTCATCGGAAGAAGTGCTTGCTTATGTTGGTGGTCAGTGGAAACAGTGCTCCTTACAGTGGTGGCCAGTGGGAGAAGGAATACTTTACAGCAGGGGTATGCAACCTTAAAGAGATGGAGATCTACCTCAACAACATGGGAGAAATCAAAGCTCACTAGACAGAGTCACCTCCTCACACCAGTTGTAAACCTGTAATTGCCGTACTACCGTGTCCCCTCCTCAGCACCCGTCAAACACACTCAGATTGCTTTTTAGAGGAGCAGCAGTGCTTGCTGCACTTGCAAATGAGTCAGTTGCTTTTGACAGCAGCACTGTTAGGGCTCGTTTACACTTAAAACCCTGTGGTTGAGTTGTGGTTTTACCGCCCCAATCCCTACACCCTTTAGCTGCTGAGGCAGCAGCCAAAGGTGTACACATGCTGCAGCAGGAATTAAGCCCCTTGTTGCTTTTGGTGCATGCTACTGTCTGCCAATTACGACCCATTCAAGTAAATGGGGCCACACCGCATGACAGGGACAGGAGCCAGCACTATGGCTTATGCAGCTCTTGCCCCTAATACAGCTCCAACTTTACAAGTAGTCCTTCTGCGTTGCACTTTGTTTGATGATCTGGAATGGCAGGTAAGCAAGCCCAGACAGCTATCTACAGGTTGCTGACTCCTGCTTCACAGTGTTGGTCATTGGATGAAGGGTCTGCATATGTTGGTTGTCAGTGCTTAGAATGCTACGTACATTGGTAGTCAGTGGGAGAAGGAACACATTATACTGATGATCATTAGTAGAAGAGACCCCTTATCTTGGTGATCAGTGATAGAAGCACCACCTTATATCGGTGGTCTTTGGAAGAAGGGCTTCTTCTCTGGTGGTCAGTGGGAACATTGCTCCTTACATTGGTGGTCAGGACCACCTTAGAATGAAAGTACTTGAAAGAAATCCCCCCCCCCCCCTCCCCTTTCTTTGGTTGTCAGTGAAAGAAGTGTCACCTTACATTGGTGGTCCTGTGAAGAAGGCTCCTTTTGCACTGGTGGTCAGTGTGGAAAATACTCCTTCCATTGATGGCCAATGGGAAGAATGATCCCTTACAGATGGCTATAGAGAACGTTAGTTTCAATGGTAATATATCTGAAAGGCTGACATGGCTAATTGCTCTAGGAAACTTAGTAGTTGAGAATGTCTGCTCCAGCATGAGATCATGATTCAGAATTTTTAAATAAACTTTTAGTGAGGCAGAGTTGTCACAGTGTTACAAGAGAGCTGCTTTTCAGAATTTTCACATTACAGGGGAGAGAGCTTCTCTATTTTGTCCTGTCAGAGTCATGCTAAAACAATCCTGCTCAATGCCAGCTGTCATACAGTTATTCTGATGCAGTTGGCTTCAGTACTTGAGTCACTGGCTTGGAGCAAATATACACAGATCAAAAAAGTCAGAAGTCCTTATCTACTTGCTAGTTCTGGGTCAGGAAATCAAAGTTATGAAGCAAGAGGGTTACCATGACAGCTAGGCAACCTACATTGTTCAGAAGGGAAAGATCAGCAATGGCAGCATCTGGGATTCCTTCATAAATGGATTCCGGTAAAGATTGCAGCCATGGTACTAGAAAGTTGTTAGAATGCAGTCATTTAGAAAAGGACAAGTTTCATGTCAGTATAAAAAGCAAAGTGGTCTGCAGCTTACTGCCTGTAGTCTGAGAATCCCAAAGGGCACCTGAACAGCTGCTGGACACCAAAGGTAGCTGTACAGTCAAGAGCTTGAGATTAGAAGGCTTCTGGCAAGTTTCAGGTTTGCAGTGATTGCTCCTGTCTCTATGTGTACTTATGGAGTGTGAGATTGTTGTGTGCTCAGGCTTGTATGTGTGTGGTAGAGGTAGCAGCTGGGATTCAAGGCTTTTGTTCTACTGTTTTTAACCATTTGCTCCCTGTCAGACAGACGTTTGTACTTGGTGGTCTCAGCATAAGATTAGTGTGGTGTTTACTGGGCACACACTCTTTGGTTGCAGAAATTAGTATATACTATAGGAAAAGTCATGGCAATGATGGTATGTTTAAATTTGCTAAAAGCAAGCTGTCCTGTACTGTAGTTTTGATGGTCAAAAGTAAGTGATATTGCCTTTATTGTGCAAGATTTTTTTTTATTGTAGTAGTAGTAGTAGTATTATTATTATTATTATTATTATTATTATTACTTCTACTACATTTGGGTAACAGATCTTTCACCCTCAAAATGGTAAAACGCATAGCTCTGCATACTCAAATAACTTTGCACACTGCAATTGCTAAAATCCAGTTACAGTATTTCAGGGGTCTCCAAACTTTCCAAAGAAAGGGCCAGTTTACTGTCCTTGAGACTTTAGGGGGGTCGGACTGTGCCTAGTGGAAGTAAACCATGCCCGATCTTTAGTATTAGCGGGAAAAACAGTTGGTGTCAGTGGGAGGCATAGTTGCCCATTTTTGTTGGTGGAAAAAATGAAGCCCTATTGGAGTCATTGGAAGGAATAGTGCCCCATTGTTGGTAACATTGGGAGGTATAATGACTTGTCCGTGGAAGGAATAGTGCCCAAATGTTGGTGTTAGAGGGTGGAATAATGCCTCAAGGGCTGAATTAAAGCAAGTAAAGGGCCGCAGTTTGGAGACCACTGCAGTATTTTAATGAATAGTGACATTTTCCACCTTCTGGATTTTTTTTAGGTCTCTTGCACACAGCTGCCTAGGACCATATAGTGTAAAGTCTAGGCATATTTCCCTGCTTGGGAACAACAGGTGCTGTGTACAGTCACACAATTATTATTATGCAGGATTTATATAGCACCAACAGTTTGCTCAGGACTCTACAACATGAGGGCAGACAGTACAGTAACAATACATTTAAATACAGGAGAAAACAGAGGGCCCTGCTCGTTTGAGCTTACAATCTAGGAGAATGGCTATGTGGGTATACACTGGTAACGCATGCATGCTGACAGATGTAAAACCCCAAACAGTCTGCTTTACATTGTACCACACCAGGTGGCTGTGTGCATGAACCTTTAGGCACTGGTGACTGAGCCTCTATTCCAAGTGCCTCCTGCTAAGGTTATGTCACCAGTGCCTCCTAGGCAGTTCTCTGGTATGAAATGCAAGTTCTTACAAACTCTTGGGACCTTCTTGCCTTCCATGCCAGATTGCTTACGTCCACATGCACAAGATTTGGCATCGGTGGGCCAGTCTTAGAAAGCGGGAAGAAGAAGCCATATTAATTAAAATGGTGGCACTGGATCCTAAAGCTTGGACTGGACAGAGTAGTCAAAGGTGGGTTTTTTTTGTACAGCAGGGTAATAAGGCTATTTGGCTTTCGGAAAAATGACAGTTAATTATGCGATCCCTAAATAACAGGTGAGAACATGGGAGGTCCACTTTAAGGAATGATTCTTAGTACAAAAAATTCCCATAATGCATCAGTAACAATTACTGCAAATTTCCAGCATACTGGAAAATATGTGCAGCTTGCCATTACCATTGTGCTTTGAATCAGGTAAGGTTAAGGCGGACTTACCTTTTATGTCATTTTGGGCGAGGAACATGCCAGTTTGGTATTTTCTCACTAAACACTTTATTTGGCATGTTTGTAGGTTCATGAAAGATCTGCTGGTCAATAGTCCGCTTCAGGGTTAAAGATATTGCCTACTTCTTTTGACATATATGGATATCTGTATACATAGAAGTAAGCATTGCAGTAAAAAAAAATATTCCATTGCCTGAATATATAAATTTCCTTATGGGTCTTGGCACAGCAAGCTCTGGTTCACTTACCACAAGTATTGGAGCAATGGCACTCAGGAACAGAATTCCTTATATCAAATTATTTGCAGATGTGTGTGTCCATGATTAATAAAAACTTGGACACATCCAGAAAATGGATATTACTGAGAGAAAAAGAATTCATGATTCTGCAATTATCACTCTAAGCTTTTGTAATACTGCAAACTTTGCTACATGGATGTTTTCATTATTGAGCTACATTGTTGCATAGCTATGTAGGTTGGAACATTGAAACAAGATAGTAAGCAGGCCATTAGCGTGTCTACCTAAGGACTGCTCATCTAGATGTATCCTTTTATTTATTTTTACTGAAACAAAAAAGCTAAAAATTTGTTTGTAGCATGTGGCAAACTGGTTAGCAGGGGTTTGGTTTTTTTTGTTTGTTTTTTGTTTTGGGCTTCTGAAAAAGTTTCTGCAGGGGACACATCTGATTGAATTTCTCTGTGTCTATGTAAGTTTTGTTCTGTGTTTCTTCATACAACCAATCAGCATAAATAACCAAAAAAAGCCTGCACTGGTGTCTTTGGAAAAATGATTGGTTGCTAGCAATGTGAACGCTATACAGAGGGGTCCAAAAAATGTATCCACACTTCTACATGGAAAAATGTTATTACTAGATTTATATAAACATCAAAGGGTAGCTGTAAGTAATGTTTGAATTATGCAATCATATTCCGAGCCAGTCTCTATAACATTGTTCCAGGATGTTGAATAGGACATAGAGGTGCTGTGGAATTCCCTCCACTTTCCCTGGACTTAACACCCCTCAATTTCTATCTGGGGGGACACTAAATGAAGTGGCGTGGCGTAGAAAACCACCAACACCTACTGCACTACGGGAAGAAATTGAAACCTCATGCAGTGCAATTCCTGTGGACACTCTAGCCAATGTTGTTCATGCACTAGTTCCTCCAAATCAAGTGTCTGGATGCTAATGGTGACCACTTTGAGCACTTAATGTGATTGCATAATTCAAACATGACTTTACAGCTACCCTTTGTTTTTTTATTAATATATTTTTCATGTTGACGTGTGGATACATTTTTCTTGGGCCCTTCTATATAAATCTTCTAAAAGACACACAAAATTAATATGCAGTGCCAGTAAGTGGAATCAACCATTTGGCACTGAGCGCACGCAAATTTGCAACCTCTTGGATGCCGAGCCTTGACGCCGACTGGCCGCATATTTGCATGAACTAGTGCCAACAGTGCTGTGCGAAGAGCGCGCTCTCGTCAGAGTGACTGGCGGCTCATGGAAAGTTCCTGATCGCTGCTTGCAATCAAGACTTTTCCAATCATGTGACCGCCATGACAAGCCATCACTTGCCTGAAGGGCCCCTGCGTGGCTCTGAAATGGTGCACCACTTTGTGATGTGATCATAGAATAAAAATCCGTTTGCATGCTATTTTTTTGATCCATGGTGTGGTGGCAAGTATCTGCATTGCGCCATGGCAGCCAGTCATGGCGGTCACATGGCCATAAGCCCCACCCCACCTCCCAGCATAGCAAACCTCTTAAATGGTTGGCGGCAGCTGGCACCAAGGGGTTAAATACTCTACAGAAAAATGGAAATACTATAATCCAATGTCCTACAATAATGTAATGTCCAAAAGTGATCAACTTCTTAAAATTCCAAATTGTACAATTCCATATAAAAACTACACCACAGTCATCAATGTCTTTCTCACCACCAAGTGTATACAAGGAGGCTTACCAGATAATAAAGACTCGTTTTACTAACCTTAGCAGTAGACCTCCTCCGTATATCTAAAGTGGTAACCTGTAAAGGATTTTAAAGGCTTTTAAAAATATATGTGGTTTGTCACTGCTGGACATTTGTGCGCAATTTTAAAGCATGTTGTGTTTGGTATCCATGTACTCGTTTGAAAAATAGCTGCTCAAATCCTGTGTGGGAAAAAAACAATGCAACACCCACCATTTTTAACTGTAAGGCCTTTGCTATAAAAAAATATATAATGGTCTTTAAAAAAATATATAATGTCTGGGGGTTTAAAGTAATTTTCTAGCCAAAAAAAAAAATGTTTCATGTAAACAAAGTGTCAGAAAGGGCTTTGTCTTCAAGTGGTTAGAAGAGTGGGTAATGTGTGACATAAGCTTCTAATGTTGTGCATAAAATGCCAGGACAGTTCAACCCCCCCCCCCCCCCCAAATGACCCCTTTTTGGAAAGTTGGCCCCCTCCAAGCTATTTGCTGAGAGGCATGTTGAGTCCATGGAATATTTTATACTTTGACACAAGTTTTGGGAAAATTTCAAACTTTTTTTGTGCACAAAGTTGTCACTAAATGATATATTGCTCAAACATGGCATGGCTGTATGTGGAATTACACCCCAAAATACATTCTGTTGCTTCTTCTTAGTACAGGGATACCACATGTGTGGGACTTTTTGGGAGCCTAGCCGCGTACTTGGCCCGAAAACCAATCACCGCCTTCAGGATTTCTAAAGGCGTAAAATGGTGATTTCACTCCTCACTACCTATCACAGTTACGGAGGCCATGAAATGTCCAATAGCACAAAATCCCCCCAAATGACCACATTTTGGAAAGTAGACACCCCAAGCTATTTGCCGAGAGGCATGGTGAGTATTTTGCAGCTCTCATTTGTTTTTGAAAATGAAGAAAGAAAAGAAAAATTTTTTTTTTTTTTTTCTATCTTTTTTCAATTTTCAAAACTTTGTGACAAAAAGCGAGATCCGCAAAATACTCACTATACCTCTCAGCAAATAGCTTGGGGTGTCTACTTTCCAAAATGGGGTCATTTGGGGGGGGGGGGGGGTGTTGCCATCTGGGCATTCCATGGCCTACGAAACTGTGATAGGTAGTGAGGAGTGAAATAAAAAAATTACGCCATTAGAAATCCTGAAGGCGGTGATTGGTTTTTGGGGTCCCGTATGCGGCTAGACTGCCAAAAAGTCCCACACATGTGGTATTCCTGTACTCAGGAGAAGCAGCAGAATGTATTTTGGGGTGTAGTTCCACATATGCCCATGGCAAGTATGAACAATATATCATTAACTTTGTGTAAAAAAAAAAAAAAAAAAAAAATTGTAATTTATATTATAATATTGTAAATATGTGGCAAAATAAAATATATCGCAGAGGCAATCTAATACCATCAAAAGAAAGCTCAGTCTGTGTAAAAAAAAAAAGACGTACATTTTGTTTGGGTACAGCATTGCATGACGGCGCAATTACCAGTTAAAGCAGCGCAGTGCCAAATTGTAAAAAGTGCTCCGGTCATTGAGCAGCCAAATCCTCTGGGGCTGAAGTGGTTAAACTTAGCTTACTATCTGTCAAGTTAAATTGTTCAGGGGAGGTTGTAAAATGTCCCATGCACATTAGAGCTCCACTCACTTTTACAACTTGGTCTTAAGGCCTCATGCTCACTGGATGTTATAATAACCTTATAAAAACACCAGTAGCTTTGCAGTGAATTTTTCAACATTTTTGCAATAGCGTTTAACACTTTTTTTTTTTTTTTTTTTTTTTCCCAATGGGTCATAAACATTAAAGGCTGAGACACGTTTTTAGGTGTTTGATGTTAAAGCGTTTTTACAGCTGAAAAACTCCCCTCAAAACTCACTAGTTTTGTTTTTTTTTTTACACCCCAGCAAAAAAACAGTTGATAACAGCCTATGTGTGCATGGACACATAGGATAACATGCTGGAGATTTTGACTGTAGAAAAAAAATGTCTGAAGCCAAAAACAGCAGCTGTAAAAAAAAAAAAAAAAAACGTCCGGTGTGCCTAAGGCCTTAAGGAAAGACCACCCCTTCACCACTCATTTTTGGATAACAACAAATTATTTTTTTTTTTTCCTTTCTTACCTTAACCACTTCAGCCCCAGAAGAATTTACCCCCTTCCTGACCAGAGCACTTTTTGCGTCGCTTTAACTGACAATTGTGCGGTCGTGCGACGTGGCTCCCAAACAAAATTGATGTCCTTTTTTTCCCACAAATAGAGCTTTCTTTTGGTGGTATTTGATCGCCTCTGCGGTTTTTATTTTTTGCGCTATAAACAAAAATAGAGCGACAATTTTGAAAAAAAATGCATTATTTTTTACTTTTTGCTATAATAAATATCCCCCAAAAATATATAAAAAACCAATTTTCTTCCTCAGTTTAGGCCGATACATATTCTTCTACATATTTGTGGTAAAAAAAATCGCAATAAGCGATTATTGATCAGTTTGCGCAAAAGTTATAGCGTTTACAAAATAGGGGTTCGTTTTATGGCATTTTTAGTAATAATTTTTTTTATAAATGGCGGCGATCAGCATTTTTTTTTGTGACTGCGACATTATGGCGGACACATCGGACATTTTTGACACATTTTTGGGACCATTGTCATTTATACAGCAATCAGTGCTATAAAAATGCCCTGAGTCCTGTGTAAATTACACTGGCAGTGAATGGGTTAACCACTAGGTGGCAGTGTAGGGGTTAAGTGAGTCCTAGGGGCGTGTTTCTAACTGTGGGGGGGTGGCTACATGTTACACATCACTGATCTCTGCTCCGATGACAGGGAGCAGAGATCGGGTGACACTGTCACTAGGCAGAATGGGGAGATGCTGTTTACATCAGCATCTCTCCGTTCTTCCTCCCCGTGAGGTGATCATGGGTATCCCCGCGGCGATCGAGTCCGCAGGTCCCGTGACCTGACTCACAGAGCTTGCCACGGGAGTGCGCCCTGCCTCTTTAAGGGCAACGTACAGGTACGTGGTTTTGCCTGTACGAGCCCTTCTGCCACAGTATATCTGCATGGGCGGTCGGCAAGCAGTTAAATGAAGTACATAATGTACTTCTGTCCTAACTTGTCATGGCCCAGGGTGTCTTTCCTCCTGCTCCCCCGCTGTCTTCTGGGACGTGTGTGTGTGTCCCAGAAGACGATGGGGCCATTTAGAAAGCGTTGTGCATGTGCAGTAGGAAACCAGCGATGAAGTCTTCACTGCCGGTTTCCCTTAGTTAGAATGGCGGTGGCTGCACCTGATCCGATGGATGGATCGGCCTGGGGGGGCCGACATCACGGGCTCCCTGGACAGGTAAGTGTCCTTATTAAAAGTCAGCCGCTAGAGTGTTTGTAGCGGCTGACTTTAAATAAATTAAATAAATAAAAAAATTTGTGGCTGGAACACTGCTTTAAGCCTAGATAGTTTAGGCTTGGTATCATGAGCGTGTAAATATTTAATGCTAATCCAAAGAGCAGACATGAGGCACACATGAAGTGTTCTGAAAAGTTGTATTGTCCTCCTGTATTGCAAATCTTTATGCGGGTACAAATTTCTGTGTGTCTTTTTAACTTAATTAGCTACTTGATTGAAGTCACCCCTACATGCCATATCCCCCTCCCTCCAAAGTCTGAGATTTGGATGGAATTCTTGTTTGGACTGTGTGCTTACAACCATATTTCCTGCAACACAAGGCATTAGCTCTTAGATTAGGAAGATCTCTAGCTCAATTAACATGTCTGTGTTTAGTTTTATATTCATCACTTGATTAGATCTGGATTCTTAGTTCCTGTCTGAAATACATTAGAAGCCTGCTTTAACAACTGGCTACAAACCCAGGGAAGAATTTAGTTTGGTATTCTGTATTTTTTATAGTCAACTTTTTTTTTTTAAAGCTTTTTATTGTATTTTCCCTAATAACCTATAGGCTACATTCTCATAAAGACATCAGCAGGATTTGACTTCTTTGTTATGCTAATACCAACAGGAGGTCAAAAGAATTGGCTTGCATTGACCTAAGGTATTTGAAAGGTATTCAGAACTTCATAAACTGCCAAACTCACGGACAGAATGTTAAAGTGCATTCTAAACAGGACAACATTTACTAGCCAAACAGTCATAACAATGCCTGGCATGCAATAAAGTGTACTCAGGTCAAGTTGCAAAATTTTCCTTAGATCTAACTTTACAGACAAAGGGGGGCTGTATACATCCTGATAAAAACAAGCAGCATGTTTTTTGACATTGCCTTCAATAATGTAACTGTGCAGGGGGCCAAGAATGAGTATTGGGAGTTCTTGTTCCGAGACATTGATACATATTGGCAAATGTGTGCATCCCTTAACTTCTCACTGAGCATGTACTGCATCTATTAACTGGTTGAGTCAGGTAAAAGGGCATGCCAGGTCCATTGAAAGCCAGATCTTGTATAGAAAGCCAAAAACGACACCACACCTTTTTCTGAGAAAGTTCTGCTACCAGCCAACCATAGAGAAGCTCAAACATGCTAGGAAAGTGTAGTCTGACTTTCTTTTCTAACATATGGGGGTTATTTACTAAAACTGGAGAGTGCAAAATCTGATGCATCTCTTTGTAGAAACCAATCTGCTTCCAGGTTTTAGCCCTCATTCACACTGAAGGCGGGATTGAAATCGTGCGAATTTAGCCAAACTCGCACGATTTCAAACCCGCATTTTAGTGCGAGTTTGGGGGAGATTTTGAAAGACATCTGTGCGGGTTCATGCACAGATGTCTATTGAAATCGCCCCCGAAGTCACCAAAAGTAGTGCAGGAACTACTTTTGGAAATCTGTGCGGCGCTGTTGCCAGCAATAGGCTACAGTTTGGCATGTGATTTGACATGTCAAATTGTGCCGATGTGAACGGGGGCTTATTGTCAAAGTTTAATTGAACAAGCTGAAGTTAGAAGATGATTGGCTACCTTGTACAGCTGATTCTGAGTGCTCCAGTTTTAGGAAATCTTACCCAATATATGTTCCAGCCAAATATACATGTGATGACAGTTGACAGACTAAGATTGGCACCCACATTGAACTTCTGTAATATGTCACAACATGGATTGAAAAATTATGACTCTATACACTGTCAGATGTGATCATTACATGACTGGATCTTCCAGCTCATCCAGTTAAATGGGTGGCTGACTTTCTAGCTGAATCTAAAACATCTGGGTATTGGATGCTAAAGGTAAATAAGACTTATGTAAAAATGACCAACTGTGTACAGGCAGGTTATGCAGAGGTAAATTGCCATTAATGTGGCACCTAAATTTGATGCCCTGAAGTGTATGTAAAGCCAATCCTTGCCTTTTTTTTTGGATCGAGTAATAGTTAAAACTCCTGACAGCTTTTTATGTGTTCTGTTAGGGAGATTTTCCTTCACTTCCTGTTCTAGCCACTTGAAGGAAACGCAATTTTTTTTAGAAAAAAAAAATGCACTTTAATGAATTGAAGAGAAAAACAAAATAAAAACACAATATATACCCCATTTTTTTTGTATAATATGAAAGATAATGTTATGCTGTATAAATGGATATCCAACCTGTCAAGCTTTAAAATTGCGCACACTCGTGAAATGGCAACAAACTACGGTACTTAAAAAAAAAAAAAAAAAAATCCATAGACGACGCTACTCTTTTTGTTGAGTTACAGACGATTACCTGTTTATAGTGACAGAGGAGGTCTAGTGAAAGAATTATTGCTCTTGCTCTAATGTTTGTGGCGATACCTCACATGTGTGGTGTGAACACAGTTTGCGTTTGTGTACGTGACTTGCATATGCTTTCGCTTCTGTGTGTGAGCACAGAAGGATGGAGGCGCTCTTACTTTTTTTTTTAAATTTACACAGTCCCTTAATTTTTTTTTTTTTTTTATTATGACTTTTATTCCTATTACAAGGACTGTAAACATCCCTTATAATAGAAATAAGGATAATGGTCCTCCTTTATGGAGAGATCTGGGGTCAAAAGGCTTTCTTTTCGATGCGAATTGCACAGGGGAGCTGTGCGTCTTTTTGTCCGTTTTCAGGTCTGAATTCAGCCCAAAACTTGGGCTGAAATTGAACCTGAAATGGTGAATGGAGATGGACCGGACCCCCTGCTGTGAGCTGCTCCGTTCCTCAGTGTGAGCCCAGCCTTAAAAACAAAAGATCCAAAAAAAAAAAAAAACTGGAAGGGACATCATGACATCACTCTGGTCCTCCAAGGCCATAGAGGACCAGCCAGCCACATCGTTCAATCATTTCTTGGGCGCGTCTGTAAAAACGTCTTTAAAAAATTCCTGAGAAAAAGCAGTGGGGGAAGGTGCCCCCTCCTGATACTTCTGAAAGCGATCCAGCGGCTATTGAGCCAATTGGACTGCTTTCCTGAGAGAGCCAGCCACCAGCTGAAGAAAAAAAAGCTTCAGCCATAAACCTGGTAAACCACTTGCAAACCGCAATGTATATATACACACGCATTGGGGTCAGCAAGTGGCTAGAGAAACAGCACGAAGTAAGAGCATGCTTCTCACAGATGGTGTATCCAAAACAAATAAGATGCTCAGGCCTGACATAGGTCAACAGGCTCTACTTCTAACTAAAATATCACTGGATGGATCGATCCTTTTTTAAAGCATGGCTTCCAGCTCAGATTTTCTTACAGTTGAGTTTCTTTAGATGTGTGCTGTCCTTGTTCGGTTTATATTTTAAAGTGTTACTAAACAGAGTAATATGAAAATAGTTAAATCTTTTTACATTGAAATATTGCAGTCTTATACCTTTTTGGATGATCTGTATACCACGGTTACATGATAAACTGCACAGTTTCTCCAATGCTGAGAGTTCAGGTAGGAGGAGATTTCCTCTACAGCCTGTATACACAATGTCAATATCATGTGACCTAGCTATCTCTGAGAACTGTTCTCTCCAGCATAAAAGACACAATTTGAGCATGTACAGGTTGGCTATTGCCTGTGTTAGCTGTCTTTCCCCAGATAGACAGTGCGGGAGGGGGAGGATCTATGCATACAGGATTAAAGAGTCTTTTTACACAATGCAGAGGATTAACCATTTAAGTTCCACAGTGAGTATAACAAGCATGCTATTTTGCATATACATACTGATTTTACTGTTGTGGGTTTAGTAACTGTTTAATGCTGCTCTAAACCAGTACAAATGTCTGAAAATTTGTGTATATTCATTTCACATTCATAGTCCTGAAGAAGACTGTGACAGTGCATATTGTGCTTTAGAAAATAATATTTCTGAACAGGAAGTTGTTGACATTTCCTTTTAAACAATTTAAAGTTTAGCTCAGGAAATGAGGTGGTAAAGTATGAGGCACTTTATTGTAGCCAAATATGGCTGCATCACTCTGGTGTGTTTTGTTTTTTTTGTTTTTTTTGTGTGTGTGTGTGTGTGTGTGTCATGTAAGTGGTTTGTAAAGCAACAAATGTGCGTTTTCCATGCTGGTCTTCTCTCAATCCACATACACACTACAGCTAATAGATTAGTACACCAACTATTTCAACCAAACACCTCTCTGGGGCTTCCAACGTAATCACTATTATGTTATACTTTCTTCAAAAGGCCAGAACCACAGGAACCTCACAGAAAAAAAAAAATTTACATAACTAAATGGTATAGTTCCACAGCACCCCCACCATATTCTCTCATAGTTTTAATATATACCGGAAATGCCAACGTGTACCATGAGCCACATTTGGTGGGAATGCCCAATTGGCAAAATTTAGGGAAAAAGTTCTGAGCACCTGTAACAACCCACTCATAGTAACTTTACTTTTCTAATGAACCAATTCACAAAGCTAAGAAGTCACTCCTGTGTGGTGTTGTTTTTTATTTTTTATTTTTTTCCCTGTGGGCAGCCAGTGAAGTGGTCCTTAAACAGATCATTTATACCTATGCTGAAGGATTGGTCAAGCAAAAACTGTCCGATGCAAAAAAAATATGATGGATATGAACCCTTTCTGAACCTATGGCTGATGTGGATAATGTTCATGGGATCAGAGGAATTTTAAAGATAAGTATGGCCAAAGCTTTTTTGGCCATACTTCTGTGCGTCACAGACATGCACTTATTCCTGCACTCCTGTGACCCAAAATTGGCTGACACCACAGAGCTGGTCCAGGCAAGGATCCTGACAATGTCAGATGCCTGACCAGGAGCTGAGTCAGCCTCTCGGCACACTGCTAAGAGCCCAAGCCAGCCCCTCCTGCCCCCTCCACAGCCCAGTGGTCCAGTGAGTGCTTGAGGGGTAGAGCAGAGAGCCAGCGATTGATTTTTACCAGCAGTGGTGGCCCATCCATACGGGGCAGGGCACAGGGGTGCCGCCCCCCTAATTCATGCGCCCCTAATATACATGCAGGGCACCGGATGCATAGATTCCAATGGGGTTTTGTTTTTTAATCTTTTGTCTTGTCCCCCCCCCCCCCCCCCCCCCAAAAAAAAAAATATATATATACAGCAGACCGAAAGCTACACCCTCCCAAAATATACAGCAGACCGAGAGCTACAAGGTCAGTGGTCATGTGATTGATCAGTTCTCATTCTTAGAGCCGATGGGGACAGCTGCAGCATTGGATCAATGCTGCAGCTGCATAAGTGAGTGTGATTTGTTGTGCTTTTTTTTTTTTTGTGTAATGATCCCATACTCCCTCTTTTAAAGTCTAAAGTTCACTTACCAATCATAAAATGTGCATTCTTATGGTAATACTCCATAGCTGTGGGGGTTCCGTCCCCCTCCTCTACTGTTTGTCTCTTTCACTTTGTTTAAACTGCTGGTTTGATTAAGAAAATTTGAGCAAGTCAATACAAGAGCAGAAAATGGGATTTCTGAGGACCCTATACATAGTATTCTAAATGCCCCCAGTGTTTCAAGGAAGTCACATTTTGATCCTTTGGCAGAAAATTCCATCTGGAGAGAGATGGAAATGTAAAAACAATTTCAATAATGTGATACAGAATGACCTGTGTTGCAATTACTGTATGTAATCAAATCTGTTTTCTTTTTCTTTAAGTTCTCTATATCACAACAGAACTTGTATTCGAATAACATTTGGCACAGTTCCAGTGATTACAACTTCAATAGCGGTCTTTTCTTGCCTTATCTGACTATAGTTTTATTTATTAGTTTCAATGAACTACTGAAATAAATGGGCAGATCACACAAGCCTTTTAGAAATCTCAAAGGTTTATAATAGTTGGGCGTTTGCTTAGTTTTATATTATCTGCGAGTTGCCTCACATTTGTGTCTTCCCAAGGCTGAACAATTTCTTTCTTATAAGTGTAGCGTGTGTATGTACAAAACAAAGTTTGCCGTGTTCGGTGGACTTATTTTTCTTTTTAAAGGCTGCATAACTGCTATGCACGATTTCCTGTGAAATAAAGGAAGTGCCCTGTAAAGTGATAGCTGCAGAACTCACTTTTAGTAGCAAGTGTATTTTGGCACTGAACTGAGAAGAATAGAAAAACAAAGTGTCACATCTGACTGCAAGGCAGGATTACAGCTGCTAGACAGCATGAAAATGGCTCAGGATTAAATTTGCCATTATAGACAGCAGGTAAGCCTATATGCAGAACCTCCATCTATATTCCATATGGAAATCATGGGGCACCACTATCGCCAGAGGGTAGATTATTTTACTTAGTGCTTTTTTTTTTTTTTTTTTTTCATTTTGCTTTTACGGTAAAGAAATGGTTCTTTGAGAGCATAAATCCAGTATTTTTTTTCTGCCCGTGTGCATGAGATGTAAACCTATAAGATATAATTGTTTTGAATGTATCTGCACAAGAAAATGGATACAAAACATTTTGCAGGTGCTACAGGACCCCTGACAGAATACATAAATTTCACCCCAGCATCCCTCCTTTATGTTGGAGATGCAACACCACTCCTGGTTCTCTATTGCATATTTGGTGGGAATGCCCCCTAATCCAACCCTATTGGAAGGAAGTACATTGTCTTACCTCACAAATCACAACATACACCACGGATTTCACTCCAGCCCAATATCTACTCCACCATACTTTCATTCCCCAATCAGCCTACTCAAAATCACTCTCTACACCTCATCAATGCAGCGAAACTCTGTGTACCCACTCACTAGAGGACTGATGGAAGATTTAATCCATCAAGCACGAGACACTCCTGCAAAATTCCATAAAACGTGGGCTTGCTGGCTTCACTTCAAAGAATTGACGGACTACCGTAACATCCTAACAGACTCCTCATAGCTTGACCTGGGGCCTTGCATTGTTAAACAACAAATAAAACGAACATCCATCCATGGTAACTCTTCCTCCTCCTTCTCCCCTCACCCCCTCTTTTCATCACCCCCTCCCTCCCCTTACCCATCTACTAGTATTAGACAGGGTCTAGTGGACTACCACTGCACCAAGAAGTGAGTAATAATGGGACTCGTGCATATACCCTAACACTTCATATACCACACATTGCATATCCAAGATACCGGCATGTTAGCAAATCAATATCGGACAGAAGACGCCCTCCCCAAATACAGGTAGTTCCCGACAGGGATATGTGGGAGATGCAGCAATATACCCGATATCCAGAAGATACATATAGCAGGGATCCACTAAGTTTCCCTTAGCAAGTCCACTTGCCCCATTACGCATCTGGAACTTTCTACAGTTTTAAATGTTCTAAATGATTGTTATTTGCATTGTCTTGTTATGGATCTTCTATTTTTTTTTCTTATTGCTCGGACTTCTTTACACCTCTTGCAGTCTTACTGTATGCCAATGTTAGCAATGTACTCCAATACTGTATTGATGCTTGGTTTGATGT
The DNA here is from genome assembly GCF_042186555.1 of Aquarana catesbeiana. Lineage (NCBI taxonomy): Eukaryota > Metazoa > Chordata > Amphibia > Anura > Ranidae > Aquarana > Aquarana catesbeiana. The sequence continues at coordinate 393,845,738 of NC_133324.1, forward strand.
TTCATTATCTGAAACATACAAATTCTTTAATAAAAAATATTGAACAATTAAAAAAAAAAAAAAAAGATAATTGTTTAAATGACCATATTCTGGGTGCAGGTGCTCCTATACATTTTTGTTTTTCTTTAAAAAAAAAATTTTAAAAAATTCTCCTGTGGGGTGGAGGTTTGGGCAAACAAATCGGTCTAGAATAATTGAAAGGTGCTTTGTGCATTTTGGGAACTACTTAAATCCCATTGAATGTTTAAAAACATCAAACACTTTAATTTCGCCTTCCCCACTGACTCCAATGCTTTTTGAGCATTATAAGGCGATCGTCCTTGTCCTCTTTTTCAATAGCTGCCTGTGTTTGCTTATGCAATAATTCTTCCCAGTCATGTGGATGTTTTCTTCTTTAGCATTACCAGTAATGTATGTTTGTCATAGGGCCTGGGTGCTATTTGAGGTGTGATGAAATAGTCACTTCTGCTTGCAATCAGGACAGGAAACCTGTTTTACAACACACTGAGCGCTGCCTCTCCTTTATGAGACTTTGATGTCCCCTCAGGCACTCAGCAGGTTATTATATTGAAAGATTAGATGTAAAAAGTGCTTCTGCTTCCCTGACCTGAGCCCCATTTACCATCAATATGGAAACGGCAGCATGCTGAAAATGATTAAATAGAAGTTGTTGCTTTGGAAGGCCTGAGCTGGTGTGTATTACAACCACCACATACATTCCAGCTATGTGGCTGTACTTCACTCCACATGTCTACTGTTAGGCTTAATTCTTGTAATGTACATTAATATGATCACTTGTATTCGCATCCATGAGAGGATGGAAAAGGTTTTTAAAGGTAGACCTGTTAGTAATACCACATTTTATACAAATGATGTACATTGGAGATTAGGAAAAATTGTTTATTCTATCCAGAGAATTCTTTTAGGCTCTAAATGTAAATGATGGCATGTAGGCATTACACCAGCAGTTTTCCAGCCAGAAGAGGACAGATGACTATAGAAGCCAGTCAGGCAGATTTTTAGAAGCATTAGACGTCTTGGGTTTTACTTGTTCTTCCAGTGGTGTAGTTGCACATGTAGGCCATTACAAAGTCTGGAACTGGCACACTCCCCCTCCATTCTTATTGTCCATAATTAAAACTTGCAGTGGTGGGAGACGTCCGTGTGATCTGAAGATTTCATATGGTTCATAGTAGGCCTGCATGGGAAAGTAAAGGTCCTAATGAGGGAAGCTTCTGCTCATTTGGTCATATAATGTCACTGAACACAGAAGTGGAAATATTTCGTATATGAACTTTGGCATGTTTTTTGAAGCTGAGGAAGGCCATTTAAAATGAATGGTGCCACAAAAACATGAAGCGGGTGTGGCGCTCAGGTGTAAATGGGGCCTTAAGCACAGGGAGATTTAGTTAAGTATCCAAATGGCTCATTTGTTTAAATTTTAGGTTTTACCCTAAATTACATTTGGAAGTCAAGATGGTCAATATGCATGGGAATAAGATTACAGGTGGTTAATAGTTCATCTACACAGATCCCCAGGACCCCAGTTGGCAGTGATCCTAGGTCCAAATGGAATCGCTGAAAAGTGTAGCATGTAGTCCCTATTTTGTTTTTCCTCATGGCCTATTTATACCTCTACATGTAAGTATGTTCATAGTTTCCCTTCAAAAACACACTAAACTACAGTGAATGTAAATCAAGCTACAAAGGAAAAGATATGATTTCTACCTAAAATGCATGTTCACGCTGTAATATTTGTTTCTACTGAAGGATGTAATCCTTGTTGGGTACTTTAACATGATGAGACTGTCCCTGCTATTCAATATTTTCTGTTGTCTGTAGCACTGTATTGGGTGGATTTTGTGTGCAAATCCAGGACCATATGGCCTAGCAGTTCCTCCTTTATAATTAGTTTTAATATGAGGAGGGGCTCTAGGTACTTTATTTTTAGGTTTTTAGCCAAATAAAGGCCTTTTTTGGAATATATTATTTTGATTCCCATGATTATTTGTATTGTGTGTGAGTTTTTTTTTTTTTTTTTTTGCATCTGAAGCTCCTATAATGTATAGAAATTTGGTGTGTGTGTTGTGTGTTTTTTGTTTGTTTTTTTTTTTTTTTTTTTTTTTTTTTTAAGGAAAATGGGCTAGTGTGAATAAGCGCTTAGGCCTGGAACACACTAGTGTGATTTAAGATGCGACTTTGTAAAATGACTTTATATATCACATTAATTTCAAATGGTGGCTGTTCACATGAATTCAACACAACTATTCTCCACCTCCAGAAATTGCAGTATTAAGATAATTGCGGAAAAAAAAAAAAAAAACCCACCAAATCATACTACATAATCACATTGGAAATCGGTTTAAATCACAGTTGTACTACTGTGAACCAGGCCTTACTGTTCTTCTGTTTTAAAGAATCCTAAAGGACCAAACTGTGCAAAGAAGAACAGATGTCACCTTGTCCCTGTGACCCAACCCATTTTAAAATTAATAGGGCCAGGTGCTATGGGAATGCTCCATATCAAAGTAGATGTATTCTGTCTTCATGAGAAAATTGCCATGTAGACCCATAGGGTTCAACCTGTTATTTCATAAAAGAGAACATGTCATGATAATAGAAAAAGCCATTGATTTAGTTCAGCAAGGGCTTATGAAAAATATGAGCCTAGACTTAAGTTGTTTCCAACACTGTACAGGAAGTAGTTCAATGGCACAAGTTTTTCTTTGACAGCTTTTACAAAATTTTCCATGCAGAAAACATGCTTTACGAGCATATGGACCCTAAACAGGGTCCAGGCGCAGTGTATTTCAGCCTGTCATAGGCTCTGAAAGGCTGCAGGCAGCAGGGCAGGATGCTTTGCCTTTCTTTGTTGCACAAAAATGCTGGGATTTGGCGTCCACTGTGAGTGATGCCTTGTACTTGGATACATTTTTGCTGCTTTTTAAGGTTCCTGATTTAAAGGCAAGTTGGGGCACAGTTGGCTGCATTTACATGTGTTTAGTGTTTCTATACAGATTCTGACGCATGGCATTCTAGTTTCACTAAATATAGCTAAACTGACTGTACTTAAATGCAGGTAAATGCAGTGGGAAGGGCACCAAGGAAAATGATTACATGCATTTAAAAATGCCTTCTAAATGCATGTTCGTAAGTTCCAATGCGAATGAGGCCTTAATGCCTGGAATTGGTTTAAACTTTTTTTTTTTCCCCTCTCTAACGTTCGTTGACTGACACTGCTCTTCTGAGTCTTGACCATAGAGTTATATAGCCACCTACAGGAGTAGGACACTAGGCAGCATAGAACTTGGCACCGCCTATGGGCAGTCCCATCTGGCATAAAACGCCCTCTTCTATAGGCATCTAGTTCCATTTTGGGTGGATGGCATGTTTGCCTGGTTGCTCTTCCTTTGCCCACCCCTCGTTGAGGCACTGTTTTGCGACATCCTTATGGTCAAGATTCAGAAGAGCTGTGTCCATCAATGAACTTAAGAGCTAACTGGATTTTTTGTTACTCGCTGTAAAATTCCCTTTTTTTTTTTTTTTTCTTCTTTGTTGGACACAGCACCCACCCCTCTATTGGCATTTATGCTTTCTGACACTGATTTTTTTTTTTTTTTTTTATTAATTGGATGCCTATGGCAGAGAGGGAATTTGATGCCAGAAGGGACAGCCAATAAGCAGTGCGGAGTTCTTTTCTGCCTAGTGTCCTATTCCTGTAGGTGGTGATATAACCCTATGGTCATGATTTAGAAGAGCAGTGTCTATCAATGGACTCAGAGAAAGTGATTTTACAGTGAGTAACAATTTTTTTTCACATGGGTCATATTGTTTATTAATTCCAGGTGGCTAATTAGTACAGATTACAGTTTTGGTTTTCCGTATGAGTAGTACAATTTGATGGGGACTAGACAGCAAATGCCTATAACCTGCCATATGTCTAGGTCAGAAAGCCTGCCCGCTTGGAACATGGAGCCTAATTACAATGCCAGATGTCTTAGTTTGTAATAGGAATGAACACTGCAAATCTATTTATAAGAAAATAAGTGTAGAAGAACTAAATGATATGTAATACTTGGCTATGGGGCAGTACACCATATTTAATAGGCAGGGATATTTTTAGGGATTTCTGTCTTCATTGTGGTTTTCCAGGTATGCTTTCCATATGCAGTTGCCAGGGTTTTTATCATGTATTTCTATGGAAAATGTGCAGGCTCTTCCTTGGAGGAAGAGCCTCCCAGTTGTTGAACACAAGCAGCCCAGACATGTAGGGCCTATTGTTTAGTAACTGGCTCCAGTCCACCAGAGCACATTGTTGTCATCAGCCCACAATTGATTAAAAGGAATTTTGTCCGTTTTTTTTTTTTTTTTTTTTTTTCATAAAGCTTTTGACAGTTATATTAGCAAAATGACTGTTTTGTGTGAAGTATTTAGTATACTAGTCTGCATTAAAAAAAAAAAAGAACCTAGATTAAATAAAAAGTAACATTTTGTGCATTGTTCTATACCTTTGGTTATAAATCATACTTTCTTGCAATTGTCTAGTCTAATGTCACGAGACCAGATTTGTTATGGAGGTTTGAATGCCATTAGAGTTTTTTTTTTTTTGCTACCAGATGTCAGGACGTTTAGATTTTCAGCTCCTCTAGGACAGAGACTGGTAGTAGTAGTTATGCATGTGCTTCAAGATGCATTTATAGCTGGCAATTAAACTGTAAACCTGCAGAGCTTTTTAAATCCTTGGGGGTTATTTACGAAAGGCAAATCCACTTTGCACTGAAAGTGCACTTGGAAGTGCAGTCGCTGTAGATATGAGGGGAAGCTCTCCTGATTTTATCATCCAATCATGTGCAAGCAATAATGCTGTTTTTTTATTTTCCTTGCATGTCCCCCTCAGATCTACAGCGACTGCACTTGAAAGTTCACTTGTAGTGCAAAGTGGATTTGCCTTTCGTAAATAACCCCCCTTGAGTCTTGGTTCACACTTATGCAAATCTGATGCCTTCTAGAAGGCATAGGTTCGCAATGTCAACTGTAAAAACATTGCTTCCTATTAAAGCTGTTGACATAGATGCAGTGCAATTCTGGTGTGGTTCAAAAAAGGGTCCTGTGCAAGTTTAATGCAGAGTTGTGCGATATTTTTTTTTTTTTAAATCTCTATAGCCTGTGAGAATCTCATCACACCGCAAAATCTAGCTTTTATTTTTTTTTTTTTTTTGCAGTGTCTCGTTCGGGCATGTCCAACCCCAGCACCCAGACCAGCTACTTGCAGCCTGTCAAGACTATGGCAGGCTGAGGCTTGCTGCAGCTGGACAAGACTGAACACTCTCACATTTATTGTTGTATAGGGACATATGCCTGGAATACGGAGTGTGTGTAAGACACCATAAATTGCACATCTGCATTAATAGTGACGCTTCTGGCTTTGCAGTGTGGTAGGGAGGTATGAATCATGAGAGTGACTGAAAAGAAAGCTACAGATATTTTGGCAGGTAGTTAATGTAAACATAACACTTTTTCAATTATGTTGCCATTTAAGTAGTCTGTCTATAACTAAGCCACGTGTAAAGTTCTAAGCATTTGTTGGATTAAACTGGCATAATCTGTAGCATGTTTGTTAGTCGATAAAAAAAAAAAAAAAAAATCATGTTTGGCCAGGAAGCTTAGTCATACTTTGTATTTTCCACGCACCTACCTTTCTTGATAAGACAGAATAGCTTAAATGCGTGAAATATGTTTGGCTGATGCTTTTTTTTTTCTGTCCTTTTCATTGCCTTATGACAATAGTTGGACAGTTTAGTATAGAATTGGGAATAGGTTTGGTCTGAATGAGCTGGATCATATTTATGTAATGGGTGAAGCTGTATAAAGTTTTGAATTTTACTTATAAAAAAGTTTGAAAGTTCCTCAACAAGACAAATCCAAACTTGTATTATACTTTGATTATTATTCTAGGAATTCAATAAAATGTCACCATTAGCTACTGCTTTATACAGTTTACTATTTAGTACTAATTTAAAATTGCCTACAGAATAAGGCCTCTTGTGGACGGGAGAAAAAATTGCCACTTTTTTACCGATTTGAAATTTAGAGCAATTGTTTTCTATGGCACCATGTATGCAGCTGAGCAAAGATCAGTAATGAGTACAGAGCTGTAAAACAAAAATGGATTTTCAATTTTTTTTTTTTTTTTTACAAATCTCTGAAAAGTGTGGGGGTGTATTTGTATTCAGCCCCCCCCCCCGAGTCAATACTTTGTAGAACCAACTTTCACTGCAATTACAGCTGCAAGTCTTTTTGGATATGTCTCTACCAGCTTTGCACATCTAGAGTGACATTTTTGCCCATTCTTCTTTGTAAACTAGCTCAAGCTCTGTCAGATTGGATGGAGAGCGTCTGTGAACAGCAATTTTCAAGTCTTGCCACAAATTCTCAATTGGATTTAGGTCTGGACTTTGACTGGGCCATTCTAACACATGAATAGGCTTTGATCTAAACCATTCCATTGTAGCTCTGGCTATATGTTTAGGGTCTTTGTCCTACTGGAAGGTGAACCTCTGCCCCAGTCTCAAGTCTTTTGCAGACTCTAACAGGTTTTTCTTCTAAGATTGCCCTGCATTTGGCTCATCTATCTTCCCATCAACTCTGACCAGCTTCCCTGTCCCTGCTGAAGAAAAGCATCCCCACACCATAATGCTACCACCACCATGTTTCACGGTGGGGATGGTATATTCAGGGTGATGTGCAGTGTTAGTTTTTCGCCACACATAGCGTTTTGCTTTTAGGCCTAAAAGTTCAATTTTGGTCTCATCTGACCAGAGCACCTTCTTCCACATGTTTGCTGTGGTCCCTCACATGGCTTCTCACAAACTGCAAACGGGACTTCTTATGGCTTTCTTTCAACAATGGCTTTCTTCTTGCCACTCTTCCATAACGACCAGTTTTGTGGAGCACACAACTAATAGTTGTCCTGTTGACAGATTCTCCCACCTGAGCTGTGGATCTCTGCAGCTCCTTCAGAGTTACCATGGGCCTCTTGGCTGCTTCTCTGATTAATGCTTTCCTTTCCTGGCCTGTCAGTTTAGGTGGACGGCCATGTCTTGGTAGGTGTGCCATACTCTTTCCACTTTCGGATGATGGATTGAACAGTACTCCATGAGACGTTCAATGCTTTGGCTATATTTTCTTATAACCGAACCCTGCTTTAAACTTCTCCACAACTTTATCCCTGACCTATCTAGTGTGTTCCTTGGCCTTCATGGTGCTGTTTGTTCACTAAGGTTCTCTAACAAACCTCTGAGGGCTTCACAGAACAGCTATATTTGTATACACATTACACACACAGGTTGACTCTATTTAATAATTATATGACTTATGAACGCAATTGGTTCCATTAGATTTTAGTTAAGGGTATCAGAGTAAAGGGGACTAAATACATATGCACCCCCCCCCAAGCTTTTCAGATATTTTATGTGTAAAAACTAAATTTGGAAACCATTTATTTTCCTTCCAGTTCACAATTATGTGCCACTTTGTGTTGGTTTATCACATAAAATCCCTAAAATATACATTTAAGTTTGTGGTTGTAACATGATCAAGTGTGGAAAATGTTGAGGGGTATGAATACTTTTTCCAGGCTCTGTAAACCCTCAAGCAGCGATCAAATGCAGATGATTGACCCTGGAAACATGTTGTACACATGTATGCACATATCTCAGCTTAAACTCGCAGAACTTTTTTTACATGCATGTACGTCTATTTACTATACTGCCATCCTTGAGATTTTATGCAAGAATTTTTTTTGCCAGGAACCTGATGTTCATACATGACTGTGTACAAGTACCCTAGGGTGCCCATAGACAGACATAAATTGAACATTTGCTGGCTGTTCTCAACCAGACCTGGAGACAAACCCATGTCTGTCTGCATTCAGACAATCTAGCTGAAATGGTTTACAAGAGAAAGCAAGCAGACAGATTACACTTACTATTCTTTCTTCAATGGCCAGTCAATGCTGGAGAAGGCTGAGGGCTGCACCAATAGAAATTGGGCAATGACTGAATTGTACTTGCGCATCTGACCTTTGTTTTTGATCGATGGTTGGCTTATAGTTAACTTGTCAGCCAACATGTCTTCATGGTACATACTATTAACTTTCCTGTGTACCTGTCCAATCCTGATTTCTTTTTGTTCCTTCCTTCAACTCAGGGCTGAGTCACCCCCTTCGTCCAGTAAACACCAGGATCCAAAAATTAAGGACAACTTGCTAAAGATTAAAGGGCTGCTTGATTGGAAGTACTTAGCAGTTGGTTGGAGACACTGTCTGACACATCTTGTTACCTTGTGTCTTTCTGTATTTTGTGTAAATGCATGTATTGTGTAAATATTGTGCTTCCTCTGTTCTTTCAGACACTGTGTGTTTTGATTTTATCCAGTGCTAATGGTCCTTCGACTGGATACACCTTTATAAATATTTTAAGGTCTATAGTAGAAAACTAATGATGGCCATACATGCCTGCTTTTTTTTTTTTTTTTTTTTTCTTCATTCAATGAATGTGCAATGTGATCAAAAATCAGCATATGATCATGTAGCCATTCCCTTCTGATCAATTTAGACTTGGATTCAATTGAATTTGATCAAACTGAGTCTATTAGCCAGTGTGGAATATTATCGATCGTTCTGCATTGATTGGCAGCACTGGGATCATAAATCCGATCATATTTTGATCAGGTAAATGAGATTTCATGGTGGAAAGAGGTTTGATTGCTAACTTACAAACATAAGCTATGATTGTATCTTAACTATCGATGGACAGCCACTTCCTGGTGTGTGGAATATCGAAATGAATGGTTTCCCAACTATAGACTGATTTGTTTGTAGTGGAAGAGAACGATCAGAACAGAAAACTGGTCATTTATTAAGGCGTACACAAGACGGCAAGAGTTGATTACGGCAGCAGCTGTTTTCACAACTGATTGTTTTTTATTGCGTTTTTGTGTTAAAGCAGAAGAGAAACGCATGACCATTAAATCCAATGGAACTCTTCACACTGGTCAGTTGTGTTTTTCAAAGTCCTGCTTACTGCATTTTTGGTGTATGTTTTGATATGGTAAGAAAACTGCACCCAAAACGCACCTCCCCATTGAATAGACTGGAAAACGCAACCGCAATTTTATTTAAATTTTTTTCACAGGTGCCAAACGCATGTGTTTTTTTTTTACAGCGTTTTTTCAGTGGAGATGTGTGAAAGTAGCCCTAGAGCCACATAAGCTCTGCATACTTTGCGTTTTCGGTATAAAAGGAAGCTCCCTGGAGCTGAGTAGCGATTTAATGCTCCATAACATGAGTGAAACTGGAACCTCTGCAATTCTTTTGTTCTGAGTGAAAGATTAATTATGATGCCCCTTCCCCCAGCCAGGCTAAAGTGAGCTAATATCCCAGGATCGGTAATGAGTTTCCCTTGGGGCTTCAACATGTCCATTGATTCTATTATTGCTTGCTCTGTGAGCACACCAGCATAGTTGATCCACTTGCATAGTATCTACATTGGTAATGTATGAATATCTCTCTTCTTTCAATTATTGCTTATTATATTCCTGATTCTGTGACAAAGTGGCATGCAAAGCATTGTTTTGAAAGGCAGATTGTAGCAGTTTATTATTTTTTTTCCATGATATTTTTCCAAAAGTTGATGTATACCTCAAAAGAGCGTCATTGTTATTGACCATTGAGTTATTTAGCATGGACTCCTGCAGAAAGGTCACAGAGATCCCAGGATCTTTACTGGAAATCACAGTGTGACACCAATAGATATGTCAATGTAGGAAGCCAGTGCCATACCTCTGTCTGTGAGGAAGGTGAAGGTGTGTTGCTTAAACACCCTTTTGTACATCACAGTGTGAAACAGATCGGTGTGTCAAGGCAGGATGCTGGTGACATACGTTTGTCAATTTGAGACACACCTCTGTGAGCAAGGATTGTTTGTTGCTAGAACACGCTTCCGTATAGACAGCTTCCTGGCCAAACATGCATTTTTATTTTTGAGTGCGAGTGTGTGTATGTGTGTGTATGTGTATGTATATGTGTGTATATATGTGTATATATCTATATCTATATCTATATATCTATATCTATATCTATATATCTATATCTATATATCTATATCTATATATCTATATCTATATGTGTGTGTATATTTATAATTTCACACCACAACGCGATGCAGGAAAGACCTGTTCCATGCACAGTTCGCACACCGCACTGGAACGCACTTCTTTCTGCTGTGGGTGCCAATGTAATGTTAATGGCACCCCAAATAATGCAGATCACAAACACACTGCATTTGCAGGGACAAATTCACGTGGTACTGCAGGGAGATTCTATAGGGATACAGAGAGCTGTTTGTTGGCTACTCTACATATCTATAGGATATGTGGAGCAGGGACATGCATGCCTGAGCCCCTGTTCACACTGATGCAGTGCGGGGAAATGCAGCGATTCCTGTGCCTGTCCCACAACGCATAGCTATCGCACCGTGGTGGTGCCCATGTTAATGACACTCAAAAAGCCAGTTGCAAAATGCAGTGCGTCTGCCAGATTCAGATCACATGGGTATGAACACCCATGCAATCCGATTCAAGTGCTGCGCACAAAAAAAAGAGAGAAAAAAAAAAAGTGCCTGAACCGTCTTAGTGCAGATGTGGAACGATTTGACAAAATGAATGGACTCAAATCACACCATACAGAATAGCATGTGATTCGCACAGAATTGTGGTGATTTCTGTGCGAATCGCATGCAGTTTCACAGTGTGAACCAGGGCTAAAGGTGAAAGTCTCATAAACATAAAAGATATGTAAACCCAAACAATTCACTTTTCATATTTGGTCACTTTTCTTTGAAAGAACCATTGGAATTGTGTTTGAATATCTGTTTAGTTGCAAAAATACCTGTTGACCCTGTCAGAAATCTTGTCATCTGATTAGATTTCTGTACTAACTGCCTGTGCTGCACTCTTATCAGTTAGTGTTCCCAGCCATTTCTGAGCACTACAGAACACCACACCTTTGTTATGGACAGGGGAGGTGTTTTGTAGTACTGCCCTAGGATAATAATGTTGCTTCTTTATACAGTACAGAGAGTAAGTATTGGGGGTTGAGGGATGTTACTGAATAAAGTGGGGGTGAAATAGCCTGAAAAAAATACAGCCAACACCCTAAGGAATGGTAAACTGCAATATATTACACTTTTTTCTTTTTGGGTTTAGATGCACTTTGAGGTAAATATGTTATTGACAACTAAAACCATACGCAATGAAAATACACTATTTTTTTCATCTTTGATGCTCAGCCAAGTCAGAATGGATTTGATACCTCATCTGATTCTGTTCTAATCCATTACATAACAGATTTTATATACTACACAACTTTATGACCAGTCAGGGAGTGGGTTTGGTGGGTTGTGTAGTATCCAGACATGGCAAAATAAGACAGCAGAAAGCAAGTTCTAATACTGGACGTGGTTCATCTGAATAATAATGTACATCAATGGGTGGTGGTTGTCTTGTTTTTTTACAGTGCATAGCGCTGCTTTACCATTACGTCTTGCATGTTCTCTTGGGCATTCAAATATTTGACATCAGCATCAGAACATTGGATAACATTTTTAACTAATGTTAAGTCTATTACAAATGTGGACAAATTTGTTGGTACCCCATCACGAAATAAGAACCCCCAGTTTTCTCTGGAATGGCTTTAAACTGGTCAAAGTAACTGGCATCCCTCATTTATTTATTCCATATTTAAACCATTTAGACTTTTCTTTTGATTGAATGGAAAAGCTTGAATAATAAAACAAATGGCAATGGCATGGACAAAAATGATTTGACCCTTAACCTAATATTTTGTTGTACAACGTGTAGAAGCAAACAAGTGAGTTCTATAACTCTGTGAGACTTCTGCCCTTGTCTACTCTTCTTGAGCAAACTGCTCTGGAAGTCTCTGGGTTGCAAGGTGCCTTCTCTAGATGTTCAATAAATTCAGATCAGGGCTCGAAGAAAGGCAACTTCAGAATAGTCCTGTGTTTTCTTATCTATTCTAGGATGATTTTAGCCTTGCGTGTTTTGGGTCTTTATCCTCTTTGAGGGACCCATGACCTGTGATTGAAACCGAGCTTTCTGACACTGGCCAGTACGTTTTTGGTGTTCTTTTTTTTTTCCCCCAAAAGGCACCAGTATTTTCACCTCTCCTAAAAGCATTGTGGCCCCTCAATATACATTTAAAAAAATTAAAGTGTGGATTTTTTGTTTTTCTTTCAATGGTGGAGTTCTCCTATGTCTTCTTGCTTAGAGCCCAGAGTCACTCAAAAAGGTATGGATGGTGCAATAAAACACCGATGTAAGCTGAACTGGCGTTCAGCTTGTATCTCTGTGGCCTTTCCATGGCTCGGTCTACTATTCACTCTATCCTGCTGTTTAGTCTGGGTTGGCTTTTCTTTTTGTGGCCATGTCCAGGGAGGTTGGTTACACTCCCATATACCTTAAACATCTTACAAATATTTGCAACTGTAATCATGGGAGCATCAAGCTGCTTGGAGGTGGTGATCATTTAGCCATCACTTTTGATATGCTTGTCTAATTTCCTTCGGATCTCCTCAGACGATTCTCAACTTTTGCTTTGGTCTAAGTTCAGTGTGGTGTCTGACTATACTTAAAGCGGACCTTCAGCCATTTTTTCAAATTTCCATCTAATAAATCTTCTGCCTTTTGTTTTAACTTTAGATAGTAAAACATATTTTTTTTTTCCTGCACGTAAATACCTTATACAGCCCACTTCCTGTTTCTTGTCTGTCATTAGCCTAGACTTGTGACATCATGCACAGCTCTCTCTCTAACTCTCATGAGAGTTTGCCAGGAAGTTAGGGGGAATGAGCCATAAGAGGGCCAATGAAAGCTGCAGAGCTGGAGGTGTGCTGGTATACCTGTGCCGTTCCTTCAGAGTGCTGTGCCGTGATGTCACCACAGCTCATATATTTAAGCTGCCAGAGCCCGCAAACCCAGGAAGAAGACCGGGTGAAGATGGAAGCCCTGTCAGCTGTGACAGCGTGCAACTGGAGGGCTTCGTTCTAAGGTATTTTATAATATACTAGTATGTGATGCATGCTAGCACATTATGTCAATGCCTTGCAGGGGATTATTTGTTTTTAATTCCACAGTTTACTACCTTTTTAAGCTATCATTTATAGGGACACGTTTTGTTTAGCAGATCATACTAAGCAGTAAAAAGGATCACTAACCCCTGTATACCCATATAGAGACTGTGTAATATAACGGCATAATATTCTATCGTAATAGACATGGACATGGGAGGACGGAACTCTTCCTACAGATCCTGCACCTCACTGTGCAGCCACAGCACCCCCTTGTATCTGCCTCTCCTGATCTCCGCATTCTGCAGACTCCAGCCTTTCTCTAGTCCTGATGGCGGGGGGGGGGCTCTTGCCTCCTGATGGCGAGGGGGGGGGCTCTTGCCTCCTGATGGCGAGGGGGGGCTCTTGCCTCCTGATGGCGAGGGGGGGGGGGGGCTCTTGCCTCCTGATGGCGAGGGGGGGGGGCTCTTGCCTCCTGATGGCGAGGGGGGGCTCTTGCCTCCTGATGGCGAGGGGGGGGGGGCTCTTGCCTCCTGATGGCGAGGGGGGGGGCTCTTGCCTCCTGATGGCGAGGGGGGGGCTCTTGCCTCCTGATGGCGAGGGGGGGGGCTCTTGCCTCCTGATGGCGAGGGGGGGGCTCTTGCCTCCTGATGGCGAGGGGGGGGGCTCTTGCCTCCTGATGACAAGGGGGGGGCTCTTGCCTCCTGATGACGAGGGGGGGGGCTCTTGCCTCCTGATGACGAGGGGGGGGGCTCTTGCCTCCTGATGACGAGGGGGGGGGGCTCTTGCCTCCTGATGACGAGGGGGGGGGGCTCTTGCCTCCTGATGGTGAGAGGGGGGGGGCTCTTGCCCATAATGCTGATGTGGTCTGAGATGAAATTGAGTTGGACACCCCTGCTGTAGAGTATCATGCTCACGGGTTGATTATTTATGTGGTTGGTGCTCTTTGACATGTAAGTGAACTTGTCTCTCTCCAAGGGCTTGATTGCACTAGTGTTGGTACTCTGAAAGGCAATCCAGTGGTGAGGAAATCCATGATTAATTGCTTTTCAGAGGCCATTGGACAAGCACTGAGGAGGTGTTGCCCCCTCCTAACCACCTGCTTTAACTCTTAAAAACCTGCACCACATTGCTGCGACCGTGTACATTGCAAACAGTTGCAGCAACGCCAATCCAAGTTAATGGCTTGTGTTTGGCAGGCCTGTTGAGCGTGATGGGGAGGACAGTTCTTGCTGTGGCCATGAAAGAAACGCTTTGCAGCTTAAGCAGGAGCAGTTGCTGGGTGGTTACAACACAGCTCCACTGCTTGTAAGTGAGGCCCTATACTCGCTAACACTGTGCTAGTGCTGATTTATGTTCTTAGGTCAACACAGGAGCTACACATCTTGTTTAAATCTTTAAAGGCTGTAGACAGAAGCCAAAGTAACAACTGAAATCCAACAAGGCCAAAATAAGTGTCCGTTTTCTTTTGACAGCTGGTCACAAAATCGTCATTTAATGGACACCACCCCCCACTCCTATGAATTTTCCATATGCCTTACAGAACTGTAGAACCTGGAATATCGTGTATGATGTTGACATTTGTGTCATTTTTACATTTTTGAGCTTTTGCCTCTGATGGCATTGATAAACCAGTTAGGGCTGCAACTAACGATTATTTTCATAATCGATTAGTTAGCCGATTATTGTTTGGATTAATAACCTTAAAGTGTGGTGTATAATTTAGTTAATATGTAAAGTTGAAAAAAAAGGCAGTTTATTTTTAAATATCTCTATGCAGTGGTAAATCTAAAAAAACAACTATAGGGTTAGGGAGAAAAATCTCTAATCCACTCTGAGAATAACAGACAGAAGAGATATACTGTATATACTATTAGAGGAGATATATACTGTATACTATTAGAGGTTGAATCTGGTAAATATCATCCGACTCAGAGATCAATTCTTTTTTTATTATTTGAAAGAAAAAAAAAAGTTGAAGACTGTTTTGCAGGTTTTCAAACAGAACTGTAATATATTATATGCTGGCCATACAAAAACAATGTCTTCCGGCAAAAAAAAAAAAACTGTAATTTTAAGATCGTTCGTCCTGATTTTCGTATCGTTGGTGGGGTCAAATCGACGTTTGTTTTCAACCGCAGTGACGGGAAAATTTAGAAATAATAGAAAACTTCTTGATCAAAGAAATTTTCAGACAGTGTATGTGGTTTTCGTTCAGAAATTACATTCATTTTAAAACTGAATGTTAAAAGCAAGTGAAAATTTCAAACAACATTCTTTCATTCAGCAAACGTACAAAGAATTTTCGTATGAATATTCTCGTCTGAAAATTGATCCGCGTATGGCCAGCATAAGGCTTAGTTCAAACCTATGCAGTTTGCTTTTAATCTGTTTCTGCAGTGCTTTTTACTCTGCAATTAGATTTTTGCAAATGTGATTTTGCTGCGATTTTTGCTTTTTGCATTTTTTTTTTTATTTTGTATTGCGTTTGATAAAAGTCCTTGACCCTTTCCAAATTCGCAGCGGTTGAAAAAAGCATAGATGTGAACGTGTACCATAGGAAACCATGTTAAATGAACTGTAGTGTGTTTCTGTAAAAAACGCCAAAAAACACATAAATGTGAACCAGACCTAAGACATTTAGTAACATAATGAGGTTAAGAAAACTACAATTAACCCTTTATAAAGGGCAAATAATTGCTACTGTAAGGGGTTCATTTTTTTTTTTTTTTTCTGTGGAACAGTGAAAGTAATATTTACTCTTTTTGTACTAAAGGGCTAATTTTAGTTTTTTTTTTAACCCCCGTTATGTTACTGGCCAATTAATCAGTTATGAAAATAGTAATTGATTTATTTCATAATCATAATTTCATAGTTGTTTCGGCACTAAAACCAGTAATGTAGTATACAATATTCCATTTTTTAGAAAGCTACTTCTGCTTAAATATTTGTATATCAGTCATTGAGTTGTGTGTCATACAGGATGTGCACTGAACAAATCGCCAAGCACAGAGCCAGGATGTTTTAGAATCTAGAGTTGTTGAAAATAAAGATCTTGTGAAACGTTAAGGATTTTTGCACCACAGTGTGCTGGAATTACAATACACAACACAAGGAAACCAAGATGTGCAGGATAAGCATAAAAAAAGAACAGGATGAACTTTAAAAAAATATATATCTAGCATTCCTGAGTCAATTAGGATTTCATCTACGTTTTTTAACATACAGCTTATTTGCATGATGAAGCAATTTATTACTCTGTAAAGGGCTTTTGACATTCTCTAACACTATTATTTTTATATTAGTGGTATAATAGTTTATATTAATGGTTTTTAAAATAATTTAGTTGTGAAAATAAATGACTCCAGAATTAAAGTAAACAAAGTGCAGTTGTAAATCTGATACAGACCATTTTAAAGGTAGACTTCACTTAAATCAATAGTAAAGGTATTTTTTTCTTTTTTTATACTTCCCTGCTCTGTGTAGTGGTTTTGCACAGAGCAGCCCCGATCCTACTCCTTCTCGGGTCCCCTGACGACTGGTTCCACTTATTCTCCGAGTGCCCCCCCATAGCAAGCTGCTTGCTATGGGGGCACTCGTGAGTGCTCGCTCCCAACCCCACTCTGTGTGTTCATAAGACAACACAGGACAGGGCTCTGCCCCACCCCCGATCCCTCCTCACTGGCTGTGATTGAGCAGTCGCTCTCCTGCACATCGTTGGGGCTCGGGTAGGTAATTTGGGGGGGGGGGGGCTGCTGGGAGAACTGTGTACTGAGGGTCTTTAGCTTCATGTATAGAATGTATGAAGGTGAAAACCCTTCAGCCTTTAGAACCACTTTAAACGCTTAACGCTGACCTCGCACAAATATGCGGCCCCACTAGTTTCCGCAGGGCCACATATTTGCATTTGTCCCTTCCAGCACAGAGGCTGCTGTCTCACCTAGAGCCCTGTGCCCCGGGCTAATCATTGGGACCTGGAACACCCAATTCCAGGTCACCTGTTTGCAGTAATAACCTACCACAGTGATTAGTCACTGTGACACCTGCCCCCATGTTTTCTCTCTCTGTGAATGGAGGAGTGAGATGCATCGTATCTTTCCTTGCAGAGAAAAAAAAAAGTGTGTGGTGGTGTTGTGTTTTTTTGTTTTTTTTTTTTAATTGGTATCGGTGTCAGTGTGTTTTACTGTTGCTAGGATGATAAAAAAAAAGCAAAATGCGCATTATATTTTTTGGGCTGTACTAACAGCACAAACAACAACTAACATACACATATGTAGTATCACAGCGATCATTAGGAGCAGGAGAATTTATTTTGGGTCATTCTTTGGTGGAAAGTTAAGGTAGTAGCAAGATTTTATTAACACATGTTAAAGTTGCGAGATTGTGCTTGGGCATTTAAGCTTTGTTTTACCCTTGAAACGGATGTAAACCCAAATTTTTTTATTTTTTTTTTTATGTCATAATGTAGAGCAGTGGTCATCAACCCTGTCCTCGGGGCCCACTAACAGGCCAGGCCAGGTTTTATGTATTACCTTGGGGAGATGCAGACTAGAATACTGCAATCACTGAGCAGCAAATGATATCACCTGTGATGTATTTCAGTTATCTTGCAAATCTGGCCTGTTAGTGGGCCCTGAGGATAGGGTTGAAGATCACTGATGTAGAGCCCAGTCTTGCCACAAAGAGTTAATCCAGCTCTGAGCAATCCTCTTTTTTATTGTTCAGTGAGATAAAACTTGACAAACAGAGAAAAACTTTGTCAAATCCTCCCCCTTGCTGTGAGTGACAGGTGATTTACATCTCATGCACTAGCCTAAGACACAGGCATTATTTTTTTAATTCCCACCCCCACTCCTTTCTTCAGCAGCTCTGCAAGGATTGGCTGTTCCACACCTCACCATGATTTGGCATGCTGAAGTCATGTGGTTACTTTCCTGTCTTTTCACTGGATGTTAGAGATCATAGCAGAAGTTCAGTGTAAGAAATACACAGGAGAAAATGCATATTGACAAGGGGAGTGTAGAGGTGGGCGGGGAGTCTACTGACATCACGACTCCACCCACTGAGCTCCAGACAACAGACCCACCCACAGAATTTGCAGTTTTTCGGATCTCATAACAGACAGAGGGGAGACGTTTGACAGGTAAAGATACATGCAGGAGGCATGTATATCCTTATAGATAACCCCTATGGCAGTAGTTTAGAAAGGATGACATTGGGTTTACATCCACTTTAAGCGTGAAGGGGTTAAGGTATATCTTAACCCAAAAACAAAGTGTGTAATATTTTGCACCTTACTACTCCTTAGTGGCTTAGTGGCTGGCTTCGTTTTTCTTCTTTCGGGCTTTTTATTTTTACCTGGTGATCTTGAGAAATACATACTTTTTGCACTAGGGTGAAAACACCCATTCTACCATATCTATGGAGGAGCAGTGTGGTCACCATAGGAACAGAGGTGTTTTAGAATTACAGAACACCTCCTCCTCATCTTATCTGCGTAATATAAGGGTCAGGTATGCTGTAGTTCATAGATGAACTGAGCAGGACTGATTATACTAATTGAGATACTGTAGAGTGGACCGCACAGAACAGGATTTCTGGCAGGGTCAACAGGTAACATTATGCTCTTGTCAAACAGATCTAACAAACCATTTTGGTTGGTATATTTTAAAAGGTAGCATATAAGAAGTTAATTGCTGGGCTTTACATAGTCTTGGGACCGCTGGTTGGCAGATCTGGTAAGCAATATGCTTTTCCCGGTCATCTAGACATAAACGAGCATTGAACCCTTACAGTATGAAGGCAGCCCCACTGCAAGGCAGGATTTTTACTTTCCCCGGAGTTGGACTTTAACCCTGGCAACTGTGCAGACCAAGTTAGTATCAGACAGCCATTGAGTCCTGTAAGATTTATTTACTTGGCGGCTCTTAAAGCCCAACGCCAGCAAAAACGAAAATATATACTGTATTTATTGAAAACATGCAAGTTCACACTGGACATGTCCGATTTACAAATGATTTATTTCTCCTATTTCTGTCATTTCAATGTACATTATCTCATGGTCATCTAGGTCTTCTTCCTCCACAGCATTTCCTCTGAAGGGAAACACAGAAGATAAACTCTTTCCAGTTGTTTTTCTTCATAATTGATAAATAGGAATGTTTGATTTCTTACTGCAGGCAAGAAGAGATGGTCCACTTTCATTCCTTGTAAAATGACAATGATCATTTTAAATCGCAGCAGTGAATGCGTTTAATATATTTTCCTAGAGTGGATTATTAAAAAAAAAAAAAAAAAATGGAAATATAGAGGTAGAGTGTAAGTATGTTTCTTGTTAACTGATATGTTTATAGCAGTGTTAACAAGAATGTACCACTCCTTTTCTCTGAGGTTGTCCATCTGGTTTCATTTACCAGCAGCTTGAGTGGTAGTGTGCCGCGGGCATCCCCATACCCAGATGTTCAGAGTTTGTGTTTAAGACATCAGTTTGCTGCAGCTGGAAAGACCTGGTATCATCTGTATCATTTTTCTAGGTATTGAAGGTGGAAATTAAAACGGTGATCTCATGGCTTTGCACAATGATGCCTAACTCTCTGTCCAAGGGGCTCATAAACCCAAGAAACTCCGTTTAATAAAGCGTGTCTTTTTTTTTTTTTTTTCCTCTGTTAAAAAAAAAAAAAAAAAAAAAAAAAAGGACCTTTCCATTTACGGTTGGAAAGTACTTTACTACAGAATTTGATATTTTGCTAGTTTAAACATACTCGCCTAGGTGGATGCAGCATCGATTCGATGCTGCATTTGTTCCTTGCTGGCTTTGTAGTGAGAAATGAGCGATCAAACACAGCAGTCATTCAGTTTTCCTTTTCCGCTCTGAGCAGAGAGCTGTAACTGTCAGTTTCCGGCTCTCTGCTCTCCCCTTCAGCACTCACTGGAGCGCTGGGCTGTGGAGGGGTGGGAGGGTCTGGCTCAGGCTCTTGGCAGCTCACTGAGAAGCTGAGCCAGGTGTTGGTCCAGGCTTCTGGGTGAATACCGACCATATGGTCGGGATCTTTCCCGAGCTTTGATAGGCTCTGTGACATCCGTTGGGCTTTAGAACTGCACTCATGTGATCCATATGAGCAGTACAGACAAAAAAAGCTTTGGCTGTACTTCTTTAAACTATATGTAACCCCAGTTTCAAAAATTGTATACAAACTTTACCATGATACATTTTTGAAAGGTATTTCTATGCTTTTTAAATCTATAACTTGTATTAAAATACTATCAGATATCCTCCTATGAAGGTCCTTGTTCAGACACATACTGTAGAGGGGGACAGTGCTCTGTACTTGTCTTCAGATTTTGCTTCTGTGTTGCTATCCTGTCAGGCAGGCTTTTGATGAAGATGCACAGGCATTATCAATTGTCGCTGTCAGAAACCCACCCTGAGAAATACCATACAGCCTTTGCTGGAGTGCATGTAGACGGGAAGTGGCTACAAAGAGAATGAGATCTATAGCAGCGAGATGCAACAATAGGATGTAAATTATGATAAAAACTAATGGCAGTTTATGATACACATTGGGGGAGATTTACTAAAACTGGAGCACTCAGAATCTGATGCAGCTGTGCATGGTAGCCAATCAGCTTCTAACTTTAGCTTGTCCAATTAAGCTTTGACAATAAAACCTGGATGCTGATTGGTTTCTGCTCAGAGCTACACCAGATTTTGCACTTTCCGGTTTTAGTAAATAACCCCCATTTGTCTGGCAAAGAAATTCTGTTGGAGCTGTCATTTTTTAAAGAATTTGGCATCAATGGCCAGGGCTGGTGCAAGGATTTTTGACACCCCAGGCGAAACCTAATTTTGCCTCCCCTCCCCTTGGCTTCCGCCCCTGAATCCATCCCCTTTGCCTGAGCATCAGTGTGACAGGAGATGTTTGCTTCTGTTCCAGCAGGACATGTCCTTCAGTGCTGTGCCTCTATAATGACAATACACAGCAGCTGCCTGAGTAACATGCAGCAGAGGCATCCCCCTAGATGTGCATGCTTTATCCCAGCAGCACCCACTAGAGGTTATAGCATTTATTATAGAGGTTTTTATAATACAGCACCATAGCACGGAGACAGAGAGTAGGGAAACCAGCGGCTTGGCGCCCTAGGCAGCAGTGCAGTTTGCCTAGTGGTAAATGGCAGTCTACATGTTTCTCTAATTATGGGTTACCTTTTTAAAATGTAATAATTCTCCAGAAAATTGACAACCGGTTATCTGAATTGATGTGTTGCATCATAATGTTAACATTCCCTTTTAAATAACTACTATATACCTGCCCTCCACCCCCTCTTTCCTCTGCTTGTTAGAACAACTGTCTGCTGTTGAGCTCTCAATACCTGGCCAACTTGCAATCATGGGTTCCTTGTAATCAGCATTCATTGTAACAAATGGAATGTCATGTTTGTTCAAAGCTCCCATTCAACGCTGCAGATTCTGCCAAAGCTTGCCTCTTGTCTGCTACTTTTTCTTGTTTGTCAAATCACTCAGCCTAACATCTGTGACTGCCAGGTGTACAGAAGGGAACTGTTCATCTCAGACAGTCAGGTCAGTAATTGAAAGCAATTTGTAATGTTCCTAGTCTAGTAATACGCGTATACATGGTCTGAATGTGCAAAATCTAATTGACTCCTCCATCCACACTAAACAGCATGGGATATAGGAATCTTCTCTGTCGCCTATTGTAGTGTGACAGTGGCAATGAATACCTGAACATTGACTGTATCTGCTTGGAGGCAGTCATGCTTTGGCTGTCAATTTTGCACCCAGCTCCTCTGAAAAAGCCAACTTTTGGGTTGAGCTGGGTGGTGCCAAGGCTACCCATGGATTGCGTTTTGGCTGATTCATCTGAATTGGACAGAATTTGAGTAATTTATTGCAGATTTAAGTGCTACAGTAGTTCATGAGTTAATTGTTCCATGTATGGTGTAGATGAGTCTACTCCGGAGACTGGAATTGGCATTGCTAGCAAGCAGTAGGTTGAAATTGATTGCTTGATATTCCTTTTTAAACAGATGAATAAGTTATAATCAAATGCTCATGGGGTCATGAGGGAAACAGGCCAACATACATTGAAGAATTGATGCCCAAATTAATGGATTTTGGGATTTCTAATCATCTGGCTGTAATGATCGGATCCCAGTATCTGTCAGCAGCTTTTTACTTGCTCATTTGGATGCCTCATGAAGAATTTACTTGCTATGTAGGTACCAGAAGAAAACCTGGGAGAGTTTTATGATGACGTTCAAAATTGTTGACACGTGAATGGAGACCTATCTATAAATCATTTTTTTTTTTTTTTTCCCTTGGGCATTTTGGATAGTATTTAAAATTTTTATAGTGGCAAAATGGGTATTGCATACTGTTTACAAAGCTGAGTGTTATACCTTGTACTTATAGATTTTCCAGATGTGTGTCTTGTACCATTTCTATTGTCTTGCTTTTAATCGTTTTTTTATTTTTCTATACTTTCTTGTTTTGGCAGATTTGACATCACATAACAATGCATTCAGGTGACTACAGAGGGGGCTCCCGGCTGTTCCTCCAGCCACAGAATGGCAGCAACCTGCGCTCTCCAGGTTACGTGCCTGGCAGAATTGTTCCATTACGTCCACCACCTCTTCCAAAGACTCAAGCATCAGCCAAATTTAATTCTGCGGGGCAAGAAGCACATGCAACATTTGGGTTTTCTAGAGACGAACAAAACCATCATGCACAGGTCATCCGCAAGAGAAGACATAAAAACACTTTAA
Organism: Aquarana catesbeiana; assembly: GCF_042186555.1. Taxonomy (NCBI): domain Eukaryota; kingdom Metazoa; phylum Chordata; class Amphibia; order Anura; family Ranidae; genus Aquarana; species Aquarana catesbeiana. The sequence goes on from NC_133324.1 coordinate 393,868,666, forward strand.
TATGCTTTGCTATTTCCAGCCTGTCGTTTTTTATCATCCTTGCGATTGTTCTAGGAATATCCTCAAAGTATGCCCCTGATGGTAAGTTTCCATCTATAAAGTTTTTAAGCCCAGGTCTTTTATTTTTTTTTTTACCTATAGGATATAAAGTTAGAAACCTAGGTTTACACAACCCATAATCAAAAATGTATTTTAAGGGTTAACTTTTGATAAAACATACCTTTTATGATTCGCCTGGCAGTATGAGATTGGCGCAGCAATCAAGAGCTCAGTAGTTTATAGGCTCTGTGCTGTCCTCCAATAGTACTGCTGCTGTTGAGTAAACCAGTGGACCCAAAAAGGAACATGAACTGATACAAACTCAAAATTCAGTCATCTCCAGGGCAGCACAGGGGCTAAGTGGTTAGCACTTTCGCCTAGTAGCAATGGGAGTTGTTGGTTCAAATAACCAGGGCGTGTTTCCTGGAGTTTGCATGTTCTCTCTGTGCCTGTGTAGATTTCCTTGGGTACTCTGGTTTCCTCCCACACTTCAAAGACATGCTGGTTGGTTAATTGGCTCCTGTCTAGACTGGCCCTAGTATGTATATGTATGAATGCGAGTTAGAGACCTTAGCTTATAAGCTCCTTGAGGTCAGGGACTGATGTGAATGCAAATATATATGTGTGTGTGTGTGTGTGTGTGTAAAGCGCTGCGTAAATTGACAGCGATATATAAGTACTTGAAATAAATAAAATCTCTGTCAACTTACTCCATATAATGCCTGGGCACCCACCAAGCCCAGGGCACTATAGCTTGGGTATTACACTTGATGAACGATTTGGGAACTGCCACTTCAGAAAAACCCATTAGACGGGACCCATCACTGATACTACTACCACAGTGCTGGTACATATTCAGCATGTTATACCTGCTGTTTCCAAATCCTATCTGTATAGTTTAATTTGGTTTTTAAATTGCATCATTGGATTCTAGTTAGATGTTATGTCTGCATGGCCTTCCTTTTTTATTAAATTATTTTGAACTAAACCTCACAAATATTTTCTGCTAACTAACCATGTGTAAATAAGTATATTGTATTTTTCATAACCACTTCAATACAGGGCACTTTTGCACCTTCCTGCCCAGGCCAATTTTCAGCTTTCAGCGCTGTCACTGTTTAAATGACAATTGCGCGGTCATGCTCCACTGTACCCAAACTAAATTTTTAGCATTTTGTTCCCACAAATAGAGCTTTCTTTTGGTGGTATTTGATCACCTCTGCGGTTTTTAGTTTTTGCTAAACGAATAATAAAAGACCAAAATTAAAAAAAAAAAAAAAAAAGTTTTTTTCTTTGTTTTGTTATAAAATTTTTTAAATAAGTACGTTTTCTTCTTCACTGATGGGCACTGATAAGCTGCACTGATGAGGTGGCACTGATAGGTGGCACTGGGCACTCATAGGTGGCACTGATAGGCGACACTGGGCACTGAAAGGCTGCACTGATGGGTACTTATGGGTGGCACTGATAGGCGGCATTGATGGGCACTGATGGCTGGCACTGGATTTCACTGATAGGCATCACTGGTGGCACTGGTAGGCATATTTCACTGGCACTGATTGGCAGCTGCCTGAGCACTGATTGGTATTTCCCTGGTGGTCTAGGGTGGCATACCTGGTGGTCCAGTATGGTGGCCATCCCTGGTGGTCCTTGTGGCATCCTGGTGGTCCTGGGTGGGCATCCAAGGGGGGGCTGCGCTGATAAACAATCAGCACAGACTCCCCCCTGTCAGGAAAGCTGGCGATCGGCTCTTCTCTACTCGTGTCTGTCAGATGCGAGTGAGGAAAAGCCGGTCAACGGCTCTTCCTGTTTACATCGTGGTTAGCCATGATTGAACATGGCTGATTACGTGGTAAAGAGTCTCTGTCAGAAACTCTTTACCTAGATCGGAGTTGCGATGTGTCATACTGACACACCACAACAACGATCGGTGCAATGCGAGCCCCTGGGGCTCGCAGCAGCTTGATATCCCGAGAACGTCATATGACGTCCGGTCAGGATATCGCATCCACTTTGCCAATATCATTTTTCTATATGGCGGGTGGCATGTGGTTAAAGTATGATACATGTCATCTCAGGCTAGGGCTATGGAGAAAATAAGTTATTCTCTAGTCTTTGCTTTATGTGTGCTTGCATATTACTGTACAAGCACATAAAAATCTAATTTTCTATTCTTATCTAAAGAGCTGTGATCTTTTCTTTGATAAAACCTCAGAGCTTCTAGATTTTTGATATGATGGCTCGGTTAAGAAGGAAGAGATACTTATCTGGTTATGATGAGTCAAGTTGAATATGTTGCTCAAGCCTAGCAGCTGACTTGCTGAAGTTGGACTTTAAAATCTATCAATAGCCAAAACAAGTTTTACTGCTATCTGGAGATCTGTTAGATTTGAGTTTACTTTCTGTTCTGAGGAAAACGTTTTATCAGACCGCAAATATGGAGAAATCGCAAAAGGAGGTTTTAACACCATCCTACTTAATTTGAAAATGTCATTTTTTATTTAAATCGGTTGTAAAGGCCTACGTTTTTGTACCGTCATGCATTTTTTTCATGAGGGTTAAAAACCCCCTGTGTGCGCAGAGCCCCCAGCCCCTCCTAAAACGTACCTGAGCCCCATCTCGATCCAGCGATGTGCATGGGCGTATTGACTGAGACAGCAGCAGTAGTCATTGGCTCCTGCTATTGTCAATCACAGCCAGTGAGAAGAGAGTGGGGCTAAAGTCGAGCCACACTTTCCATGTGTGAATGGACACACAGAGCAGAGGCTCAGGTGCCCCCATAGCAAGCTGCTTGCTGGGGGCACTAGGCAGGAGGGAAGGGCCTGGAGCGCCGGCAGGGGACCTGAGAAGAGGAGGATCAGGGCTGCTCTGTGCAAAACCATTGCATAGAGCAGGTAAGTATGCAATGTTTGTTATTTAAAAAAAAAAAAAGCACCTATAATGTCACTTTAATGTATTACAGTGGAACAGATACTTCATTTCCTGTCTGGTGAGAAAGGTATCCTCAAGACAGAATGAGTAAGGCCCCTTTCACATGGGGCAGACTCCGCATTCGATCCACTTGCTCAGCAGGGAATCTGTCTGCTGATCTCCTGCTAAGCAAGCGGATGACAGATCAGAGTGGACACAGACACAACCCACTCTCCTCTATGGGCAGTGAGATGTAAATGGGCTGGCTGGTTGTTTGCACCCGACTGCCATCATATCCAATCTGGCCAGACGGAGGGAATGGACACAAATCCATTTTCATCCGCCTGCCCATAGAAGAGAATGGAAGATCTGGTCAGGTCCATCTGAAAAATTGCTTGACCGCCTGTGTGAAAGAGGCCTAAGGGGAAATATTTCTAACAGGTATTCTAAACCCTATCTAATACACTTTTTTTTTTTTTTTGTTATAGATAATTTTAAATTAAATGTACACGTTTTCAGAGTGGGGTTGATTTACTAAAGGCAAGTAGACTGTGCATTTTGCAAAGTGCATTTGCTCCAGAGCTTAGTAAATGAGGTAAAGCTTAAGTTTGCAAAGAGTACCCAATCACGAACAAGGGGAAAGAAAAAAAAAAAAAGTTTTTGCTTGCACATGATTGGATGACGGAAGTCAGCAGAGCTTCTGCTCATTTACCAAACTCTGGAGCAACCGCAAAGTGCATAGTATTTTTGCCTTTAGTAAATCCACCCCACTGTGTTCATGTGTGGGAAAAAATGTTTGCAGTCCTAGTTGTTACAACCCCTTAAAGCCTGTTAACCCTTTCGCTGCCACCATTAAAAAATTGTTGCATTGGTGGCAGCATTGGCATGTAAGCAAACTATAACAGCCGGGAGTTTCTTTGCCTTTTTGCTCATACAAGAAAGCTAGAGGCTAGAAGTTATTCAGTCACCCAATGCCTTCTACATATACAGTAAAATGACCCTTGGCCCCCCCTCCCCACCTGACATGGGATTTTCTGTCTCTCTGGGTCTATTCATTGATCTCCATTGGGTAGCATGAACCTAGAAACCCTCATCACGGAGCACTTCCTGGTTCAGAACTGTCAAACCTGGGCTGCTCTGGCTGGTGAAGAAGCTGACAAATCACAGCTTCAGTAGAGCGCAGAGGGGATGTTAGGGCTCTCATAGACTTAAGAAAGCCCCCGTGCCCTATACACACACATGAATGCAAATGTGCTGAATGATAATTGTACTGCATATTGGGGAGAGTGAGGGCAATAATTCCAGTGCTATCATTTACGAATAACTCTAAATTGAGTTGTAAAAATGTTTTAAGCGCCACCTGTGGATAATTTCTGGTATTGTAGCTTTCTACCACTTTATAGGAGTGTGAAGCTTTGAGGCTTGACATATTTGATATACAGTATATTTACGTGTACTAAACCTCATCTTATATATTTTACCCAAAAATTGGGCATTGTGTTCTGTCTGCTAAAATTAATTTGAGTGTATTTTTGCTGAAAATAGATTTTAGATCTATGACTAACTACATTAATCACTGCTACTGTTTTAGTCTACAGAGTCTCTGCCTTGTAATAGAACTGTAAATAAATATATATAAATATTGGGCAAAAAAAGGTTTAATGGAAAAGTAGAAAAAAATCATACTAACTTTTTTTTTTTTTTTTTTTTTCCTTTTTGCTCTTGAATTTTTATTACAGAAAACTGTCCAGATCAGAACTATTTACTTATCAACTGGAATCCTGGGCATGACGCCACAAAGAAGATAGTCATAAAGAAAGGGGACCTCTTTCGCTTGCAGTCGGATGCCACGGTGTATTCTATAACCATACAGGATGGAGGTGTGTAAAGTCCTGCTAATGTACTGAGGGACTGTAGTAAGCAAGTCACATGTAAAGGACTTGATTCATATTTCTTTTAATTGCATGAAACTTTATTCTGCCCGTGTTGACTGTGTGTTTTGTCCATTGCAGTTTAAGCATTACATAAGTAGTAATTGAAATATTTATATCCTACCATACTGTTTATTAAAGCGTAATTGCAGGATTAAGTCATGTAATCTCACCTGTTGATGCTTGTTAGGCAATCTGATACCAGTAAAACAGCCAGCTGTTCCACGGCTGACACCGCACACTGTAAAATGCTGTTTGTAAATCAAACCTTAGCCGGAAATGAATGGGGTTTAACTTGAGCATGCAAGAAAGATTATGGTTTTGTCATTGTCTTGAACTGATTGATTATGGTTATTCCTGAAAAACCTCAGTTTTATTATATTAATTATACATTTATTTTGAGCAATGTCTCAATTTCTTCAGTCCCTTCTTTCATATAAACATGCATATCTAAAAAGGTACTCTGGGTATGGTATATACTTTGTTGGGGCAATTAAGTAAATATTTTGCATATTTAAGTTAGTAGGCGAAGGAGTACATTTTGGGGATAGGTTTGGCAGCTGCAAGAGCCCAAAGATAATTGTACTTTTAAACCACGTTGGGTATTTCATTATAACTTGGTATTGCAAGCAACTTTGCAAATATAACTTATCTCTGCCTTTTCTATTCTCTGTGCTTGGATAGTGGTCTACATATGCCTTTATAAATCTTTATTTGCATTCAGCCTGTCTACACTGTACACAGAGCAAATGTCCGCAGAACCGTAATGTGGACAACAAAGCTATCAGGGATACCCCTGATGTGCTTTCTGCACATGGCTGCCTGGAATAGCGAAGGATATGGGAATGAGTAGGGGTTGTCGTTTGCCCTTTTCCAATTTTTTTTTTCTTTTTTATTATGATTCTACTGGATATTAAGTAAATATTTTGCACATTTAAGTTAGTAGGCGAAGGGATACATTTTTCCACTGGCATTAACGACATTGGGGTGGATTTACTAAAGCCAAAAAAGGTGACCAGTCTATTTGCGTTTAGTAAATTAACCTAATTAAATTAAAGAGTAACTCCACTTTTGTTTATACACACAAATACAACATTATTTCGAAAATACCATCCAGGTATAAAAGGTAACACTATAAAGGTAATACAGCTTACACTAAAAACCTTCTACTACATCATATATGTAACATTATACTATAAAGAGACTGGTCGGTGATGGATGTAAAAGAGCTGATGAACATATGTTAACAGTTTTAACATGGAGTATTCATATGTCAATTCGGTCCAAAGTAAAGCTGCTACCATCAAAAATTAATCGGACACCTTGAATGTCTGCTTCTTCAATATCTGTTTCACTTTCAAATACTCAGCATGTAGGAGAGAAAATGCTACATAGTATTTACTATAAATTAAAAATCTTTTATTGCAAACCAAAGATTTCAGTTACATACTGTGCAGCCAAATTGTGCATACAATTGAAAGCTTGCGGCCATTCAAGTTTATTTTAGTAGAGCCTCTGTTAAACTCTCAGTGCTTCATATAGACTCACTGCAGTGCAGCCTAGAATCTTATCACATCTCCTAGCTACCACCCTACTCATTGCATCATAGATGACTTTATCAGGGGAATCAGGTAGATGGAACTAATTCAATCAAGAGTATATTTTTAGAACTAAAGTTAATGGGAAAATCGTGACTGTTATAATTTGCTGTCTGCATCCTCTTCTTGAAGAAGAAAAAAATCCTGTTTTTGGCTACTGTATGTGGTGTGTTTTTTTTTTCACCTTAATTTAAATTGTTTGAAATCCTATCCAATACTAATTGCACGCTTTTTTTTCATTTTTTTTTTTTTAAGGGAAACTTGTATTTGAAGACTGTCCAAATGGTTCCAAAAATATTACACTGAGGACTCGTTTTATCCTGGTAAAGGATGATGGAGCGCTCCATATTGGAGCAGAGAAATGCCGCTATAAATCAAGAGCAAATGTTATTTTATATGGTAAATCAGATGAAGGAGACAGTGATCCGATATTTGGTAGGAAGTTCATTGGTGTGTCATCTGGTGGAACACTGGAATTACACGGATCCCAAAAATTATCTTGGACTCTGTTGACCAAGTCTCTTTCTTCTTCTGGGCTTGCAGCTGGATCTTACAGTTTTGAAAAGACTTTTCACAGAGGGCTGTATGTAAGAGCTGTCGATCCAGAAACGGCACATGTTTTCTTTTCCGACAGGTTTGACACTTATGAATATCGAAATGAAAGCATTAGGCTACAGGAATTGCTCAATGGATTGCCACCTGGTAGTATCGTTGCCATGGCTGTTTGTGACTCTGCAGAAAAGAATCTACATGAAGGCACTCGGTCAATGATCCAGCGTCTCCTTGGAAGTAATCTTGTCCGAGGATTGGCTTTTAGGTATTGTTAATCATAGTATCAGCATGTCTTATCAAAAAATGTAATCTTAAAATGGATATCCTCGAGCTATCAGGTTAAGAGATTGATTTAAAAAAAAAAAATGTATATTTAGGTTTCAATGGAAGTTCTTGCATGCTTGAAACATTTTTACACAAAGATTTATTCAGTTTTTGGGAAAACGCCATAACTACATTGGCACTATTGTTTACATTTAGTCCTCATGCACACGGACGTTTTTACAGCTGCTTTTTTGAGCTTTTTTTGCAGCTTAAAAAGGCCTGTCTATGTTAGTCTATGGCTTCATGCCCACCTAGGCGTTTTTGAGCTGCAAGTGGCATAGGCATTTTTAAGCTGTAAAAAAAAACCCAGGACCAGTGGGTTCTGAAAGACGTTTTTCAGCTGTAAAAACGCTCTAACGCTGAAAAACGCTCAAAAACGCTCAAAAACGTCATTCACCAACGTTTTTTAGCGTTTTTGATCCATTGAAAAAAAAAAAAAAATTTGAAAAAAAAAAAAAAAACGCTCAAAAACGCTAACGCGGAAAAACGCTAAAAAACGCTCAAAAACGCTATTGCAAAAACGCTGAAAAAAGTAAAAAAAAATCACTGCAAAGATACTGGCGTTTTCATAACGTTTTTTTAACAGCCTGTGTGCATGAGGGCTAAAACTGTATGATATGTAGATATCACTGTAGTCCTAAAGTAGAGGTCTTCAAACACTGGCCCTGTGCTTGCCTTTATCCAGCCCTTGGGGCACCATTCCTCCCCACTGACACCATCAATGGGGCACTATTCCTGCCCACTGATATTACGATTGGGGCATTTTTTTACTTACACAGGCCACAGTCTGGTCTCCCCTAAAGTCTGAAGGACAGTAAACTGGCCCTTTGTTTATAAAGTTTGGAGACCCCTGTCCTAGCATTAGATGCAGGTATGGCTAAATATGTGGATTGTCATGTATTCTGGGCCAATGGCATGCGTGTACACCATATGCTCTTAGTGGGAACACTATAGACCTTTTTATCAATTCCACCATGGTGGGCTCACTGTACAGTAAACATACTGTTCTTTTTGGTGATTATGTACTCTCCCAGCTTATTCATAAACATGCCTAAAAGCCCTCTCCATCAAATTTACATTTGACTGGTGTACAATTTTTTACACTTTTCATAAGATTAAAGTGGATGTAAACTCGATTCATGAAATTTGACCAGGGCACATATTTCTGTAGTGTTTACTTATGTCTCGCTAAAGCCCTAAGTCATATGTCTTTCTGCTGCTTCGTTGCTCTGTTATCAGCATGATAACTTCTGACAAGATCTCCAACACAGGAGATAAAAGCAGCTGAAAATTTGTTTCAGAGTGGGTGCTATAGATTAGCAGAGAGCTGATCTATTCACAGCACAGCTCTGCAAGTTTCTTTCTTCCTCTGCCTATGTGGAGGGAGGGGGTCAGCTGTCATACAGTGTATGTCCAGACTCTCCTCCCACTGCTGAATGCGGAAGTGAAAATTCTAACACGCCGTGCACTTTCTAAAGTAGAGAGAGAGCTGAAGACAGCAGATATGAATGTAAAACTTGTATAGGGAGATTTGTTTCATCTCTGTGTATCATTTGGGGCTGTTCGCTTCACTGGGTATAGGAGAGGGTTTGAAAAAAGAAGAAAACTCCTTGTCAAATAAAATAAAAAATTGGATAAGAGAAAAATTAATTGGAAAAAATATAGAATAAATGATAAGCTGCTCCCCAATTTGAGCAAAATTGGTCAAAGTGAATTAGAGTAGATAGGGGGCGCTATTACTTACTAAAAAAGAAAGTACTGTGAACAATATTGTTGAAAATTAATTAGTAAAATTAAATATTAGTGAATATAATGATCCTTCACACCTGTGAAGCGTGGAAAGGTGAATAAACACATGAAAAATAATATGTGATATTGTAAATGAGGATAAACGTGATATACAATAACAATAGTGATGTAAATGTCCCAGTTGAACACTAACTCAATAGTCAGTGAAATAAAAGGTAGATAACATCTTCCAAAGTGAATGGATTTCTTGATATATTCAGATAGAGATTCCTTCACCAAGAAAGAAGAAAATGCACCTCACAATAATGTATAGATAGCTGCTTACCAGATACCAATGACTCCTTTAATTAAAAAGAGAGTCATTAGTGCTTATGCAGGATTGTGCCTGCTCACGTCGAATGACTGGATGCTGGATGGCTGGGTGCTGGATGATGGTAGGCAAAGAACCTTACGATCCCCGGTTGTTCAGACATGGAGTATGGAAAAGGCAATAGAAACGTCCATAGTGTAACACCGTTTTATTAAAATTGTAAAAGACAAATAAAAAGCCAAATGGCCGCTTACATTGGTAGGTGCCTACTCGGCACTGGGGCTGCTCACTTGTCTAGCTGTGGATAAGAAGAGGGGTCCCTTCGCATCACCTCGATGTCGGCGTGCGTTCCACCCGGCGTGAGCAACGACCAGCTCACCGGACGTAGGTAAAGAATCACGTGACCACGTACCGCTGACCGATACGTGGTCACGTGATTCTTTACCTACGTCCTATGTCTGAACAACCGGGGATTGTAAGGTTCTTTGCCTACCATCATCCAGCATCCAGTATCACATATATATTGTTTATTATTTTTCATGTGTTTATTCACCTTTCCACGCTTCACAGGTGTGAAGGATCATTATATTCACTAATATTTAATTTTACTAATTAATTTTCAACAATATTGTTCACAGTACTTTCTATTTTAGTAAGTAATAGCGCCCCCTATCTACCCTTATAGGAGAGGGTTTACATCCACTTTAACTTCACCATGCAGAAAGATTTTGACTAGTGCAGAGACCTGGCTTGTAAAATTAGAATTGTACAGTTCTAAATTCTTTACAAAAAAAAATAACTGGTGTAATTCTGTTTGCATTCCAATGCAGGCAGGCTTGGGCTCTTGTTAGTGTTGTTGGCGGCAGTAACACTTCATGCAGTGAAAGTACTAGAGACTATGAGAATCACAGCACTAGAGGAAAGGCAGAGGCCATGAATGTTTTTTCCACATTGGATGGACAGAAGTTTGCTGTGAAAGCGTACAGTGAATGGAAAGCTGGTATGTACTAACTGTGCACAAATGCATATTTCTGTTTGCACGTTTACATTTATAACATGGGAGAGGAAGGCGAAAAGGTAACTATTTTGTTAATAAAAGGATCAGGTAGCTTTCTAATGGTATGCCAAGCAGTGTGCCAATGCAACCAGGATTGTTTTATTGACCTACAGATTGTGGGTCTAGCTGGTTTATGGTACTTTTTCAGAAATTTATGAACTTATTAGGGCCAGTGTTGAAGGACTTCGATGGACAAAGGCTGCTTGCTATTGACCTCTGTTTGACCTGCTTCTGAGATCATTGCAGGTACATTTGGCCTGCATTTGCAACGTTAAGCTGCTTTTGCATTCTTATAGAATTGTATGGGAAAAGAAGCAGTTGTGAAACCAACAAGTAGACTTCAAGACTAGATAATGTTAACGCTAAACAACTTTTATTTATTTTATTTATTACAGGTACTTGTATAGTGCTGTTAATTTACACGGCGCTTTACATATTATATATTGTACATTAACATCCGTCCCAGCCCTCGAAGAGCTTACAATCTTAGGTCCCTAACTCCAATTCATACATACACATACTGGGCCAATTTATCCAGGAGCCAATAAACCTATCAGCATGTCTTTGGAGTGTGGGAGGAAACCAGAGTACCCAGAGAAAACCCGCACAGGGAGAACATGCATATTCCAGGCAGGTAGGGCTGTGATTGATAAACAAACAGACAACCCTAGTTGCACAATTTCAGACCTGAAGTTAAGTTAAGCTGGCTGGTTTAAAGGGTAATGCAACAACATAAAACTTTATAGAGTTTAATTTGCATTGTAATTAAAATTGTCTCATTACATTCTTCACAAACCTAGTCAAATGTTGTTAGCATAGGCTGCATTTTATTAGTAATTATGGTTCCTTGATGGATTAAGCTGTTTTACCATATGTTTGGTTTCATACTGCAGTTGCATTTAGTGATGTTTTTTTTTTTTTTAACGGTTTAAAATGATTTAATTACATGTTTCATCTGTGGAAGTATGAATACAGTCACTGGGCAGCCAAAACTCAGATCCTGCACATAGCACTGGATTTACTGCACTGCCTTCTGATCACCCATATGTGTACTGATTTGACTTAAATGATTTGCCATACATTTGTAGATTTCTCTCTGACAGCCCCACAGGCTGAATGAGAAAATCACACGATTGCTTTATCCAAACTAAAGGCCTGCAGGCTGAACAAGAGAAATCACTAGATACCTCCTATCAGCACTAAATGGCATATATGGAAAAAAAAATCCTTTCTGCTGGCTACTGTACTCTGACAGCTGTCGCCTGCAGCTGTCAGAATGCCCAAAGAGTGCCTGCATCTGTTTTGGATTCAACTGCTGTTCTGCTGACTGGCACCTTTTTGTTTGTTTTTTTTGGGGTTTTCCCTTCTCAGACAACATCAAAGATGTTGGATGGGAGAATGGGACAGGTCCATACATGGCTTAAATTCCTGATGAACCTCCTGAAATTCACCTTGTGTATGGCCAGCTTTAGCAGACTGTTTTTTATGGTTGGCTTGGTAGGGGTCTGAACCATCTTCCAAGTGTCCTGTTGTGAGTAAATCCTTGTTACTCTTAATTGTTTGTTTTTCCTGCAGGTAAAGCCTTTTTCGGCTTTGTTGTAGAAGCTGTCGATGGTATTATTTTGAATCTGATGGATGATGTTCACAGTTGGCAACCAGGGGATCAAGTAATTGTTTCTAGCACTGACTATTCCATGTATCAAGCTGAAGAGTTTACACTACTACCTTGTCCAGAATGTAACAAATTTCAAGTCAAAGTAAAAGGTACATGCCTGTTGGTGTTTTTTTTTCGGTGATTTTGCCGTAGTATCTTGTTGCTTTATTGGTACACTATTGGGTATATTTATAAAGCTGTGAATGTGACATTTACCAAATATTTACTGGTGGTGAATAAATTACTTCATAAAAATACATTGACCAGGAAGATTTTACCTGCAGTGAATTTTTAGTGAATGCCAAAATGCTGCTTCACGAATATACCCCTAGATGTTTTGAAAGGTTTGCTCTTCTGGCACAATTGAATGAAAAAAAAAATATATAATTAATATAAATATATAAATATAAATATATATATATATACACACACACAGATCAGTGATGCGGTGCAATTGTTTAGAATGAAGGCTACTTGGCAATGTTTTAATTCACTTTTTTGTTTGCATCTGATGTTATATTATGATGTTTGCTCTTATTGTTATATTTGTTACTGGCCTTGGGGATACCACCATGGAAGTTTGAATCCAAGACCTTTCTGATACATTAAATGCATTGCATTTTTAATTTTCTATTTTTTTTTCTTGAATGATATTGCTTATTCCACCAACATTTCTAGTTTGTAAATCCCACAATGTATTTTTGCTTATAATACCAATCCGCACTGTTTGAATAGATTAACTTTAAACAGATAAAATTGTTTTTGTTGACCTCTGCATTTGAATTAGATTGAGGTAGCATGTTTCACCAATTTTACAATATGTTATTTTCCATGCATGCAGTATTTAGCACCTATATACTAGCTTACACTTGGGGTATATAGAACCAATAACATCAGGCCCTTCCCCTATAGGTGCACACATTTGAATGTTTCTACCACACAAACGGCTAGGACCAATTGAACCTGCTGGTATTTTTTTTTTTTGGGTTGTGAGGGAAGACCAGGGCACACCGAAAGTAGAAAGGAATATTTGCATGCCAAATCATAAAATGACCAAACAATTTAGGTCTTCTTAAAGTGATTGTAAAGTCTCGTATTTTTCCTATAAAAATAACAAACATTATACTTACCTGCTCTGTTGCAGTGGATTTGCACAGAGCAGCCTGGATCCTCCTCTTCTTGGGTCCCTCTTCTTTGATCCTGGCCCCTCCCTTCTGTTGAGTGCCCCCACAGTAAGCAGCTTACTATGGGGGCACCCATGCCGAGTCACAGCTCCCTGTGTCCATTCAGACATGGAGCCCTGACCTGGCCCCGCCCCCTCTCTCCCCTGATTGACTAGCTGACTTTGACAATGGTGCCTCTGCTTTGTCTAAGCCAATCAGAAGGGAGAATCTCGGACAGCTGAGACACTCATGGACACTGCTGGACAGAGGGACCTCAGGTAAGTATTAGGGGGTCTGAGGGGGGCTGCTGTACACAGAAGGCTTTTATCTTAATGCATTAATATAAAAAACTTTCTGCTTTTACAACCACTTTAAGTCTGATAAATAATTTACAAAGCATTTCAGTCGCATAATTTAGTTACTGTCTTTACCTGTATTGGAAAGAGACAACCATCTGTTGGATATGCACAGATACAAAAACACTGCTTCTAAATGTGGGGTGCAACTTTCCTAGAGGCATTGTAAGGTAGTAGCACATTGATCATATAAATTTTAAACCGTAGCACTTTTGAAGCTTAAATGCCAAAAGTAACTGAGAATAATACGTTTTTCATGGCTTACTATAAAAGAAAATAATATTTAGCTTTTGAGACAGAAAGTTACTTGGTCTGACTGATTACTTTTGCTATTTTGACCTACAAAATTCTTACTTTGTGAAGCCATCTGTGACGATGAATAAAATGCTTATTAGTGCCAGCTACTGAAGAAAATCTACATGGGATGACTGTCTTCAAAGCATACCATAATTAAGGCCTTTATGACAGGGTCCAAGGGCAAAGTTTCTTGTTCATCTCATATCTTTGCACGCAATGAGCTCACTAGAATGGTGTCCACATGACACTGAATAAAGTGTTTGTGAACAAAGTTTGTATGTACAGTATGTGGAGGCCAAGCCCTGCATACCAGCCATGTTGCACACGCTCATATAAATTTATTAAAGAAAAAAATATTTTTGGTAATTTTTTTTTTTCTTTCTCATGATGTATGTGAATGAAATCATGTCGCAGAGCATCAAGTATGATGGAATTCATGCTCCGCAGGGATGAATTTGATTTTATTCAAAGGAAGATTACAATTTACCCAACGTTCACTGTATAGCAGGATTTGTGAAAGGGTTTGCTAAATAAAATTGTCTTTGCATAGTAAGCTTTTGCATTAATGGGGTGATGCAGGTTGAAGAAGAACTCTTCAGCCCAAGAAGAAAGGGAAATCGTAACTATAGACCTGGGTAGTTCTCTAAATCTAGTCCTACTGTCTGAAGATGGGCGGAATGCATGTGTACAGAATGTGCACAGTGTGTTTGCCTAGCCTTATCATTGATTATCCAATAAATGATGAGGGTTCAAAATAATTTGGAGTCATTCAATATATTTAAATGACTATATCTAGGGGTTAAGGGACAGGCTGTATTACCATATTCCCAGCGCATGTTGCCCTCTCCCTAAAGCTCTGGCCAGTGGATGGTCCCTCAGCGTCAATACGTACAATGCAGGGCTGTTACCCTGCATAGTATGAGGAAGTGAATATTGCGTCTGCAGCCATAAATGACTCAGAGGAAGCAGAGCTGAACCAGTTGCATGAATGGACTGAGCCTGCTGTAATGCAGACTAAAGCAAGTTTTTTTCTCCATTCTGCACCTTTTAGCCATGACGAGCATGTATTCCTTACAGTGCAGTGGGGCTCACTGCAAGGGTATCTTTAGTTCAAGCCTGAAATTAAGCTTCAATGGAGGCCCATGTCAAAGAGTAAAGAATAAAGCAGGGGTAGGCAACCTGGGGCCCTCCAGCAGTTTCAGAACCAAAAGTTCCATCATTCTTCTGGGAGTAACTGCCAGCCTTGCAGTGCCTTATGGGAAATGTAGTTCCACAACAGCTGGAGGGCCCCAGGTTCCTTATCGCTGCTATAAACCATAAGGGCCAGTTCTGGTACATTGCATTAAAGCAGCTCATTCCTTTGAATGAGTTGCCACCTCACGAGAAAAAAAAGACGAGCCCCAATTTTTTTCATACAGCGCTGGTGCACTAATGTGAATTGTGGTGATCTGCAATGCAGCTGCATCATAATCTTGTTGCCTTAAAGCATAGGGGTTCAGTTAAAAATGAATGGCACTTAAATGCGCTAACTCCTGTATGGTGCATTGCCGTGTGTGAACGAGATCCAAGGCTGGATTCACTTGTTTGCATTTTTACTTTTTTTCATTGAAAGAACTGAAAATGCACACCAAAGTGTATCATGAGGTATGTCAACCTATAAACGTGCATCAGTGTTGACATTGGACACAAATTGCATTGCAATGCATAATAACATGTTTTGATGCATTTCCCTTTAATTCAATGGAAAATGTTTAACCACTTCAATACCAGGCACTTTTTCCGCTTCCTGCCCATGCCAATGTTCAGCTTTCAGCGCTGTCGCTTTTTAATTGACAATTGTGCGGTCATGCTACACTATTCCCAAACAAAATTTTTATTATTTTGTTCCCACAAATAGAGCTTTCTTTTGGTGGTATTGAATCACCTCTGGGGTTTTTATTTTTTGCTTAACAAAAGACCGAAAAATGTTGAAAAAAAAAAGTTATTTCTTCGTTTCTTTTAAAAAATTTTGTAAATAGGTAAGTTTTCTCTTTCATTGATGGGCATCGATGAGGCGGCAATAATAAGGCGGCACTAATATACAGCACTGATAGGTGGCATTGATGGGCATCACTGATAAGGCACTGGCTGGCATTATTGGTGGGCACAGATTGGCATCATTTGTGGGGAGCACAGATTGGCATCCCTGGTGGCCATGGGTGGCGTACCTGGTGGTCATTAGTGGTGGGCATCCCTGGTGGTCCTACATGGGCATCCGGGGGGGGGGGCTGCACTGATCAATCAATGCAGACCTCCCTCTCCCCCTTGTCAGCAGAGCATCTGATCGACTCTCCTCTAGTCGCGTCTGTCAGATGCAATAGAGGAGAAGCTGATACACAGCTCTTCCTGTTTACACCATGATCAGCTGTGATTGGACAAAGCTGATCACGTGGTAAAGAGCCTCCGTCAGAGTCTCTTTACCGAGATCGGTGTTGCGATGTGTCAGACTAACACACCGCACCACCATTCGCTGCTTGCCCCCCGTGGGCGCGCACCAGCTCATTATACTGAAAGACGTCATATGAAGTCCAGTCAGGATAACGGAACCACCGCCCGACCGTCATTTTGCTATAGGCTGGGCGGGAAGTCGTTAAAGGAGAAAACCTATACGTGTGAATAGGCCTTAAGGGTCCATTCACACAAATCACTTGTGGGAATATATAGTAACGTGTGTCGGTGTTCAATGTGAATGACATCCTAAAAACGTGTGTCGGTGTTCAATGTGAATGACATCCTAATGCACCTCCCAAAATTTTTGTGTGCTGTAACACACCACTATCCTTTGCATTGCTGTGCAAATAAATGTAAAGTGTGCATTTTTTTTATGTATTGAGGTACATTGCAGCCCATTATTTTTCAATGGGCTACCTATTGCAGCGCGCCACAACATGCATCAACACATGGAAACGCTTTCTCTGCACTACCAGCATTGTGGCATGAATGGCCTTAAGTGTTCTTTTCTTTTGAAGAAAAGCTTATTTTTGTGCTTAGAAAATCCATTAAGAATACATTTTGTTGCCAGTTTAAAATCCGTAGTAACTAGCAGAGATTTCTGTTAAAGAAAAATGTTCCATGCCTTAGCATTTTAAAACCATTTACTGTATAAATCTCTGTTATAAAGCTGGTTTTCCAGTGATAAACGTTGGGCAGGAATTCACAAATAGAAATATTTGTTTTACGGAATTGCACAAACTGAAGCAAGCAAAATGTCAGAGAGGAGTTTGCATAAACAGTCTTGCCTTTCGTATATTAAAAAGAATGACTATAACCCTGAATTAACCATATTTATTGAGGTTTCAGAGGTCTGGTTGGTGAACAAAGCTGTCGTCCTCCATTCCCTTTTTGATTTTGAATTCTAAACGATGTTTAAAGTTCTTTCTTTGAAAATGTTATACTGAAAATAGTTTAAAAAGCTATTCATGAAAACAAACAATGGCTGCCTTTATGCACAGAGAAGGGTTAATGCTGGAATAGCATCTCTGCTCCCAAACATATTATCAGGGATGCCTGTGTTGTGACCCTACAAGGTGTTTTATGACCTCTGCCCTCTCTGCAATATTTTTGTTCTGAACCAATCATGTAAAACTGCACTACTAAGGTACTAATATGTGTATCTTTTTTTTTTCTGTTCTAAGAATCACAACATCTTTCTTTTTTGTTTTTCTGGTCTTTAGAGACGCCTTTGTTCTTCCATATGGGAGAAGTCACAGATGGGCTGGATATGCGAGCGGAGGTGGGAGACCTTACGAGGAATATTGTAATCCAAGGTGAAATGCAGAAGACTTGTTATGGAAATAACCAGTGTCAGTTTTTCAGCTATGACACTTTTGGAGGGCATATTAAGGTTTGTTAACATCTTTTCATGGTCTTGGATATTGTGTACTTGCTTGGCTGTTCATGTGCAGATTGGTAGAAATGGCTAAATATGACTGTTAAAGCGGAGTTCCACCCAAAAGTGGAACTTCCGCTCAGTTTTCTCCTCCTCCTTTTTTCTCGTACAATTACTGCTGCCGGCGATACCCGGCATCAACAATCATTGTATTCTGACTGTGTGAAAACCTCCCGCTGGCAGAATACAATAGTGCAGTGGGAGGTATTCCCCTATCAACACTGGGACTGTTGATGGGGGAATGGAGCAATTTTCTTTTTTGATGTATGACTTTTTAACCTTTCAGTATTTAATTTCACAATAACGTTTTGGCTGATAACCTGTCTGATGCCTAAATACCCCATTTTCAGCACCTTATTTCTGAAATATGTTGGTATAAAAACACTGAACAATGTCATGATTTCTGATTGGGTCATAGTACCGGTGCTCCCACTTTTAACCCTTTCATGACTAAGCCTATTTCTGACATTTGATGTTTACATGTTAAAATACGTATTTTTTGCTAGAAAATTACTTAGAACCCCCAAACATAATATATAATATATATATAATATTATATTATAATTTTTAGCAGAGAATCTAGAGAATAAAATGGTGATTTGTTGCAATATTTTATGTCACACGGTATTTGTGTAGCTGTGTTTTAAACGTAACTGTTTGGGGAAAAAGACACTTTCATGAATTTTAAAAAAACGAAACAGTAAAGTTAGCCCAATTTTTTGATATAATGTGAAAGATGTTACGGCGAGTAAATAGATACCAAACATGTCATGCTTTATAATTGCACGCACTCGTGGAATGGCGACAAACTACGGTACCTAAGAATCTCCATAGGCGATGCTTTAAAAATGTTTTATGCTTACCAGGTTAGAGTTACAGAGGAGATCTAGTGCTAGAATTATTGCTCTCGCTCTGACAATCGTGGCGATACCTCACATGTGTGATTTGAACACCGTTTACGTATGTGGGCGCGACTTCCGTATGCGTTTGCTTTACTGCGCGAGCTTGCGGGGACGAGGGCACTTTAAAATTTTTTTTTTTTATTTTATTTATTCTTATATAATTGTGTTTTTAAAAAAAATGTAAACATCCCCTGTGACAGTAATAGGTGGTGACAGGTACTCTTTATGGAGGGATCGGGGTTCTAAAAGACCTCCAAAACCTCCTTTGCACTTCAAAGTATTCAGATCGCCGAAAACAGCAAATCTGAATACTGTATTTTTTTAAAAATCTGGCGCCATTGGCAGCTGAGTAAACAGGAAGTGACGTTGTGGCGTCACTTCCGTATTTACATTCAGGAGGCTGGAATGAAGCCGTTTCTGACTTCGTTCCAGTCTGTCTTTAGGCGCCGGAAGTGATGCATCACAGATCCGGACTCCCGGTGGAACGGGAGGCCCGGTAAAAGCGGCGGGGGGGTGTCACCTCCCGCTCCTCCGGTATAACAGCCGAGCGTCTTTTAGCCGCATCAGTTGTTATACCTGGAAAGCCAATCCCCCGCTCTAAAAAAAAAAAAAAGGTACCGGGATGATGCCTGCAGCTGCGGGCATCTTCCCGGTAAAACCCCCGAAAGCCGAGGCTGCACATCTGCGTACGCTCGGCGGGAAGGGGTTAAGTTTATTTCCAGTTGTATTAGGGAAAATTTTTGATGGTTGTATCAGCAAGGTTTTCATGTTAATACTAAAATGAAGGGTTACATTTGCTCAGTACAAAAGACCCTACAAAATATTTTTATGCAACATGTTAATTTTCTGTCTGGGCAAAATGCATAAAGAAAAATCTGTAGCTGCTGCTGTTTTATTTCCAATATAACACCAGTATAATAAAACTGCTTTAATGCCCCCCTGACAATTTGACTTTAGATTGCATTGTCTCCTTTATTTTGTACACTGCAATTATAAAACCTGTATAACAATCATAATAATTCACTAAATTGAAACTAAAACTCCCATTGTTTATACTGTATATAGAGAACGTTATCTGAGCTATAACAGCCTGTAGTTAATGGGAGCTGCAGTCCCCTGAATACGAAGGTAAAACAAATCTTAATGCCTGAACACAGTTTTACAACTTTGCAATGTGTTGGTAAAACTGTAGATATAATTTTACCTAGTTAGTGTATCCATCTGTACCTTGTTTTTTTTTAAGGACAAATTAGGGTTTCATTTGGTGGTAAATGCTATTAACATAACCTACCACCAACAAAAAAAAATACACAAACCCAAAATAAATTAACCTGCTCCTGACAATATGTGTGTGTATATGTGTATGTTTCACCCATAGTGGGGCCTAGAAAAAATACCTGACCTTTTGACCATGAACTTTGACTCTAAACTTGACCCCAACACTAACCTTACACTGACCTAGATCAAACGCTAAACTAGCTATTTTTTTCTTTATTTTTTTTCCCCACCCTTCTTTTGTTTATACCTTTTCTCCTTTAGTAAGGAAAAAAAATGCAATGGAAAAGATTTACTAAAACTGGAGTACTTAGCATCTGGTGCTGTGCATGATAGCCAATCGGCTTCTAACTCCAGCTTGTTAAATTAAGCTTTGACAAAAAAAAAAACTGGATTCTATGCAGAGCTGCACTAGATTTGGCATGCTCCAGTTTTAGTAAAACCCCCTTTTTGTATCTTTTCCTCCATTCAGGAGGAGAAAACGCACTAAGGGCGAGCTAATAGTGAGAGGCTATCACAGTGATCAGGTGATCGTGATCCGGGCCTCCCACTTTCCAATCGTTAGTAGGAGACCCAGAGTTCCTGGTAAGCGCATGGGAGCATGCTCCCTGCACACAGTTGCATATATATATATATATATATATATATATATATATATATATATATATATATATATATATATATATATATATATATATATATATATATATATATATATATATATATATATATCTATATCTCTATATATAGATATATATATATATATATATATCTATATCTCTATATAGATATATATATATATATATATATATATATCGCCCCACGGATAAAGACCCACTTCTGTGAGGCTACATATATGCATACGCTCATTGGGAAGGGGTTAAGTTGATTGCATGTTTTTACAGCATGGCTATTTTCTTCAGGGCTGGTAAGTCACAAATGCAGTATGGGATGCTGTGTAGTTTGGT
Organism: Aquarana catesbeiana; assembly: GCF_042186555.1. NCBI lineage: Eukaryota > Metazoa > Chordata > Amphibia > Anura > Ranidae > Aquarana > Aquarana catesbeiana. The sequence continues at coordinate 393,889,679 of NC_133324.1, forward strand.
ACCCCCAAAAAAACACTTTGAACAGAGGAAAATCAAAGGTTGCAGAGAGGGTCCAGACTTTGCAATAAAATATGCCTTGTGTGTTATTTGTAAACTGCACACTATGCATAATATATCATACAAAGAGGTGTAAAATAAAACATTTTTAATATGTAAAATGTTTTTTCTTTACTGCATGAGTTGCTGCAGTTATATACACAGACCTGTAATCCATTATGGTATGATATAGTTCCTTTAGGTAGAACTTTGTTTTCCTAATAATACATCAAATACATTATGTACTGTGCAGGGAAGAGCAGAAGTCTTTTTCAAAGTTTGTATAGTTTAACACTTTAATTTTTTTTTTTTTTTTTTTTTTTTTTATATTTGATTCTCCTCTTTCCTTCATGCTATTTACATTCCCTTCCTCTAGCCCTGTGGAAAATTTGGTCACAGTGCTCTATTCTGTGTGCTGTATTATGTTAGGCACAGTGAGCAATGTGTGGGATGTCGTGGAAAGCAAGCAAAGGCCAAACACATCTTAGATACTTAAGTGGTGAATCTGAACTTGTAATAGAAAATAATCTACAGAGCAGTTCAGTGTGGAAAATATATTGTTTGAGAAGTTAAACCCAGGTTATTTACACAAGCTAGATCATAATAATGTACTGTACTCTTCTGTAAACTTTGGGGTGAAATAGTTATCAAGAAATATCCTGCACCATGGTTATATATTTATATTGCAATTCATTACAATGTGTACAGTTATTAGAGAAAATTGTCTATTTTATGGAAATCTGAAACTAAAGTAATAGATATATGTATTATCTGAATAAGTACGGTTTCCGAAACATATTACGGAACAAATTGGTAGATATTGCATGCTGGTGTTTTTCATATGCTAAAATACTTACAAAAAACATTAGCCAAACACAAATTTGAAAACTGCATTATTCACAGCAAGTGCAAACAATTTTTAGAATTCCAGCAGTTACCTTAGGCTGGGTTCACAATTGTACGACAAACGCTCCGACATTGGGAGATCATGTCGCATGATGTGTGAAAATCAATGTTTCCCTATGAGAGCCGCCTTAACTGGTCCAACACAAGTCTGTCCAACTTTGAAAATGCTCCCTGCACTACTTTGGTACAACTCTGGTCCTACTTCAACCCATTGAATATCATTGAAGTCGGGTCAAAGTAGGATCCTTGTCCTAACCATCCGACTTGTGACATCCGACATGGTGATTACAGCAGCAGTAAAAGGAATTTTATGTCACTCTGGGATTGTTTTGATTGGTCAAAGGACAAGTCAGACTATCTCAAAGTTGGAGCAAAATCTTATCTTGTTCATTCAAGTCGGATGGAAGTAGGACTGATGTTGCAGGGCAAAGTAGGATGACAGCCATACAACAGTCGTGTCGTACCAGTGTGAACCCAGCCTTATAAGCCAGAAAGTGTTTCCAAGCTGTTAAGATATCCTTTTTAAATTTTAGTAAGACTACTCTCACACTGTAGCCATGGCAGCGCTGGCAGTAAAGCGCAACTCGTTTTAGCTGCGCTTTTTCGGCCACTAGTGGGGTGCTTTTAACCCCCGCTAGTGGCCCGAAGAAGGGGTTAAAACCACCCGTGTGGCTGAACACTGCCTGAAAACTGCCTTCAGTGTGAAAGCTGTCTAAATCTTTTATGTAAAACCAAAAATATATCTTTCTTAGGCATATTAAAGGAGCAGTGATCAAAGTAGTGTAACTTTTGCACCAGTGCCCAGGTTTCAGTGTAATTTTTCAGCAAACTAACATCTTGGTGCTCCAATTTATTGCTCTCTGCACATCAGGATTGCTCTAGGTGATTTTTTTTCATAACAATTTGGGAATAGTGTGCATAGAGGATGAGAAGTCTGCTGCTGACTTTCCTCATGATGTTGCAAACCGGTTTAAAACCTTAGACATGTGTGCAACAAAATCATGTTCTGGTCCCACAGGTCGGACAGTTTAGGCTCATTTTTAGATTGTATAAGGAAAGTTGTAAGAATATAATGAGTTGTATTGAAACTGGCTTCTACTGGAAATTTCACAAATGTTTACCATATGCTTTATTTATTAGATTGTACAAAACTTTACTTCTGTCCATCTATCCAACGTTGAACTGAAAAACATGGGCCAGCAGATCATGGGAAGCTACCCTGTCCACTTTCACCTTTGTGGAGATGTTGATGGTTCCAACACTTATGTGGAAGGCCTGTCCATTCATCATAGCTTTTCCAGATGTGTCACAGTCCATGCAACCAATGGCTTGTTGGTATGTAAGATATATCAGCTGTAGTGAAGGTATAGGGGCATCTGCTAATATGCTTTGCAACTTTAATCCAGCTCACACATTTCATTTGGAGGCAGATAACTTTTTCAGCATTTATTTTTATAAGAGAAAGGTTATATAGAGATTTATGGTCCAGTTGTGTTCTCTCCTCAAGTCTGCTTTAGAATATGGATTCTTTACATTCACAGCAACAAGAAGTGACAACAAATATCCTGCATTTCATTGTGTTCTAGAATCAAAAATCATTTTTTAACCACTGACACTTCTAGTCCTAAAGGCACTTTTTCTGCCTGGGTACAGCACGCCGTTTACCTGCACAATAACTTGCATAGCTTATATTTACCATTGTTATATGCCGTATGGGGTTCACAGCCAATGAGCACGGTCCTAATTCCTAAAAGCATCAACTGAGCAGACCGAGAGGCAGGATGCCCCTTTCCTGCTTATTTTTCCTGTAGCTTATTTGTGGGGGGAAAAAAAGGTTAGTCTTTAAGGCCCCATGCACACTAGGCATTGAAAAACGGCTTTTAAGGGCGTATGACTTTTTTTTTTATTTCTACCTCTGTATGGCCCTCTGTTAGTCCATGCACACAAGCGTTTACAGGTGTTTAGAGTGTAAACATGCTTAAGTGAAAAGCTGTTTAGCGCTTGAGCGTTCATTTATTTAACTGGCCAGAATAAATTATTATTCTGACCAATTAAATGAATGAAGGCCAAGTGCTTGACGTGCTTAAACGCAGTTGATAAATGCCCAGTGTGCATGGGGCCTAAGCCATGGTGGCCTAAGAAAGTATGGGCATCAGGAGTTAACTGTTAATGCACTAAAGCGTGTTTTGAAAATGTAGATGCATTACGTGTTGATCGTATGGTGCCATGAAAAATGGTGACACATTGCTATGAAATTGTGATTGTTCTTAAACTTGAAAATTGATTGATTTTCTTGCCAGGTATTCATCTAACGGTGTTGACATTTGTTGAAACATATAAGATCTTATAGCTAGACTGTTTGACAGTGCAGCAGGTATAGTCATTTCTAGAAGCAGGACAGTATATTCAGTAATTCAAACCAGCCTAGTAGGCCATACGGTTATGATATACAATGTAAAAACAATAGAACCTTTTTTTTTTCTGCCAAAGTTGCTTCAGTCATCTGTTTCAAATTGCGTTTATCTGTGGTTTCCGCATATACATGTTAGAACATTTGTAATCTGATGTCCCATTGTGTGCTGTTAGAGGCGTAATTGTATTTTTCACATATATATATATTTTTTTCAGTTTTTATTGCTTAAGCTCTTCATTAAATGGTGCTCTGATATAATTTCTAATTTCTGCAGATAAAAGACACAATTGGCTATGACACACTGGGCCATTGTTTCTTCCTGGAAGATGGCATAGAACAAAGGAACACACTGTTTCACAACCTCGGACTGGTTACTAAGCCAGGCACTTTATTACCAACAGACCGAAATAGCACTGTGTGTACAGCCATGAGGGATAAAGTATATGGGAACTATATTCCCAATCCAGCCACTGACTGCATGTAAGTATTTGGCAATGAAGCAATAAAAATGTGAGATGGATCTAAATAGATTGGGGGGAAAACTAGCTGTGCTACAGGTGGCCCCGATCCTGTAAGTGGTTAGATAATAAAAGAGCCTGCAAGTCAAGATGGCAGCAAATGTCAACCATAAACATTTCTGATAAATATAATGTGTATACAGGAAAGTAACGGTTATAGAAATTTAATGAGCAGTGTGCTAACATTTTCCTTTTATCGTACATCACGGGACACAGAGCAGCTATAGTAATTATTACTATCTGGGTTATACGCCACCTATAGGTGAATGGACACTGGCACACCCAAAAGACAGGAGGTCCCCACTCTATATAACCCCTCCCATACAGGAAGTAACTCAGTTTTTTCACCAGTGTCTGCAAGGTGGTGGTCACTGATGTGCTTTTGGAGCATACTTGGAGGTCAGGACTGTTCTATTAAGAATCATGGACTTCAATCGGATCCATTCGAAAAAACTGTCAGCCAGAATGGATGGTACCCGGGCCCCATTGGAAGGAGAGAAGATTCCTTGAGGTTTGCCTGTAATGCAGCCTTATGGCGATGGACCCTGCGTAATGGAACCCTGTGCAGTGTTTGTTCTGACCAAGGTGCTTTCCTGCAGGGTGCTATACAGGTTCAGGGGAGTGGACCCCAGATTAAGGGGGGTCTTTTTTTGACAAAGCTTGCCGTGATGGGTGAAGATTGGGCTCCTGTTATGTTCAGATTCCTGCAGCAGGAATGGTAAGTCTGCATATGTTTGTAGTTTCTTTTTATGAAAAAAAAAAAAATCTGTCTGTTCTCCTGGTGGCCACTGGGAGCAGTGTGCTGTTTAATCATGCTATGTACTTCTTACTCGTGGGCTGCTGTTTCTCCTCCAGGCAATAGAGGATGCAGGCTTGATCAGTATGGCCTATTTTTATATAGGCAGGATGGGTGGCCATGCCATGTGGCAACAGGTTCAGTAGACCTCTGGAGACATAGCAGCAGCCCATGGATACTAACAAAATGTGAGTACTTACTATGGGATAACTGTGTGACAGACAAGTCATGATTATATGCTGCATATTTACTGCTTATCCGGGGGGGACTGTACAACTGTAAGTCGATACACCCCTGGATGGCTAGCAGTTCACTTTAAAGTGGTGTTGCTGCTCTGTAGGCAGGTGCAGCCTAAGTAGTATACATGCTTGCAAACTTGTTGCTTAAATGTATGTTCTAAATATACACATTTGGAAAAACATGAGCATGGGTGCATTTTAAGGAGTTGTATCTCCAGTATAGTGCATATGTGCTTGGCTAAATCCTGCGGGACTAGTATGGGGCCAACTGCAGTTAAGCAGGTGCTTGCTTGCAAACTAGCTGAAACGCACGGTTGCTGAAGATGCATGTTTTTACATATTCGCATAAATATACATGGTTATACATGTTTGCATAAAGATACATGATCATGGTTGCACAAAGATACATTGTCAGACTGCGGCCACATCACCTTGATCATGCCTGATCTCAGTTGATCGAAGGCCAAGCAGGATCAAGCCTGGTTACTATATAGATGGGAGACTGCCCAGGGATACAAGATGCTGTAAGCTTTCCCCACCTGGGTGAGGGAGGCATCTGAGGCTGTTGTGTTTTGAGAATATCTCAGGCCAGAAAATCTTAGGGCAGTCTCTGAGGTGGTTTGTTGTTCCATCCTTAGCCGGCAGAAACCTGGTAGGTTAAGTGCACCTCTTGGGACTGTTGGGGTCTTTCACAGTCGTCAGTCTTTTGCCTTGCATTTGCTCTTGGAGCAGACGTCATGGGCTCATTATTGTGAGATAATTAAATAGTAGCAGTTCCAAAGCCAAATGGGGACATGAGGTCTATCTTAAGATCTCAAGCCGCTGAACATCCTTCTGTTTCAGATAGGCTAGACTGTTCAGTGATGACCTTTCTGCAAGAAGTAGATTTCGGGTTCCATAATCATCTGTAAACGCACATCTTCATGTGGCGGTTTGTTTGCAGGCTCATGAAAGATTTCTGTATTTGCAGTAGAAAGCCTTTTTTTTTGTGAATCTTCTCTTTGGGTTGGCCACAGCTCCGGAGGGTTCACAAAGCGTCTAGCCCCAGTGCGGGGCTTGCTGAAGACACCTCAATACTCTTTACCTCAATCTTTGCTCAGGAATCAGTCAATTCCAGGGGTTCCTTCGATATATTTCTACAGGAGGAAGCTGTGTTTAGGTCAAAGCACATTCTCTACATAGAGCCCTACTCCAGGTCTTGGTAGAGGTTCATTCTCTGGAACGCGAAGATCCAGGCATTGCATTGCTGGAAGGCTCTGTTTCCGGGGTGTTGCAAAGCAAAAATTGGTGCTTGATATTCTTCCTTTTCAGGAATTTGGAAAATAACCACTGATGCCAGTCTCTCTAAGTTGACTTGAGGCTGGCTACAGTTCAGTGGGCTTGGTCTCATCTTTTGCGAAGAATCCGCGAGGTGGTAACACTGATATTAATGTTGGCCGAATTAGCCCAGGGGGGCTTGGTACACAGCGGGGGTTGCTCCTTGGACACTCCCAGTCCAGCGGGACCTGATGGTCTTGAGTCCTGTATCTCAGCACTGTTGAGCCCCTGCTTCGGGGAACTTCAATTACAGGACTTGAAAATTTTTTTTTTTTGCCTGGGGTGAAGTGGCACCCGCAGAAATATTTGGATGGGAGATTTTTCTTTTTCTTTCTCCAATCGGTAGAGGAAAGGGGTTTGGCCTTAAGTTCCGTTAAGGGTCAGAGTTCGTCCCTATCTTTTTTTTTTTTTTTTTTATCCAGGGGCCGTTGTTTCTCACTCCTTGTTTCATACCTCATACAGCATGTAACTTGGACAGTCCCGCCTGTCAGGCCATTCTTGTGTCCTTGGGACTTGAATTGATCTTGAATGTCCTTGCAGAGGCCACTTTTTGAACCAATCAGGGAATTCTGTTTGTCCTTTTATCTCAGAAGGTGGCTTCTTTGGTTGCGATCACTTCACGAAGTGGAGTGTCAGAGTTGGCTGCTCTTTCATGCAATGAGCCATACTTGGTCTCGCATCATAAAGTGATGTTGCGTCTTCATCCATTTTTATTACCTAAAGTGGTTTCTAGTTTTCACTTGAATCAGGACAGTGTCTTGCCTTTTCTTTTTCTCCTAATCCACAGTCGGCAGGAGAAAGATCGCTACCTACTCTAGAGGTAGTTCAGACGCTCAGGGTCTACTTTGAGTTGTCGCCACAAGTCAAGAATCCTGGTTTGTGCTGCCAGAAGAGCCCAGGAAGGGCAGGCATTAACCAGGTTGAATATTTAGCAGTGGATATGCCAGTTTAAAAATGATGCCTATGGTTTAAATGGCAAAAACTCATTTTTTTTCTGGGGAGAGATTCTCTACCAGGTGTGGGAGTATATTGGGCCATCCATCATCGGGTGTCAGTAGCCCAGGTGTACAAGACCACTATTTGGTCTTTTGTTTATACATCTACAGGGTTTTTACCAGGTCAGTGTCAATCACGTAGAAGATACGCTGAGGCCAAAGGCAGTATTACAAATAGAGTAGGTCTTCTTTGGCAGTTTCTATGATGGTGTCTCCCGCCCCTCAGGGGCATTGCTTTAGGACATCCCAGATAGTAATTACTATAGCTGCTCTGTGTCCCGTGATGTACGATAAAGAAAATAGGATTTTTCCAACAGCTTACCTGTAAAATCCTTTTCTTGGAGTACATCACGGGACACAGAGGTCCCTCCCCTCTTTTGAGAATTGCTTGCTACAAAACTGAGATACTTCCTGTATGGGAGGGGTTATATAGAGGGGGGACTGCCTGTCTTTTGGGTGTGCCAGTGTCCATTCACCTATAGGTGGCGTATAACCCAGATAGTAATTACTATAGCTACTCTGTGTCCTGTGATGTACTCCAAGAAAAGGATTTTACAGGTACGCTGTAGGGAAAATCCCATTTTTAATCAAATCTAATGCTACTCTACGTCAGTAGATGATATCTGGAAAGGGGCTGTTGATTTAAAAAAAATGTAATCTAATTGGCTGTTTTTATGGTTTTGTGCCTTTTTCAGGGCAGCGTCCACATTTTGGATTGCAAATCCTAACAATAACCTCATTAACAATGCGGCAGCTGGCTCTCAGGTATGCTAAATGCATGGTTTTCCCTTTACATCATTTGAATACTGTGTTGGGTTTAGTTGCAGGCCTTTGTATAAATGTTATCTTCTGTACTCCAGTTTTTCATTGGTGTTATTTTACACATTCAGGATTTTGGAGGATCTATACTTATAAAACCTCACCCCCACTTTGAGGCCCCAGTGTTTTTTGATAATCTCCTTATGTGGTGGACCTCTTTTCCCCTATGGAGAAGTTTTCTATGCTTGACTAGTTTTTTGTTTCTTTTCCCTTTATTTTATTTTGGACTCTTCAACTCTTTGCTGCCTTCTACTAGACCAATAGAAGCAGTGCATCTGGATAGGTGTAACCTCAGTAATACCTTGGAGACCTTATCCAGACCACAAATGTATGGCCTGTAACGTTGCATTGGGCACTGGATCCTGCTTGAGCACTTGCCTTCGAAATGAATGCAGTGAGTTTGGTTAGCAATACGGTGCTATATAGGTCCATGGTTGTAGTCCATTCCTGTCATTCCCAGACACTGTGACAGGCAAAGTTTTGACCATTAAAAGGACCAGCAGCCATGAATGGTAAGGCATGTTTTTTCTGTTCAGTGTCAATATTAATCTGCGCATAGTAAACCGTCTCTCCCACAGCAGCTGGAAAAACGCCCTCAGGCATATATCATCATGTGTCTCCTAAACCAGCACTTAAAAACGAAATGGGTTTATCTTCCTCATAAATTGGACTCAAGGGATTCCCACTACTATATCTTGACCCCTAGTGAGTCTGGGTCAAATAAAGCTTGATTCCAAAAGCTTGTCTTCATTCCCTCCATCTCCACAGCATTTAACTGAAACAACCCGAAAAGGCCAATATAGTATAGCATATTCAAACCAACTTTCAATAATAAATCAATAATTTATTGTGCTCAAATATATATGTGTGTTTTTGCCAAACTTCACCCAGTAATATTTCCTTCACTCCTACATCTCCATATACGCTTACCAGGTGCAAAAATTCTTCAAGTCATATATCAATCATCCTCACTGCTTCAGGTTCTTCTAAGCCTCCAATTCTTGTGAAAATATATAAGAAAACAACAAAAAACTTTTCCACTAAAAATGCAAATCATCCTATATGTGCTCACATTAAATTATGAATATCAGTGTAAACCATAAATCTCCTGTGTTCACAGTACCATGCAGCAATGTTTTCATACATAGTTGCGTTGCATTGCCTTGTTTCCACATCCTATGCATGAAAACCTAGGAACTGGGGTACAGAAAATGGCAGCAGGTGCTCTGGACTGATGAGTCAAAATTTGAAATATTTGGCTGTAGCAGGAGGCAGTTCGCGAAGGGCTGGAAAGGGCGGTACAATGAGCGTCTGCAGGCAATGGTGAAGCATGTTGAAGGTTCCCTGCAAGTTTGGGGCTGCATTTCTGAAAATGGAGTTTGAGATTTGGTCAGGATCAATGGTGTCCTCCATGCTGAGACGTACAGGCAGAAACGTATCCATCTTGCCATACCATCAGGGAGCCATTTGATTGGCTCCAAATTTATTCTGCAGCAGGACAATGACCCCAGACATACAGCCAATGTCATTAAGAACTATCTTCAGTGTTTAAAAGGAGTCCTGGAAGTGATGGTTTGACCCCCACGGAGCCCTGATCTCAGCATCATTAAGACTGTCTAGGATTTAAGGCAGCCTACATCCACAGAAGATCTGTAGTTGGTTCTCCAAGATGTTTGGAACAATCTGCCTGCATTTTATCACATGGCTTGATACTAGATAATGTAAAAACACTGTTCTTTATTCAAAAGATATAAAATTAATATTAAGGAAAATTACTCCAAAAGAAAACAGGCTTCATAAAAAAAAGACTTAAAAATATTAGAGAGTGATAGAAAAAGATAATTTATGTAGTGTGTACATGTGTTTAGGAAGCTAGGAGTAAGATATTCTGTATTAACATAAGAATTTTAAAGGAGCTATGCCGTGGACCAAACATCTTACAAAAAGAGCTGAAATACTAGTATGTATATCTTATATCCCTGGATTGTATATAAGGAGAAATGATTGTCATGAATAAGATGAAAGTACAAAAACGGGGGAAGAAGAAAGATGAAAAAGAGAACCTTCCACAAACCGAGAATCATCAGGGATTAAGCCCTTCTCGTATACGTGTATTCAATTTAAAAATCCGGTAAGCTTCGCCCTTTTTTTTTTTTTTTTTTTTTTTTTTTGAAACGCCATTCCCTCTTAGGACTGTCTACCCTCTCTGTGATCTCCACCTGTAAGGATTGTAGACTTGAGACATGATACTAACTAAAGTGCTTAGCCACATTGGTATTCATATTGATGTTAGATACATAATCATGAATACGAACACACAAGTGCCTGGTGGTTTGGCCTACAATATGGTACCTTGCATGATGTTATGACGTAGACAACGAATCTAGTCTGACAATTATTTGTTTGATGGAAAAACTGGTGCCATAGGCACAAGATGTGACTTTGAGGATCCCCAATAAACTGTGGAAGAAAACTACCAGTCCAGCTCCTTCCCCTCTTGCAAATGAGTCCTGGGATCTCTTGGCAAAATACAGGCAACTGGCAACATTCCTTGCCTGTGTACACGCTCTTATCACTCATTTACAATAACTCCACTCTCTAGGAATCTCTTCTCCATCAGACTTGCTTCTTTGTCATACTCATGAAGGGTCGTGAAATTGTCTTATTTTAATGACTTGTCCTTTTGGAATGACATTTATGACATAAGTAGAATGGCAGCTGTTGCAATGCAGTAAAGAGTTCCTAGAGGGTTTCCTATATGGTTTAACATGAACTCTGACGCCCTGTCATTCCAATGAGTGTCATACCTAGATAATTGATCTCCATGAGGTTCTGTTCTCCCATGAATTGTAAAGTGTGATAATTCTCATAAACAAAGTCTGTTTTAAAGTAGAATTTCAGTAAAATTTTAACTATACTTAAATTTGCTCCCACCTCCATTTTAAGCCTATTCTAACTACCCCATAAAAGAACGATGTCTATACTTGCCTTTTCTGAGGGCGCTCTGGTCAGGTCACATGCTCCCACCTCCATTTTAAGCCTATTCTAACTACCCCGTAAAAGAACAATGTCTATACTTGCCTTTTCTGGGGGCGCTCTGGTCAGGTCACATGCTCCCACCTCCATTTTAAGCCTATTCTAACTACCCCGTAAAAGAACGATGTCTATACTTTCCTTTTCTGAGGGCACTCTGGTCAGGTCACATGATCTCTCCATTTGCTGGATTCAGTGAAAAGGAGAGATTGCCGACAACAACTGCAGAGCCTGGCCAATGATGTCACCCATAGGCTTACTATGGGACATCTATTGTTGGCTGTCTCTCCTCTACACTGGAGCTGGAATCTGATCATGTGACCAGACTGGCGCGCCCTCAGAATAGGCAAGTATATACACCTGTCTTTTACGGGGTAGTTAGAATAGGCTTAGAATGGGGCAGGAGTAAGTTTAAGTATAGTTAAATTTCAACATTAAAACAACAGAACAATATTCCTATTATGAAGTAAAAAGAGAGCCAAGTTAAGTTTCTTCCTTACATTGCTTAAGTTCTATTTTATTTTTAATACTAAATGATAAGTAATGCTCATTTAGTGAAGAATGACATAAGCTTTGCTTAATGAAATTCCAAGAAGGCTTCAAACAATTGCCTTCCAGCAAGCCTTTTACATAATTTTATTTGGAACTGTTCATCCAACACAAAATGTGCAAAATTCACTTCCTGTTAGTAATGTGATTGCTTTTTAGCATGCTGAGGGCAGCACAGGCAATTCAGTATGGAAAGAAATGCATAAAGATGTTATTGTAGCGTCTTAGCTGTTGGATCTCATTTTTCATCCACAAGTGTCATAAAATTGGTTTGAGGATTAGTCTGCCGAATGTAATTTGAAGAATTTGATGTACTGTCGCCATACTCTAAATACCAGTGACACTGAAATGCACTTTTTTTTTATTCCGTAAAAGGGGTAATTAAGCCATTTTAAACAATTACCATTTCAGATTTAATGATCCATAGACAGTTATTTAGTTGGCTCATTTTAACTGTGCTATTTGTATTTTTGTTTTCTAATTGCTCAAGAGATATATAGATTAATAAGCATTGACCTTTATGACAAAAACATAATGGCATCTTGCATTAGTGAAATGGGACCAATATTTGAGTCTAGTCTAAACTGAAAAAAAAAAAATATCTGGGAAGAATTCCTATTTACTGTTGGTCTTTGCATTGAAAGCCAACCTTCTAAATTGAATTTGATTGCTTACACACAGAAGTTTTTGTTCTCATTTTGTTCTTTACTACTAGGAGAGAGAGAGAGCGAGAATATCCCCCCCCCCCCCAAGAACGGTTTAATTTTGATGTGGTTGGGTGATATTTAGGAGTTAATGAACCCCTAGGGGTAAGAGTTTTTTGTTGTCATGGAGTCACCGGCATTCCCTATTTTTCATTTAAAAAAATCATTCTACTTAGACAGATGGATGGTAAGTCCGGACTGCCAGACAAGGGGACATGGGTTTAAATGGCAGTCTTGGTGAACTGTGAGTTTCCATTATACTTTTTGGAATATATTTTGTCTTTTTACTGGCAATCTGTAATGTTAGGGAGGTATCTGTTTGTGACTTCCTTATAAGAGCACTAGTTGCCTGATTTTCACTTGCTTTAATTCTTTATGCCACTTGCCTGTTACCAGCATGTAGCTAGAGAATGCAAAAACTCAGAACCACCCTCCCTTACATGACAGTGTGCTTCCCTTTATGCTGCTGCCATGGAAAAAAGCTGAGGGTGGAGCTTGGAAGCAGAGAGTGCAGGGTCTGGAGTAGGACCAGAGGAGGGCTGGAGTTAACTGTCGAAGTCTGCTGAATGCTTGCAGGATCTGTAGGAGGAGTTCTGTCCTTCTCTTTGCTGCCGACTGCTGAAACGGGGGTGGAAAGATGACCCTTTCCGTGGCTTCACAGAGAAACCATTTGTCCAACAGCTGAGATAAATCTTTAACAAAGGACATAGCTTGGGCTGCTATATGCCATATGTTAGTTTAACAAAGTATATTAGATGGCATCTGCACATACTTAACATTGTTACTTTTTGTTACTTAAAGGATGCTGGGATCTGGTTTGTTTTTCACAAGTCTTCAACTGGTGAATCCCATGGGCTGTACCCAGATACCAAAGCTGAGCTTACACCACTTGGCATATTCTACAACAACAGAGTTCATTCTAATTTTAAGGTAACTGCAATCCTACTATATGAACACCACATCTTGCTATAAATGTTACACCATCCATCTATAGCCCTTCAGCTAAGAATAAACCGCTTTTTCTGTTCCAGCTTGAAAAGCTGTCTATCCGTTTTATTTTCTTCAGATCTTTCCCAGCTTCACAAGGTTACAAGATAAAAACTTTCCACTAATTATGAACCTGATTGTTCTCTGACATAAAAATTCAAAGGAGGCACCTGGATGTGCCTGCACATGTGCTCCATATGCAATTGCAGTCTCCTTCTCTGAATTTTGAACATTGACATGCTCCTCTTCCCCCAATGCCATTGCTTTGGCTTTTTAATAGAAAGTCAGTATTTTCAAGTGGGGGACTGCTGGGTTCAAGGGCTCCCAAGTTTGTGCTGTAGTGGTAAATTTAGAAGCGTCTTTTTCTGTATTTTTTTTTTTCCATCAGTTTGTCAAGATAAGTTACTTTAACCACTTCAGCCCTGGAATATTTTACCCCCTTCCGGACCAGAGCACTTTTTACAATTTGGCACTGCGTCGCTTTAAGGGCCAGTTCACACCAGATGCAGTTCTGTGCAGTCTTGTGCACTATTTTTCTGCACTAAAATGCACGTGCAGTGTTTTCCATGTATTCCAATGGCTCTAGTTCACACCATGCAAACTGACTGCATGGTGTGAACTAGAGCCATTGGAATACATGGAAAACACTGTGCATGCATTTTGTGCAGAAAAAAAGCGCACGGAACTGCGTCTGGTGGAACTAGCACTTACTGACAGTTGTGCTGTCATGCAATACTGTACTGTACCCAAACTAAATCTGCGTCCTTTTTTTCCCACAAATTGAGCTTTCTTTTGGTGGTATTTGATCACCTCTGTGGTTTTTATTTTTTGGGCTATAAACAAAAAAAAAAAGAGCGACAATTTTGAAAAAAACAATATTTTTTACTTTTTGCTATAATAAAAATCGGCAATTTTTTTTTTTTTTTTTTAAAAAGGGTTTTAAATGTGTGTTCCCTCAGTGTGTTCTAACTGTATGGGGATAGGACTGAGTAGGAGAGGAGACATATCGCTGTTCATACTTACTAGGCACAAACGACATGTCTCCCCTCCTCTGACAGCACAGGGATTTGTGTGTTTACACACACAAATCCCCGTGCTGGCAATTGTGCACGTGATTGCGACTGCCGACCATGTGCATCTGGTCCCCTGCCATGCTGCGGGCACACGCCCTCTGGTGGCCGAAAAGGGAAGGACAAACCCATATGGGATTTCGCCCAGAAGAGCCATTCCACTGCAGTATATCTGCGTGAGCCAGTCAGGAACCAGTTAAAGATACCATGTCGCTGCCTTAAGAAATTGCAGATAAAAGCACAGACCAAACGCAAATATTTTAAATGCTTACTTGCAGTGTTTTTTCCTTTTTCATGAATGTCTTTTTTATTCTTTATATACTTGCAAGTTGCCTTTGTACATGCTAGAAAATAGGAAGAGTCAATTCCCTAGTACAGCCCCTTCCCTCCTTGCACTTCTCTTCTGTGAGTGTCTAATTACTGTCTATGCAGGCCAAGCATCTCTGCCCCTCCCTTTACCCTCATAACCTGTAGCTATCAAGGGGATGAGCGAAGTGGAATACTGAAAAATTTCACAGCGCTCTGAGGCTGCTGACAACACATCCAGCATGGCCATGCCCTGCAGCATTCCTTTGCTTTTTGGATGCCTAAACAAGGGAGGCTTTTACAGACAAATAGCATGCCTAAAATGTACATGTACATACTGTATATTCCTATGATAAGATTTTATTTTTTGTAATTTTGAAATAAATGGTCTTTAACCTGAAGGCAGTCCTACTTACAGTTTGCACAACCTCTTTTTAGCTTTGTGATGATTAGAAATTGAACTGAAGTTTAAATAGACTTCCTGAGAGTCTGCTGGTTGTCACATCATGGGTAGTTGGATGGGGGACTAAAATCTAAAATGGTACGGTTTTAGCTCTTCTAAATTGTCAAAAACACACAACGAAGAACAAAGTTTATTCGATAAAGCTGACCCCGATTGAGATCGTTTCATGTTTCCTAATGTAAAACCATGGCCAATACTGTTAAGTTTTGTGAGCACATACAGTATATCACAAAAGTGAGTACACCCCTCACATTTTTGTAAATATTTTATTATATCTTTTCATGTGACAACACTGAAGAAATTTCACTTTGCTACAATGTAAAGTAGTGAGTGTGCAGCTTGTATAACAGTGTAAATTTGCTGTCCCCTCAAAATAACTCAACACCCAGACATTAATGTCTAAACCGCTGGCAACAAAAGTAAAAATGTCCACATTGGTCCCAAAGTGTCAATATTTTGTGTGGCCACCGTTATTTTCCAGCACTGCTTTAACCCTCTTGGGCATGGAGTTCACCAGAGCTTCACAGGTTGCCACTGGAGTCCTCTTCCACTGCTCCATGACGACATCACAGAGCTGATGGATGTTAGAGACCTTGTGCTCCTCCACCTTCCATTTGAGGATGCCCCACAGATGCTCAATAGGGTTTAAGTCTGGAGACATGGTTGGCCAGTCCATCACCTTTACCCTCAGCTTCTTTAGCAAGGCAGTGGTCTTGGAGGTGTGTTTGGGGTCATTATCATGTTGGAATACTGCCCTGCGGCCCAGTCTCCGAAGGGAGGGGATCATGCTCTGCTTCAGTATGTCGCAGTACATGTTGGCATTCATGGTTCCCTCAATGAACTGTAGCTCCCCAGTGCTGGCAGCACTCATGCAGCCCCAGACCATGACACTCTCACCACCATGCTTGACTGTAGGCAAGACATCCTTGTCTTTGTGCTCCTCACCTGGTTGCCGCTGCATACACTTGACATCATCTGAACCAAATAACTTTATCTTGGTTTATCAGACCACAGGACATGATTCCAATAATTCATGTCCTTAGTCTGCATGTCTTCAGCAAACTGTTTGCGGGCTTTCTTGTGCATCATTTTTAGAAGAAGCTTCCTTCTGGAACAACAGCCATGCAGACCTATTTCATGCAGTGTGTGGCATATGGTCTGAGCAATGATAGGCTGACCCCCCCACCCCTTCAACCTCTGCAGCAATGCTGGCAGCATTCGTATGTCTATTTCCCAAAGACAACCTCTGGATATGACTCTGAGCACGTGCACATAGCTTCTTTGGTCAACCATGGTGAGGCATGTTCGAAGTGGAACCTGTCCTGTTAAACCACTGTATGGTCTTGGCCACCGTGCTGCAGCTTAGTTTCAGGGTCTTGGCAATCTTCTTATAGCCTAGGCCATCTTTATGTAGAGCAACAGATCTTTTTTTCAGATCCTCAGAGTTCTTTGCCATGAGGTGCCATGTTAAACTTCCAGTGACCAGTATGAGAGAGTGAGAGTGATTAACACCAAATTTAACACACCTGCTCCCCATTCACACCTAAGACCTTGTAACACTATCACATGACACTGGGAAGGGAAAATTTCTAATTGGGCCCAATTTGGAATTTTCACTTAGGGGTGTACTCACTTTTGTTGCCAGCGGTTTAGACATTAATGGCTGTGTGAGTTATTTTGAGGGGACAGCAAATTTACACTGTTATACAAGCTGTACACTCACTACTTTAAATTGTAGCAAAGAGTCATTTTTTCAGTGTTGTCACATGAAAAGATATAATAAAATATTTACAAAAATGTGAGATACTGTAAATCTCTAATTACGTATGACCTATGTTTGTCAGTCTTTATAAAAATGTAATACAGGCTTGCATATTAAAAACAGACAGGTTTCGCTGTAAACAGATGTTGTTGCTTTTGCAGGCTGGTTTGTTTATTGACAAAGGTGTGAAGACCACACATGCAAGTGCTGAAGACCCTAGAGAATATCTGTGTCTGGACAACAATGCAAGGTGAACTTAATAACTTTATTTCTCTAAACGACAAGCAAACTCTGTTTCATGTTGTTTTAACTACCTGAACACAAACTAAAAAATTACGTGGAACACTCATAATAATATATATTAAACACACACATGAAAAAAATACTTTAATGAATTTTAGTGAATCCAAGCACAATATAATACTCAATGTTTTGGTAACATCTAAAAGAAATTATAAATAAGTAAAGTAAATTACAGTAAATAGATTCCAAACTTGTAGTTATATTCACTTTGTCGCTTGTTTGGGTGGGCTCACATGTTGATGCTGCAGTGTCATGGCTGATTCCCTTATGTCCATGTATTAATTCACCTACCCTGTTTCCCAGAAAATAAGACCTAGCGTGATTGTCGGTGATGGCTGTAATATAAGCCCTACCCCCCAAATAAGCCCTAGTTAAAGTCCTTGTAGGTCTTATTTTCAGGGTAGGGCTTATTTTCGGGGAAACAGGGTAGGGCTTATTTGGGGGATAGGGCTTTATATTGCAGCCATCACTGACAATCACGCTAGGTCTTATTTTCGGGGAAACAGGGTAGCTCCTCAACCCAATATCCTCTCAGTATGGGAAAAATATCAGGTGTCTGTTAATGCATCAGACTCCCAAGACCTGGTCAGCTCTGGAATCTTGGGTATCCATGCAAATTCGGGATGCAAAGAAATCTTCCTTGTAGTGAATTTGAAGGTCTTGGCCATGAATTCCAGCCTTTTGAGCAGGTGAGGTGTTCTGAACAACCATTCACCCAGAGGTGCTTGCAGAGATTTGCTTGTGACAAGGGACACCAGATGTGGATCTCTTGGTGTCCAGATTCAACCACAAACTGAACAGGTTTGTGTCCCGGGCCAGGGATCCTCAAGCATTTGCGGTGGCTGCTCTGGTGACTCCATGGGATCAGTTTTTCTGATCTGCTTTACCTCTAATTCAGCTTCTTCCTTTCATGTTGCACAGGAAAAAGGTGGAGGGCATTCCGGTGATTTCTGATCACATCTGCTTGGCTAGGAAAAACATGGTATGCAGACATCGTAAATTGCTTGGCAGAGGAGCTGTAGGCTCTTCAGGTCAGCCAGATTTTACTGTTGCAAGGTCAGATCTTCAGTTGTGCTTTATGGTCACTGGCTTTGACTACAAGGCTCTTGAAGCCCAAGTGCTGTGGGATGGGGGTGTTTCCAACTTTGTAATCCCTACCTATTTCAAGATAATGTTGATCTCTAGGATGGTGTACCGCTGTATATGGAAAATATTCATTGCCTGCTTTAGGCTCATAAGTTTTATATTCAACAGTATGTTGTAGGGTGCATTTATGGCCTTTCTCCGTAGAGATGTCCTGCCTTGGCCATTTGTTTGAGATCTATGCTATTCCCTTTCATGGTAAATGTTTTTGTGCAGAATATCACATGAATTGTTCTGCCTTTGTTCCCTTAACACCCTGTTTCCGTAGAACTTTAACCTTAACCCTTTGAACCTGAGAAATCCACTTGTTGCTCCTTATCTGCAAGGTTGCTTTTAGTTGCCATTATCTCTGCTTGAAGGATCTCAGAGTTAGCTGTACCTTCTTGCCTGGAGCCCCTCCTGGTTCTGCAGGGGCCTCTTTCTTACCCAAGGCTGCTTTCCATATAAATCAAGACATTGGAGGTGATTTACTAAAACTGGTGCACGCAGAATCTGGTGCAACTGTGCATGGTAAGCTATAAGCTTTTAGGTTTTATTGTCAAAGCCTCATTGAACAAGCTGACGTTAGACGCAGATTTGTTACTATGCATAGCTGCACCAGATTCTGTGTGCACCAGTTCTAGTAAATTTCCCCCATTGTCTTATCTTTTTGTTTAGGTGAATTAATCGGCTTCATTCTCAAGCCTTTAATATCTAGGGCAAAGATCCTCCATTCTCAGTAAAGGCCCATTACACCAGGAGTGTCAGTGCTTCCTGGACTATGCAGCATCAAGCTTCTGTTCAGGCTTGTAATGCCGTGTACACACGGGCGGATTTTTCAGCATCTAAGGTCCGACGGTCTTTCCGACGGTCTTTCCGACGGTCTTTCCGACGGTCTTTCCGACGGTCTTTCCACGGACTTCCGACGGACTTGCCTACACACGATTACACCAAAGTCCGACGGATTTGTACGTGATGACGTACGACTGGACTAAAATAAGGAAGTTCATAGCCAGTAGCCAATAGCTGCCCTAGCGTCGGTTTTCGTCCGTCGGACTAGCATACAGACGAACTGATTTTTCGACCGGACTCAAATTTGAAACATGTTTTCAATCTAAAGTCCGTCTGATTTTCAACCAAAAAAGTCAGCTGCAGGTCCGATGAAGCCCACACATGGTCGGATTGTCTGACGGATTTGTTGCGTCGGACCAGTCTGGTCGAAAAGTCTGCCCGTGTGTACACGGCATAAGGCTGCCACCAGGTTTTCTCTTACATGTTTGTTAAGCTCTAACAGCTAGATGTTTGTGCTCTGTGGCCGCCATTTTGGGTTGAAAGGTCTTGCAGGCGACTTTGTAGTAGGGTCCCCACCCCTTCGGTTTTTGGGTTTGGGTGCCTTCAGCCTCGTTGCTGTGATGTCAACTCCTCGTGTTCATTGCTTTAACGTATCCCAAGTAGTTGTTTAGGAAATCAGGCTTTTTGGTTCACCTGTAAAATCCTTCTTTTTTTTTTTTGTAGCACATTAGAGGACACAGAGATCACTCTCCTCTTGTCTGTTCCTCATTACTTGTTAAAAACCGAGGCTTAGCTGAGCTGGTAGGGGTTATGCCTTTTTTTTGGTCAGTGTCCATCCACTCAAAGGTGGCAACATAACCCAAGTCGTCATAAAGTCCTCTGATGTACTTCAGGAAAAGGATTTTAGAGGTAAACAGAAAATCCTTATGTTATACAATTCGGTATCTTTTTTTTCTTTTATGTACTATTTGCAAAATCTCAAATTAAAGAGTTAAAAAAGGATATACATCCAAAATGTTTAGTGACTGGGCATTTGCTTTAAAATGGCAATATTGCCATGGTACCTTCTTTTTTAGAAGTTTACATCATACATAAATGTTTCTTTCTGAATTCTTTCCTCTTTATAGATTTCGCCCCCATGTTGATGCTGATCCACAGAAGCCTAGAGTTGCTGCTGTAATTGATAGTCTTGTTGCCTTCAAAAACAATGATCATGGTGCTTGGGTGAGAGGAGGCGACATTATCATACATAACTCTGGGTATGTGTTTCCTAACATGTTACAATATCTGCAGTTAACTTGTAAATAAAATGTCACTAAGGGAAGTATACACGAAGTATAAAGTGAATTTGAACCTTAACGATTAACTTTTTTTTGGCATCCGCTTGGTGAGGTAAATATATTACTGAAACCATTTTTTTTGATCTGCCAGAAATCCAGTTAGCTTATAAGTTCCTGTATGGTATTAACTTGAGTGGTGTTTTTATCCCTACCCATTTGACCTCTAAACTGCAGAACACTTGCCCCTCCTCATTTCCATGGAAAAGGGTAGGT
Source organism: Aquarana catesbeiana (assembly GCF_042186555.1). NCBI lineage: Eukaryota > Metazoa > Chordata > Amphibia > Anura > Ranidae > Aquarana > Aquarana catesbeiana. The sequence continues at coordinate 393,910,362 of NC_133324.1, forward strand.
GTTCTGCAGTCTTAACCTCTTGTCGTAGAATGACAATGCCACTCCTCCATACGTCCAATACAGTGAATGAGCATTGTCACCCTAGGACAGAAAGTATTATTGACAGGATTTCCAGGTGAGAAAAAGGTAAGACTGAGAAACTATTTCAGCCACCCTATCTAAGGACTGGCAAGCTGCAACATATTGCATTTTGTTCTAGGGTTTAGATCCATTTCAATGAAGTGTCCATAAAATATCTTTCATGTAGTAATTCCCCCAATGGTTAAATGGAACAAATCTCACAGAAAATTTCATTTGCAGCACCCTTTTGGCAATCAGTTTATTGGAGCAAATCAATAAAGAATATGTATCAGTGAAAGCTTTACCTACAGTAAAAAGACAAAAAAAAAAAGTGGCCATAGATGTAAATTTCTGAAAGTACAACTATGGTCTCCCATTAGCTCCATTAGCTTATTCAGTTGATGATTTATGAATGGTAGGTAATGGGTTCCCGAATTTTGCATATTGGCCTAATGAGCACTTGTATTTTGACAACACTGATTAAATCTGTAGATTGCACATTATTTATGATTATTTAAATCTCTAAAATAATTATTTCTGTATTGTCACATCAATATTTTTTTCTCTTGGTAGGTTTTCTGACAATGGAATTGGCCTGACATTCGCCAGGTTAGTGTTAAATTTAAAACCCGCGTTTCCACTGAGAAGGTTCACAAATGATTATAAAGTAAACAATATAAAAAAGTATTGATGGGCAGGCAATAGAGACTTTTTTTTGATTTTTGTTTCTTTCCGAGTGGCTTATCTTCTGCACAAACATTATTCATGGAGAAAGATAGATTGGCCTTTCTAACATGTACTATGTGGATTGACAAGAAGTGCTTCTGGAATCATTTAATATCTCACATAAAATTTGTTGGAAAACCTCTGTGATTTGGTGCAGCGTTTTCTATTTTGTAAGGATAAAAGGGAAAAACAAGTGCACTGCTATAAGTGTCAGCTGAGGCGCATCTTGTTGGGTTCAAAGACCAAGAACATTAAAATATTTTATTGTATTTAAGAAACCATTAAAGAGCTCTAAAACTAGCCCCCACTGGCCTTTAGCTCCAGATAGAGGATTTCATCATCAGTTTTTTTATTTGCTTGCACCACTGGCTAAAATCTTACATTAGAAGGATGGCAGGCCTGCTGTCAGAGAAAATATAAGTATATTTATAAAATATAAGGTGATTTCAGAGTTTGAACTTTGAAGAATAATTTTTCCACGCTTCTCATAGCTACAGAGTTCAGTGATGGCTTGTTTTAAAGTGCTTTTACCATTTGTTCAGAGTATTTTAAATACTTTAATGTTTTTGATCTGGACAAAAGAGCTGTTTATGAATAGGCAGATGGCTTACGGTTATAGGTGACGTGCTTGTTGCATTGCCATGCATGGCCATCCTAAGCCATATAGTTTTTGAAGCCCAAGTAACCTTATAATGTCTGCATAGAACCCTTTTTGATAAACAATAAAAATGAGGAGCTGGTAATTGTTCACATTTTTGTCTTCGGAAACCATAAAACAACTGGTTTACAGAGCACTGCTGTTATGGCAAATGTTTTTTTTGAGCTTGCTGTTCAGTATAGCAAAAAGAAGTGTAGCAAGAAGTTCTTGGCAAATCTCAGTGCTTTTGTGTAAACAGTTCCATTATGTGTAGATCAATTTGATGCACTTTCCATGTAATCAAAATACGTTAAAAAAATGTTGTAGCAGTGCAGCTGATGCTTGGACAAATAGACCGATGATATACAAAGTGATGTAACTTAGAAATCATTTTCAAGTATCTCTAATAGTAGCATACTAAATTCTGACTGCTGTAGATGGCTGCTTTTTATATATACTTACTATTCTTGAGAGAACATTATTGTATACATCTATCTGAGTCAACCCATATAACAATGGTGAGAGGTTGAACAAGTCAAAGGCAAAGCTAGCAGAAGCTGATTCCCCCTGCTATTCCCAAATGACTCTGAATATAACAAACACATACGGAAGGTATTTATCCTCAGATTATTTTGGTTAATATAGTAATGGTCTGGGAAGGTTGCCAGAGTGAATGGGTAAGTCTCCAGCTTTTTAGTGTTGGGAAGGTTTATGTCAGAATGAAAAGGCTCTTTTCTCTTGCTGAGAGTTCCTTACTATACAAACAGTGTAGCCTGTACAAACTCATGACGGGTTTCACAAAAGCATGTAGAGCCAATTGTTTAAGTTTATTTCTGGGAAATATTTTGTATCAGGATCTGTTTGCTATGTGTGGCTTATTCTTGTGTATCATACGTTTCTGAGAATGGTAATAGAAGTATTCTATAGAGCTATTCAGATGTGAAATTACATACTTGGACTGCAAGCTAGTTGACTATATTTGCTATAAACGTGGCAATCTCAACTGATTAATTTAAAAACATCAAAATATTAAATATCTAGTCTAGAACTGTGTGTTTTTTTTTTTTTTTTTTTTTTTTTTTTTTTTTTTGCTAAATTGGCAACTTTTGTTATGAACTATGTGTTCAACTTGGTAATGATTGGAATAACCCTGTGGTACTTTTTAAAAGTAATGCATTTCATCATAATGACCTCATCAGGAAGCCAAGACCTTCGTACAGGGTTTCTCTTATGTGGCTCCCCCTGTGCGCTCCCCTGCAGCTCCATGGGACTTTAGTTTAGTTGTCTTGGCACTTCAAAAACCACCTTTTGAACGAATCAGGGATATTTTCCTTTCCACTCATTTCCCACAACTCTCACTCCCCATCGCCATCACTTCTGGGAGGTGAGTTTCAGAGTTGTTGGCCTTGTCCTGTAAAGGACAAGGTGGTGTTGAGGGCCAGAACGTCGTTCCTGCCCAAGGTACTTCCTGTTTTTCATCTCAACCAAAATGTGGTTCTTTGGTCCCTCTGTCAAGCTCCGGTTCATCGGAAGGTTATCTCTCTCCATTGTATACAAGGGGTAAACTCCACTACCACCACAGGTCTTGATACTGACCAGAAAAACGTAATTTTGTAAATAAGTGCAGCGCTAAAGAATAATAATGCGTACATATAAACCACAAGTATAGATGACAAGTCCATAAAGTTCCAAGCACAAAGGTGAATAAAGGTGACTAAAAACAGTCCACCACAAAAATGTGTATACTAATAATAATCCAGTAATATAATGTGTCCTCTTTTATAATTCTTCCTTTCACCAAGAAAAACAGGGTACACTTTACCCAGATAAGGGGACTACCTATAATGGGTAATCGGGACACGCTTTTTGTGTGATCAGTGCTGGGACATCATGAACTCTCCACAAAACTTTCCGCATGCATGTCACTCTAAAAGGTATCCACCGGAAATTGCAAATAAGTAGAAAAAAACTCCTCATGGTATAGTAAGTTGATATTCCAATTAAAAAGGGGATTAAAAATACTCACAAAGGAACAAAAGAAAAATGGAATAATGTAATATACATCTCAATAAAAACATCTCAATCCTTCCTCATGCTTCTCTACATCCCACGTCCGAGTCCCGGCCTGTGCGCTCACGTCACCTCACAGGTTTTGTCGCAGCAGACGTCAGGGGAAGTGCCCACGAAAAAATTCACATTTTTTGCTTTGACTTTTTTTATGGACTTTTCATCTATACTTGTGATATTTATGTATGTATTATTGATTATTCTTTAGCGCTGCACCTATTTATAAAAACTCTCTCTATTGCCTGTATGTAGTGTGCACTGTACAAGTTTACCTTACAAAGACTGAGACGAGAGACTCATTCTCGTGTCGTTCTTGATTGTCCCCATAAGGAGGAGTCTGCTTCTCATGCCACCATTTATTGCTGGTGCAGACAAACCATCTTAAGGATCAGGTTCCACCCTGACCTGTCATGGCGCACTCCACTAGATATGTAACCGCTTCCTGGGCTTTTTGGTAATTTGGTCACTGTTTTTTTCTAAATTTGCAAGGTCTTCACCTGGTCTTCTGCTTACACTTTTTTTCCAGTTTTACCAGGTGGACGTTCAGGCCTACTCTAATGTTAGCTTTGGCTGGAAGGTCCTTCAGGTGGCCCTTTTAGCTACACACAGTGCCCAGTTCTGTTGCTTTTTGTGTTTTTTGGGCCTGTTAGTGTTTGATGCCATTGCCCACCCCTCAGTTGGACTGCTTTTGAATGTTCCAACAGCCTTTAAATTCTTGTATCCCTCAATGGATGCAAGAGAAATTTTTTGCACTTGCATTGCATAGCACTTTGCTATTGCATAGCATTCATTGCTTGGAGTCCATTAAGGTATACAGGTCCCACTCCTGTGTGTCTATAATCATGCTCTCCAGTGCTTTGTTACAAAACTGAGGCATTCTGGGAGTATAGGATGGTTTATACTGGACTCTCCAACCATTTTTTTTTTGTTTTTTTTGTTTTCCTGTGTCCAATCAACTTCTAGGTGGCAGTATAACCATACAGGCTCTGAATTTTTGTCTCTCTCAAGGAACTCCAGGAAACTGATTTTATGATCAGTACAAAAATGCCATTAAGCCAATAAATATATATATATATTTTTGCATGCTTTTTATATTTTCCTATGCATTCACATGCATTAAATTGCAGACCAAGCTATTTAGGAAGAGCACTGCTAAAGGTGCTTACAACAAACACATTTTTATTCCAATTGTTTAACGCCTACTGTATGCCACCCTAGCAAATCTGCCACTGGCAACACCAGTGCCCTTTTCAGGTGCTTTGTTTGTGTTTGCACTAAAAATACTGGATGAACCCTCTGCAAACTGCTATATCCTTTCTAGCAAACTTTGCAATAAAAAATGGGGATATCTAGTTCTCACAATGTGTGAACTAAATATCCCTGTTTAACGCAATGTGTGAACTCAATATATCCCTATTTTTTTTTTTTTATTGCAAAGTTTGCTAGAAAGGGTTTAGCAGTGTGCAGAGGGTTCATCCAGTATTTTTAATGTCCTTTTAGTACCTGGTAGATTATATGCATGTACAAGCTATTGGGATCTGAGCACAGGTATATCTTATTTTTTTTTTTTTTTTTAAAGTCTTATATAAATCTTTGATTTTGCTATATTTTGAAGAGCTGATGTTTTGTTTTCATCTGTATAGCAAGCAGACCAGCCTAGATTTTTAAGTAAAAAATGTAATTTTTTCATTTTTCACAGTGATGGAAGCTTTCCAAAAGATGAAGGCTCTAGCCAAGAAGTCTCAGAATCTCTGTTTATTGGAGAAAGCAGAAATTATGGATTTCAGGGAGGCCAAAACAAATACTGGGGGACTGGAGGCGTCTATAATAAAAATCGCACACTCCCTCGGAACAGGTAAATTTTTAGTATGAAAGACTCAATATTAAGTTATGTATATGTAGATTTGTGAAAATGTTAATACTTTGCATCAGACCATGCAGTACCACAAAACATATTAATCAGAGGGTAAAATATGGCCTTTTATCATAAATGTTATTTGTGTTGCAATTTTAGTAAAGGCCTTCAATAAAGTGAGCCTAATTTTGAGAAATCCTTTTTATTGCTGTATAAAATAAATTAAATTTATTTTGTCATTAAGGGCTTGTAGCATTCCATAATGAGGCTGATGAGATGTAAAAAGTTTCCAAGAAATATTAGTTGGTACATACCTCTGCGTGCCAAAAAATGGTTCATATACAGTATCTCACAAAAGTGAGTACATCCCTCACATTTTTGTAAATATTTTATTATATCTTTTCATGTGACAACACTGAAGAAATAACAGTGTAAATTTGCTGTCCCCTCAAAATAACCCAACACATAGCCATTAATGTCTAAATCGCTGGCAACAAAAGTCAGTACACTCCTAAGTGAAAATGTCCAAATTGGGCCTAAAGTGTCAATATTTTGTGTGTCAACTATTATTTTCCAGCACTGCCTTAACACTCTTGGTCATGGAGTTCACCAGAGCTTCACAGGTTGTCACTGGAGTCCTCTTCCACTCCTCCATGATGACATCACAGAGCTGGTGGATGTTAATGACCTGGTGCTCCTCCACCTTCCGTTTTGAGGATGCCCCACAGATGCTCAATAGGGTTTAGGTCTGAAGACATGCTTGGCCAGTCACCTTTTACCCTCAGCTTCTTTAGCAAGGCAGTGGTCATCTTGGAGGTGTATTTGGGGCTGTTATGTTGGAATACTGCCCTTCGGCCCAGTCTCCGAAGGGAGGGGATCATGCTCTGCTTCAGTACATCACAGTACATGTTTGCAATCATGGTTCCCTCAATGAACTGTAGCTCCCCAGTGCCAGCAGCACTTATGCAGCCCCAGACCATAACACTCCCACCACCATGCTTGACTGTAGGCAAGACACACTTGTCTTTGTACTCCTCACCTGGTTGCCGCCACACACGCTTGACGCCATCTGAACCAAATTAGTTTAGTTTATCTTGGTCTCATAAGACCACAGGTTCCAGTAATCATGTCCTTAGTCTGCTTGTCTTCAGAAAACTGTTTGTGGGCTTTCTTTTGCATCATCTTTAGAAGAGGCTTCCTTCTGGGACGAAAGCCATGCAGACCAATTTGATGCAGTGTGCGGCGTATGGAGCACTGACAGGCTGACCACCACCCCTTCAACCTTTGCAGCAATGCTGACCACACACATATGACTATTTCCCATATCCTCTGGATATGATGCTAGGCATGTGCACTCAACTTCCTTGGTTGGCTATGGCGAGGCCTGTTCTGAGTGGAACCTGTCCTGTTAAACCGCTGTATGGTATTGGCCACCGTGCTGCAGCTCAGTTTCAGGGTCTTGGCAATCTTCTTATAGCCTAGGCCATCTTTATGTAGAGCAACAATTCTTTTTTAGATCCTCAGAGTTCTTTGCCATGAGGTGCCATGTTGAATTTCCAGTGACCAGTATGGGAGAGTGAGAGCGCTAACACAGTTTTTAACACACCTGTTCCCCATTCACACCTGAGACCTTGTAACAGTGAGTCAGATGACACCAGGGAGGGAAAATTGCTAATTGGGCCCAATTTGGACATTTTCTCCTGGGAGTTTACTCTGGTTGCCAGCGGTTTAGACACATCTAAAGTGTGTTGAGTTATTTTGAGGGGACAGCAAATCTACACTGTTGTACAAGCTGTACAGTCACTACTTTAAATTGTAGCAAAGTGTCATTTCTTCAGTGTTGTCACATGAAAAGATATAATAAAATATTTACAAAAATGTTACGGGTGTACTCACTTTTGAGAGATACTGTATATGCAATGAATGTTTACTTCTTCTCTGACCAAGGTATTTTTTTCTTTGGTTATATGTTTAAATTAAGATAGGTGAATGTATGGATATTTTTACTGCCTGTTCATAGCTAAGTCTTGAGAGAATGTTGGCCCTTTGTTTTAAAATACAATTTTTAGTGTATGTGCACAAGGGTGCTTCATTTAGGTCGTTGTTCACATAAGTCCAAACTTCTTTCATCCAGTGGAGAACTGTTTATAGAATTTATTACGATCAGTAGTGAGATTCAATGTCTGGGTAATTGGTATGAGTGTGATAAACCTCTAGTTCCAGGACAAGAATACTGTACAGAAGGATCACATTAATATTGCCCTGTGCAAAGGTTATTGGTATTTGGTGAATGCTAAACTCAAAGCGCATTTTTGCTGATCTCACAGTTCAGGACACAAGCTTCATCAAACATGACTGGGATATATGCAGCTACATTAAGGTGATTAGACACTGGCAATCGGGGATGGACCTCTTAAGTCCGAGAGTGGCTATCTGGCTATTTTTTCTTTCTCAAACCCTGAATAATTTCTTTCAGTTTAATTCCTTTCAATAAGGTTTTTTTCATCACTTGGCTGCTGCACTCGGGTTCAGTGAACTCCTCAACAGAGCCTTGGGAGACTGCACCAGGGCTTTTCCCCTCTAATGGATGACACCAGGTTGGACTGTAACATAGTTTTGCACTTGGCAGAGTTAGCTTTTACAGATACAAAGCCATGGGCCGCCTGGTGTGGAGCCCAGTCTGTGAAGACCCTTGTAGGATTATACCAACTGTGGAGGATGAAGGCAAGATGGGGTTAAATCCCCCTCATTCCTGCTACTGAATTGATGAGTATAGGGCTGAAGAACATTTAGGCTGTGTAAAGACTGCTGCCTTCCCTTGGTGCTGTCATTCCAGGATGACCAGGGTTAATAGTGCATGGTGTGACATTTGCCATCTTAATGGTTGTGCTGTACCACGTCTGCTTGATCTTAATTGTGTTCTACATATGCAATGTTTTATTCTTAGAAAGCTATTTGCCCTCTCAGCGTTCTGGTTCCAGAACATCTCAGGTGCCTAGGCCCAGAGTGTCTTTTGCAGTGCTTTCAAACTGGAGTTTTGAACCCTACATCCTCCCTGATTCATACACTCCACCTTGTCTCCTTCCCCACTGTAATAGGTGAATCTTCTTTCTGCTATTCAGCAGCTTTTTGAGTCAAGGATTCATTATCCTGTACCAGGATTAACTTTCAAGGTTTTTACTTGAACCTCTTCAGGATTTCCATACTGAATGGAGGAGTTTGGCTGGTTCTAGGTCTAAAAACCTCACCTTTTTATTAAGGCTCAAAAAGATTGCAAGGAAAATGCCAGATCAGTCATTGTCTCCATCCTTCCAGGGATTTCCTGGCCTCCATAGACATCTGGGATGCCTATTTGCATATTTTATCTGCCTCATTAATGCTATCTACTTTTTGCAGTGGGTGATCTGCGTTACCAGCTTGTCACCCTTGCATTTGGTCTATTCATGGCTTTTTGGGTGCTTGCCTTAGTTTTGGCACTTGGGCAATTAGTCTCCTGTCAAAGGATCAATCCGTCCCTGTCTGCCAGAATCCAACAGACTGTATAGAACTTCGGTTGGATCCTTAGTTTCCAGATGCTATGCGGATCTAATGCTGAAAACAAATATTTGTTCCAAAACTTTTTGCCTCGGCACAAGTACTGTCCCATCCTTCTGATGCCACCTCTCCAAGGAGGAAGCTCATCTGTAAAGCAACATTCTGGAACCCTGGTGATTTTGTTGTCCCTTAAACCTTGACTCTTATTGTGAGGATACCCAACAAGAATACAGTAGGGCAGTGCCTTGGCTCACATAAGTTGTCAAGGCGGCACCAGAAGTTGCACCACATTGAGGGAGGAAGACTTGATCCACACTTCGGTAGAACTTTACATTATGGCCCTTTCTGCTGTCCACATCAGAGGCATTGGAAATTGACTGGTGGACTTTTCTAAGTCATCAGATTCTGGATCTGGGGGAAGGGGCTATCCATCCTGGAGATCATTAAAGTCTTTAGCCACAGGTGGGGAACACCAGATGTGGAACTCTGTCAGATTCAGCAACAAACGGGACATGTTTGTCACCAGGTCCAGGGATGTACAAGCCTTTGCTGTGAAAGCTCTGCCCTGCAGGATCAAGGAAGGCATTCTGGCATTTGCACCGAATTAGACTAGGGGGATTTAGTACTCAGACATACTCCGACTTCTGGCAGATGCTCTGTGGGCTCTTTAGATTGTTTTGACCTCCTGTCCCAAGGACCGATCCATCTTGCTTCTCGCTTACTGGCTTTCAGTCTTAAAAGCTAGAAAGTTGACTACTCGACCTAGACTGCCTAATTGCTTAGTGCAAGTTGAAGAACTTCTTACCCTAGAAAGTACTCACGGGACAGTGTCCTGTCCTCCTTCCAGTCTTGTTTAGACCAAACATTGGCTTTGACTACCATTTTAAGCGACAAATGGCTTTTGCTGTTCTGTCTCAAAGACCTTTGGGTTATCACTCTTTTTAGTTATGGCCTATGTTCAGGGAGTAGCTCATGTCTCTCCCACTATTTGTTGCCTTCTATACCCTTGGGATATCCTCTGTCTGCCCTTCTATCCTATGAGGGATATTCCCTTTTCTGAACTTACCGTAAAGCAACCTTTCTTGTGGCTTTTTTCTTTGAGGCTAGCTCAGGGTTAGCAGCCATATTTTGTAAAGAGTTTCTTAGCATTGCTCAAGGATGAGGTTGTCTTAAGGCCCAAGGCCTCCCTTCTTCCAAAGGTAATCTCTGCCTTCAAGCTTTAATCATGATGTATTTTCCTTCCTTCCTTCCTTCCTTCCTTCCTTCCTTCCTTCCTTCCTTCCTTCCTTCCTTCCTTCCTTCCTTCCTTCCTTCCTTCCTTCCTTCCTTCCTTCCTTCCTTCCTTCCTTCCTTCCTTCCTTCCTTCCTTCCTTCCTTCCTTCCTTCCTTCCTTCCTTCCTTCCTTCCCACAAATTCTACTAGACCTGTTACTGCTTCATGGGCTTTAAAGTATCTTAAATCTCATTCTCGGGTTTGCTAGGCTACCACCTGGGCTTCTGTTCAAACATTTACATTTTACCAGTGGCATATTCAAGCCCCTCTTAACCTGTTTGTTATGTGGGCCTGTTGGTGTTTTTTGCTGGGTTTCTCACCTTCCCAGTTGTAAGGATTTAAAGAAGGCTGTTTTCTGAAGTAAAATACAGTGCACAGGACCCTTCCTTCTGTTTTTATTATCTCCCTATTACTTGCCACAAAATTGAGGCTAGCTGGGAGAGTTCATAGAGGGGGAAGTCCCTGCAGCCTTTCTTTTTTTGTCAGTGTCTAATCATCTGAAGGTAGTTTTGCATAACCTAGTTGTAATGATTTAAAGAATCCTGGGTTCTGTACAGTACTTTGCCACAGGTAACAGTCTTTAGTAATAGGTCAAACATTTTATTTTACTTTTTGGTCTCTTTTAGGACTTATCCAATCAGAGGCTTTCAGATTTATGATGGGCCGATTCGCCTTACAAAGAGCACCTTTAAAAACTTTATGCCAACACCTGACAGATTTACCAGTGCTATTGGCTTCCTTATGAAAAATCCGTGGCAGCTTACTCCAAGAAATAATGTCTCATTTCTTAAATTTGGAGCCAATGTAAGTAAACTTTTGTGTGTGTGTGTGTGTGTAGAATATACATTTTCTATGTGACTTTAGACAGCGCAGCATTCTCGTGAAGTTTTTATATCTGTCTTGATCTCTGAAAAGAAACAATAGACTTATTGTATAGAATTTTAGATTGTATTAATTTTAAGTGATAAAAGTATCCATTGAGACGCTGAGGTGAGCAAAAAGAATGAAAAGTCCACCCTGTTACTGTGAACAACATTATTAGTTATTTACCTATAATCTCTTTGTCACAAACTCAAAACTAAACAAGATACTTATTCTTTATTTTAGGATAGGGGTTGCACCCATGTACAATCATTTCTATATGCCCCTGAGGCCAACTGTAGATCACAGTTGGTGTGATTTTTAATTTTTTTTACAGAGTGCAGTTACAAGTTGTAAAGAAAAACTAAGTTATATTTTGCACTGTTCTTTTTCACTAGTTGTTTGTGTTTTGGGAAATGCTTTTGATACTTTTTATTTTTGGAAATTGTTTATATTGTCTGAATTAAACTTTTATGTGGGGGTAATGGATATAGGTGTTTTGGGGTTGTACTGTAAAATTAGCATTAGACATTTCTGCATATTAAATTAGACAAGACCAAATGAGAAAAATGATTACCGTAAATTTATCTTACCGCTTGTCTCTGTAATTAATGTTTGATTTTATAGTCTATGTGAACGTGGAAATTCAATCTAAACTCTTTAGTGGACTAAGGGATCATCAAAATATAAAGAGATTTTACATCCAGTCAGGCAATATACAGAGTTTCAGTTTGATCATTCTTTTCATAGGTTAAACCTAGAAATGTTACTCTAATGCAAGTAGAAGAATAAGCCAAAATCCAACTTGGCTTCTGCATGCTTTGAGAGTCTTTGGTGGGATTAAAGGCTATGCCCAACAAAGTTGTCTCATATCTTTTTAAATACCAGAATCTGGGTCTCCCTGCAGGGCTTTTAGCTCTTCCCATGGATGCAGCTGCTATAACACAACGTAACAGATACCTTCTTTTCCTGCTGCATTCTCTGTAAGGAATTAAAGCAGAACCCTTCTCTCTTAATCAACATTAACTATTTTAATCCTTCTGCTGCTATTATATAGATAGGAAGGTATACAGTGCATCCGGAGAGTATTCACAATGCATTTTGTTACATTTCTACACACAACCCTATAATGAAAATGTGAAGGAAGTTTGTTTGAAATCTTTGCAAATTTATTAAAAATAAAAAATGAAAAAAATCACATGTACATAAGTATTCACAGCCTTTGCTCATTACTTTGTTGAAGCACCAATTGCAGCCTCAAGTCTTTTTGAGTATGATGCTACAAGCTTGGCACACCTATTTGTAGGCAGTTTCTCCCATTCTTCTTTGCAGGACCTCTCCAAGCTCTATCAGGTTGGATGGGGGAGTGTCAGTGAGGGGTAGAGAAAGCGTCACCTGAGTGTAGTATTAACAAATGATGTTTAATGACACCAGGTAAAAACACACTTACAGGATAAAAACATATAAAAGGCTCATCTGTATAGCTATGTGGTCCTCGGTGTTCCCTCTGATCCTGTGGTGGTGACGCTGCAGGATGCTGGGCTGCAGAAGGTGGATTACCAGCCGGGAGCTCCTTCTGTGGCCATCAGGAAGAGACTAGGGGCGTGCGTGACGCCACAGGTCATCCGTCCGCTTCCGGGTTCGGTATCCAGGGGAGGGATCGTCCAGGGAGGAGGGCTTGCAGGGAGGTTGAGAGAAGGCTACGCGCTCGGAGCCACTGCTCCTTCAGTAGGCCTATTGAAGGAGCAGTGGCTCCGAGCGTGTAGCCTTCTCTCAACCTCCCTGCAAGCCCTCCTCCCTGGACGATCCCTCCCCTGGATACCGAACCCGGAAGCGGACGGACGACCTGTGACGTCACGCACGCCCCTAGTCTCTTCCTGATGGCCGCAGAAGGAGCTCCCGGCTGGTAATCCACCTTGTGCAGCCCAGCATCCCTGCAGCGTCACCACCATAGGATCAGAGGGAACACCGAGGACCACATACCTATACAGATGAGCCTTTTATATGTTTTTATCCTGTAAGTGTGTTTTTACCTGGTGTCATTAAACATCATTTGTTAATACTACACTCAGGCGGCGCTTCCTTCTCTACCCCTCTCTCATCCGTCACAGAGCCAGCTCTCTGAGGACAGCAGCCGCCTAGCCTACCAGCCTACTTTAACCATTACATTACCGGTTACCACTTAACCCTTGAACTTCCAGCCTGTCCCCTATGGACTAAGTTGCTCAGCCCTTTATAGCTCCTGTTATATATGGACTTGTGTGTTTGCGCTTATAGTTATCAATAATCGGGGAGTGTAAGTGCACAGCCATTTTCAGATCTCTCCAGAGATGCCTAATTTGGTTCAAGTCTGGGCTCTGGCTGGGCGACTCAAGGACATTCACAGAGTTGTCAGTAGCCACTCCTTTGTTATCTTGGTTGTGTGCTTAAGGTTGTTGTCCTGTTGGAAGATAAACCTTCGTCCCAGTCTGCGGTCCAGAGCTCTCTGGAGCAGGTTTTCATCAAAGATGTCTCTGTACATTGCTACAGTCATCTTTCCCTCAATCCTGACTAGTCTCCCGGTTCCTGCCACTGAAAAACATCCCCACAGCATGATGCTGCCACCACCATGCTTAACTGTAGGGATGGTATTGGCCAGGTGATGAGCTTTGCCTGGTTTTCTCCAGACATGACGCTTGCCATTCAGGCCAAAGAGTTCAATGTTTCATCACACCAGAGAATTTTGTTTCTCATGGTCTGAGTCCTTCAGGTGCCTTTTTGGCAAACTCCAGGCGGCTGTCATGTGCCTTTTTACTGAGGAGTGGATTCCGTATGGCTACTCTACCAAACAGGCCTGAATGGTGGAGTGCTGCAGAGAAGGTGTTTCTTCTAAAAGGTTCTCCTCTCTCCACAGAAAATAGTGGAGCTCTGTCAGAGTGACCATCGGGTTCTTGGTCACCTCCCTGACTAAGGCCCTTCTCCTATCGCTCAGTTTGGCCGGGTGGCCCATTCTAGGAAGAGTCCTGGTGGTTCCAAACATCTTCCATTTACGGATGTTGGAGGCCACTGTGCTCATTGGGGCCTTCAATGCTGCAGAAAGTTTTCTGTACCCTTCCTCAGATCTGTACCTCGATACAATCCTGTCTTGAAGGTCTGCAGACAATTCCTTGGACTTCATGGCTTGGTTTGTGCTCTGATGCACTGTTAACTTTTGGGACCTTATATAGCCAGGTGTGTGCCTTTCCAGATCATGTCCAATCAACTAAATCAACTAAATTTATCACAGGTGGACTCCAATCAAATTGTAGAAACATCTCAAGGATGATCAGTGAAAACAGGATGCACCTGAGCTCAATTTTGAGTGTCATGGCAAAGGTTGTGAATACTTCTGTACATGTGATTGATTTTTTTTTATATATATATATAAATTTGCAAAGATTTAAATAAACGTACAAGCTTCTTTCATATTTTCATTATGGGGGTATTGTTTGCAGAATTTTGAGGAAAATAATTAATTGAATCAATTTTGGTATAAGGCTGTAACATAACAAAATGTGGAAAGAGTGAAGCGCTGTTAATACTTTAAGGATGCACTGTATTATATTTACTCCTTTTTAAACTTTATTTATTTTTTACATTTCTTCAGTTGGTTCCTGGCCTAGGCCAAAATAATGTAATACTTCTCAGACGTCTACATGAGCTTTTTTTTTTTTTCTTTTGTCTGGTGGAGGAGCTTTCTCAATTACGCACGCCCTCATGTCTGACCTTAAAAAAATGTATAGGCAGCTTGTGTATATTGTGCTGCACAAGTATAAAATTTTCTAGGGAATTATCACAGTAAGGGCAAATGGATTTCAGGACTTTAATGCTACATGAATCTTCTGTCCTTACTCAAGATGACCACCATTAGACATGCTGAGGGCATGTGTTGCAAAGTGATTTATCAACACAAAAAACACGAAGACAAGGCTGGATATGTGAGTTTGCTTTGAGTATTAATGTAATGCAGAAGCAAGCGTTAAGGCAGTTTTTGTCTAAATTGTTTCAGCAATGTTGATGTCTTTGAATGTTTGATCAAGGCCAATATTCTTATTTGACTGTGGTAAAATCCACCTAACATTTGACATGGATTAGTGATGGGGTCTGTCATCACATATCGAAGTAGTGAGAGAATTCACTTGGGTTAAAAAAGTAGTTTTAGATATTTATGTTAATGTTTACTAGGAATTTATTTGCAGTGATAATCAAGAAAAGAGCTTTGTGCAGTGTGTAACAAGAGTAGGGAATAATACAATATACATGGGGAATGGGGTTCATGTTATATGTAAAGTTGGTAGAAGGGTGGGGGAACATAGGCCAAATATGTTAGCATATGCATGTTAACATATCAGTTCTGCCTGTAATTTATTTGGCTTAAAACTTATTTCTTATTGGGTGAACAATAAGTTACAAGCTGCGTCATGCGTGTTAATATTAAAGAGATGAGGAAATGTTGTTCATTACTGGCCATCTAAAAACCTTGTTCTGGTCAACAATAAATAACCACTCAAAATACAGCCTTTTTGCCTTTATATGTTAAATTCTGTGTTGCTTATAAAAATGTGTCCCTTGTTTTACAGCAGCACTCCCTTTTGTATTTTTAAAGCTTTTCCCATATTATTGGCTATGGAGTTCAATAACACATGTCTTCAGTTAAAATAAAAACCATATATCTGTTACAACTTATGTTTCGAGTAAGCAGAGTTGATCTTTTTAAAAGTTTTCATTCTTTTCACTTACCAGATAAGTCTCAGTAATCCCTTTTTATAATGTGTTTTTTATTAAATGTAGAGGGAACTTATAAAAAGATTTGGCAAAAGGAAAAATAGAGGTGTTAACCATAGTATCCAGTTAGG
The DNA here is from genome assembly GCF_042186555.1 of Aquarana catesbeiana. NCBI lineage: Eukaryota > Metazoa > Chordata > Amphibia > Anura > Ranidae > Aquarana > Aquarana catesbeiana. Next base: position 393,926,248 of record NC_133324.1, read on the forward strand.
TATTCTCTTGTTATAGCTCGCCTGAATTTGAAATTGACAGCTAGAATATGGTTGACAACAGCAGCATATTTATTGTTTTAATAAACAAGCACTACTGTTTTAAAATTATACAGTATATAATAATGGAAACATATCTCCTATCTCAAAACTGAAACCGTTTGGTTGCAATATAAATCTATGCCATATTTCCTTAAAGCTAAACATATGACTAGCTGAAGATGCTTCTAGCTATGCCACCTGTAGGAAATCCATTTATTATATTTTTGCAGGTTTCATTGAGAGCATTTTTTGGACAGTCTGGACCATGGTTCGAAACAGGTGATCTGGATGGAGATAAAAATTCTATTTTCCATGACGTGGATGGATCTGTTACACACTATAATAATACTTTTGTTGCCCGAATGGATAATTACTTGGTCAGGCACCCTAAATGTATAAACATCACAGAATGGAATGGAGTTATCTGTAGTGGAACATATGCACAGGTCAGATGATTTATTTTTATTCTGCTTCTGAAAAAGCTGTTTGCCTGGCTTCTGTACTGATCCAGTGGTTTCAATACTCTGTGTTATAGACTCAGAATACGTATACAAATTAGGGGTTCTGACATTACTCTGACTGCATGCTGCTTGTTTCTTTTTAGTCCTAGTGTTGAGGGCCGGAGACCACCAATTGGCATTTTTCGCAATAGAGGCCTGCAATAGGAGCCCACGTATTTCTTTTATGGGGTACTTGGTGTAATAACCAAGTTTTAAAAATTAGTATGAATGTATTATGTATTTGCTTTTAGGAGTATGTACATATTTTGATAATAAAGAAGAAAAAATGATCATTTATAGATGTATAAAAAAAACAGAAGGTTTGTACAATGTGGCCTCCATGTTGAGCATTAATAGCATGTAAAATTGTTTCTATTTGTTTTTTTAACAACTTTGTTGATTTTAGAAACAGGAAGCACTGACCAACAGATTTTAAAAATGTGCTATGCATAAAATCTAATATGCTGTGGGTGAAAAAGTATTACAGCAAATTAGCATTTACATGTGTAAATT